>NW_023458558.1:75769399-75853454 GCF_013731165.1 Rhagoletis pomonella
TTATTTTCTTTGAATGGGGAAGTGAAGGTCAAAGAATGCCTGTGGTTCGTAGAGTTGTGGATTATGAGAAACATTTCTCACTTTTTTTTATATGAGGTATAGCATGAGTACGGACGCGACATTACGGACGCGACAGATTTTCCCCTATGAATAAATACTGTAATGATAGGTTTTTTTTTATTTAACAATTTTATATATATTTAATATAACAAAATTTTTAGTATAACGTCAAGTGAATTTTAATTAAAATATAGGTTATAATTTTAAAAATAGGTTACAAGCTTTTAGTGTGTTTAATTTTAATTTTTTTCTTCAACGAATAAGCTGTTCGAGCAACTTCAATAAAATGTGTGTCGATGTGTGAAAACCAATGCAAACTCTTAATACCAACAATATTTGGAACATTTTGCCATAGCTTGGACAGTTGCGGACTAAAATTTTCAATTTGTTCTCCAGAGATGTAAACAATATTGACTCCAACAATGTTGCTCCGAGAACATTCAAAAAGGGACAAAGCATCTCTAAGGACAATATTTTTTGCTTTGACTATTTGCCAAACTTTTCGTTTTAATACAGCTCCTACTCCATCTACAGCGCCTTTGCCATGTGATGTGGCGAAAAAATTCCACTCTAAAGTCTTGAAGTTACATACAAAGCCAAGCTACGTAAAAATAGTTACTTGACTGTAACTAAAGTGTGCGTCTTGTATTTCGTTTTGGTAGGACAAGCGATAGTTTTCAGCAAAGTCAACTTGCAAGACTACTGCTTTCGCTGTTACGTTGTTTTTTCTGCTCTCAAAGTACTTCTGTTGGGATCGTTTATTGAAACAGTGTAGTTTAAAAGCTGGTAGCTGCATCTCAAGATCGTGAATCAAATCTGCTCCATTCTGCTTTCTCCATTGTTTCCATTTAATTTCATTATTGAGTTTCTTGAGAAACTCTATCGGAATTATATCATGCTTAATATCATGTACGCAACTCTCACAATCATCAGCCATACACCTTTCACTTTCCACGTTGCAGCAAACAGATTTAAGAAATATATTGAATTTATCAGGAATCATTCAAGGCGAATTTATATAAGGTGGTGTTACTAGATCAGCTGATTTTGTGTATGTGTTTCACCTCACGACTTCTTATGTCAAATTTAAAAATTTTGTTTGAATTTCCACACACTCTTACAGATTTTGACAGTTTATGCCGCCAAAGCAAAAACAAAATACATGTAAGTTTTTGTTTTTGTACTCCTGCTATCACCTTATATAAATTCGCCTTGGAATCATTGGTAAAATATTTGCACAGCCTTCTAGAAGAAAATTTAAATTTGCATGGTACTTGCACACACACATATTATGGGGCAACTTATTGGCTAGCTGAACATATGAGGGTCTTGAATTAAAAAATAAGGTTTTGCTTACATTTTCTTTGGAAATATTAGTTTTAAAAAGTTCGTATGCTTCTCCTAACGTCACAAGCATAAATCGCTTTGCAACTACTTTCCCCTTTATTATCACTGTATCCCTTCTCCCCGGAGATTGCACGGTAATTCCGTCTTGCAACAAAAAATTGTCTATCAATTTTTTGCGCCTCTCGCTTTTTGGTGAGCTCTTCCAGTTCCCATGCGTCTTTTCTGTTGTGTTGACATATTTAATGCACAAAGATTTTAGGACAGCTATTTTTTCCCAAGGTCTTTCGGTAACACAGCTGCGACTTTTCTTATTGCTTTTCCCAATGTTTGCTTACAGGTGTACGCTTCCCTGTCCGAATTCTGAACGCGCATAGCTTTTTTTTCAGCCGCAACACTTTCTGCCTAAGGCGGTTGTTTTCTCTCGTTTTTTTCAGAAGGGCGTCATCTTTTTGCAATTGCAGCTTTTGTTGCTTCCTCAACTCCCGCTTTCTTTCAGCGTCTTTCTTTTTATATCGCTGCCATATTTCGTTATTGTCTTTCACCTTCTCCTTCAACATCTTTGCCTTTTCTGCATTTCTTTCCGATACGGTTTTTTCCATCTGTAAAACACTAATTTTAAGTAATACTGATATCGTTTTTTAATTGAATTTTTCTCACGGGTACGGACGCGACAAATTTCAAACACAAGTAAAATTTTAAATTCGGCTTGTCGGGGGCGAATGGTTTTATTTTTTTAAACAAGGTAATAATCTTGCTTTGTAACTGAAACCTACTTGGATTTCAAACGCTCTGTCTACTAGTTATAACACTAAATAAGGTTTTTTGTAACGGACGCGACAATAGGATATAGTTATAATGAAATATATAAAAACAACGAAATTCGAGGTCGCTTCGCTCGTTTTACATCCAGAGTGTAAAGGTTGTTGTTAGTAGAAAAATTCGAAATCACAACAACTACATGGTATCACTTTTAGTACGCTAAATACACAAAGGAAAGTATTAATATTACTAGCCAAAAGAATTGGAAAACAAAATATTTTTTTAAAGGTATATATTTTAGCCCAGATTTGGGAAAAATAGAAAATGCTTTTATATTTATAACATATAAACACTTACACTTTATTGTTTAGGTTAAAAAAATAAATTGCACCAGTTTCAATTTTGCGCTCTTGGTTTACCTTTTTTGGGAAATACCCATATGAAGACCTTAAGCAAAATGCAAGGAAATACGTATAGTTGTAAACGCGCATTTGGTGGCCGGTCATGTGAACAGGATCTTATTCTTCGCGCTGAAATGACTAGCGAAAAGTACTAAAGGTAGTGGGAGTCTAGCTCTGTTATTGAAGACGAGTAAAATAGTAAGGTACTAAGAGAGAAAATCCTTCATATTTTAAATGCTTTGAGCAATATTACTCAAAACTCTCCCAGGTGAAGTAATAACGAGATATTTTTGAAACTATCGAGTTTAAAACTTTAGCTCATATGATTTGTACATAATAGTACATTTCCACTGCACTAAAATCTTTGAAAAACTTTTATCCCTAGGAAGTACAACAAAAGAAGACCTTTTCTCAAAAATATTTTATGGGAAAGTGGTTTTTTCTTAAACGAAATTAACTTTCTTGTTCCTTTTCCAATGAATTTTCTGTGTTATATATTATTCTTCAATAAACACATAGTTTAGGAGTTTAGGACTCCCAGACAATATGATTCTTCGATATAAATGAAAAGTAAACGCTAGATATTTGTTGTTTTTGTTTTTTTTTCAATTGCAGTTTTCATGCATTGTGCTGTAGTTTCCATTCGATTCTATTTTGTTGCTATTTTTTTCTAAATCTTTTCTTTTTAATTTTAATTTTGACAATGTAATCAGAAGGCGGTCGATATGCTCAAAAACAGCTGTAGTCTGCCGCTAGCGACCTCGCGGAAGATCGAGCGGTAATCCACTGTCGAAAAGTAAAAAAAAAAAAATTTAATAACATGCAAAATAATGACGTTAGAATAAAAAAGACGTAAACAAGAAATGTAGATTTTTTTCGGCCAACAAAAAAGTATTTATGTTTTTTTTTTCGAAAAAGTGAACGGTATCCATGTAAATTGCCCCCCGATTCCCGCAAATCTATTTTTAACATCTCCTAAACCAACTCAACAATAATCAAAACGACTTATGGACCTAACCAAAAATGTCCAGAGTTTTGCTAATTTCAGTGTACTATAATAAGAACTATAGTTTGTTCTATTTCAATAAAAACTAAAATTTTTTATTAAGGAACTTTTATTTAACTATTGAAGCTTCATCATTTGAAAAAATTTCAACTGGAGTTATTTTAGACAAAATAGTGACTCAAAAGCCTTCTTGGTGCTTTTTTTTTTAAATTCACAATGTTTTTCAAGTAAAACTTTTTTGATATTGAATGTAATAGAAATTAAATAAGATGCGATTAACAACTAAACAGGTTGCCACCCTACTAAAAAGGTAATATATAATTGCGCATCTGGAGGCCAAGCCCTTTTATTTGACACCACATTTCTTGTAATCTAACGAACAGCCCACTTTTTTAATTTTTCGCAGAGGTTTCAACACCCCACACAGACCACACAGGGTCTGAAATCTACCACATATTCGCGTTTTTGAGTACCTAGTTTTATTTTTGCTCGACATTATTTTCTTAATTTTAAGAGCAAAAATTGTCCAACACTAAACACTATATGGTCACAAGAATTATGAAATTTCTCAAGTAAAAGTAAACAAAGCCGAATGGGAGGATAAAATAAACTGTAAAATAGTATATTTTCTCAATAATGAATTTTGCGACAGGTAAAGTGGTTTCATTATGCTAAATTACAAAATATATGATTTGTAAAAAGAATTAATAGAGTAATGTTAAAAATCGGCGATTTTTGTGAAAGTATTAGCAAATTTCAGTGCATCTAAGTTTCTGAGGCGTTGATTACATTTACTGGAGAATTGTGAAAATCGGCAAATCCCAAGTAACGGTTTCTGTAACGTGCCACATTTATTCGCTACATCGTGATGTGATAAAAAGAAAAGCTGGCAGCACTCCGCAAGGTTGCAAAATATGATGTTTAAAAAATATCTTGATATGGAAGGAACTGCTTTACACTGTCAACTTAAATCTTGCACTTTGTTATACTAAAATTAAATTTTTTTAGAGTAATTAAAAAGTTTGAAATTTAGGTGAAAGCTTTCAGAATTTTTTTAATTTTTGTAGAAAATTTGATCCAAAACCTGAGATCTACCAGATTTTTTTGAAATCTACCAACTTTTTTTCCAGATTCTACCTCACAGAATTTTTTCAAGTCCGATCACTGAACGATACTTATAACAGCTCATACTGATATTGACTTCGGCAAACCAGCTTTCCGAAAGCTCGTTTACGAAACTAGCAAACGCGCCATTTGAACGGTTGCCGAAAGCATGAGAGCTCATTTGGACGGTAGGCGAAGCAAGACGCCGCAGCTCATTTGTTGCAGATGTTGTTTGACTTGTTGAACATTTACGATATGTATGTATAAAAAAGTGTGCATTAAAGCTTTTGAAAATTATTGCAATAAAGTAGACTATACTTTTGGAAAGAAATTTATACTTATTTGTTTTTCAAACAAAATACTTTAACAAAAATCTAATTTTTACCAACCTAAATTTTTATACCCGAGCACACAAGGGTATTATAACCAGAGTTCGAAAATAAACGAAATGAATCGTATTGTTTTGTTTCCTTTCTCTCATAACGGAGAGCAAAACACAACCGAAACCCAAACAAAGAAAATTTTAGTTGTATTGGGTTTCGTTCTGCTTTTGTGCGCGAGTGCAAACGAAACAAAAGCATAAAGTGCGCAGCTGGGTGAGACAAAACCCTCAGGAATGATTCGCAAACGTTTGCTTGCAGATTTGCTCATTACCAGAGCTCGAAAATAAATGAAATGAATCTTATTCATGAACCAACTGGGTGATCTTTATTCGTTCGTTCATGAATCTTATTGACTCTAGTTGAATTGGGTTTTGTTCTACCTAAAGTGCGCAGCTGGGTGTGGCAAAATTCGCAGGAATAATTCGCAAACGTTTGCTTGATATCATACTTACTAAGAATGAAATGGAAAAGCCGGTTAATTTGGGAAAAACACCTATTTAAGTACTTAAATGTACTATATATGAATGTGCATATACAGTGACGGGCAAAACTGTAAAATGGTGTAACACTTTTTACTTCAGCCATCGCTCTCTTTCCATGTTTTAACGACTTTTATACTTTTGTTGTATATTCTTATTGGTACACCTGTACTTCCTCTCTCATAACGAATTGAAGTCAATCCAAGAACAATAATAAAACCAGCAGACAAAAATGTAAATTAAGGCATATGTTACAGTTTTGCACTTATATATTTTTAATAATTTTTTGACAATTTTTACGAAAAAAAGAGCTGTTAACACAGTGCTCAGTATCCTTTTGCTTTTTTTAGTTCCTGGACGCGATTTGGCATACCTAATTTGCATCTCTGTAAAAATTCTGGAGGTATATCCTCCCATATATCCTTAGTTTGCTTTCATAGCTCATGTACTCCATTGGACGGACTTGCATACTTAGTAAGCTTTACTTTTAGTTGTTTTCGCAAATTCTCGATGAGATTCATGTCTGCGGATTGTGGAGGTCATTTCAATTAGCAAATTTTTGCTTTTGTGTGCAGTCTTTGCGAACATGTGCAGTGTGTTTTGTGTGATTTTTTAGCAGAAACTCTAATTTTTTCGACTACATCTTGCAAATTTTTTTTTTGAAATATGAACAGATACTGTTCCTTACGCGTAATGCGGACTAACAGACCAAGAACATTTTTGAAATGCAACTCCAAGCTATTACTGATCGACCGCTGATATTCACAGTTTACCTTACATAATACGCATGCGCTTAATTTGGGTATTTGATCCAATACCATTCCCGGCCATCTGATTGAAAGCGATTAATTTAGTCTTGTCAGACCAAAGAACCTTCAATTGCACCTAACAAAATGTGTTTTTTTATTACATTCTGAAAGACCTAACATATCCCAATAGGCAACGGTCCGGTTTTCGTGCGATGCAGCAAAATGCCGCCACATGTATTTTGATCAAATTTGCCTTTTTCTTCTTTTATGATCCTTTGCGCTCAATTTGGCAACTCTTCGCCTCGCTGTCTACTGATTTGCATTAAAGTTAAGTTCACAAGATATCGGACCGTAATAGTTTTTGACAGCCTTCCTTTGTCCTTGGGAATGCTTTAGGCTATATTTTTTCTCAGTATTAACATTTTCAAATGGCAAACTCCACAATCTTTTGCCACTTTTCCTGTGGTCCCGCCTTTCCGCAGTAAATCTATTATTTACATTTATGGTTTTTGATTCTTATATTATTTACTAGTGATCACTTCGACAATAAATTACAATACAGAAAAAAGTCATCTGACTTCCAACTAAGGAAAAGATAACTGTAAAATGCAAAACTGAGAGTGAGTGCAAAACTGTAACATTTGCCTTAATTTACATTTTTGTCTGCTGGTTGTATTATTGTTGTTGTATTGACTTCAAATCGTTACGAGAGAGGGAGTATAGGTGTACCAATAAGAATATACAACATAAGTATGAAAGTCGTTAGAACTTGGAAAGATAGCGGTGGCTGAAGTAAAAAGTGTTATAACATGTTACAGTTTTGCTCGTCACTGTATGTACATACATATATGTATGTATTTGCAAACTTAGTAATTGGTAAAATGTACTATAGAAAACCATGTGGATACTGTGGAAATATATTTCAAATTCGTATTAGGGCTTAAAATAAACAAGGGTTATTAATGATTTCTTACAATAATTAATTAATAATTTCTTTCATATCAAAGTAGAAAATAAACATTAAAAATCATTCATGAAAACAAAAAATATAACTTATTAATTACACAAAATAAAAATTACATAATTCATACTGATAAGTCCATAAAACACAATTTTATTACTTTGTGTGACACCCCGAAATGCCTTAGAAGTGAAGGTATTATTTTTGTAGGCCTTGCTGAGTAAAACCAAATTCGAAATATGAAATTTGCCAAACACCCCAAAACATTGGTTTGCGGTTAAAAATCCGGGTTTTTGTACGTTAGCGCACTCAAAAGCCTGTAATTTTGACTATCAACCGAGTTTCTCACTCGTTTAAGAAAGAAGAAACTTGGGCCTTTCAAATGATATACATATATTTAAATTTAGGAACCTTAAAATATCTGCGTATATATGCCCACTTTTTTTCACAATTTTTCAACTTCGTTTTTATTCATGATTTTATGACGCAACCATACTAATCCTGAATTGATTCAAAATTTGCGTTTAATTATGAGTAAAACGAATATTCGTTTTCAGAAAGGCTGAATAACTTAGTTAGTCAGGTTCACTTTATAAAACAATGCGTAAAAACATCGCCAAAGTTGAAAAATTGTGAAAAAAGTAAAAATAAATTAACTGATATACCTAAATGTATAGACACACACTATTTAAAAGGTCTAAGTTTCTTCTTTCTTAAGTGATGAAGAACTGAACATGGGTTGATATTCAAGTAAGTTACAGGCTTTTAAATACGCATAGGTTCGAAAACCCGGGTTTTTAAACGTAAATGAAGATTTTGTCGAGTTTGACAAATTTCATATTTCGACATAACAGCATAACCAACTAAGAAGTTGCATGTTTCAATACCTGCATGATTTCTATTGGTATTTGGTTTTGCAATTATATGTATGTACATGCAATGCTGACAATCAAAATAAAGAAAAAGGGTAATAGGTACGGTGACCATTCGTTCTGTTTTTTGCAGGACCGTACTGTTATTTAAAGGTCTGTCCTGCGTAGCATTTCAAAACAGAAAACCCCCAAATTGTACTGATTTTTTCCAAGTGTCCTGCCTTTGTCTCGCATTTTCTTCGATATTTTAAAATTAACTTTTCCTAATCGAAATAAAAGCAGTGTCGATAACTAATTGATAACTACATAAGGGTAAGCTGATTTTGAAGGTTCAAATAGACAATGCGTTCTAACTAATGTACGGTTATGGACAATGGATGACGAGAAATTGAAAACCAGCATCAAATATACCGATAACACTGTTCTACAAGTGGTAATCGCTTAAGAAAAAAAATATTTTCCAAGCCAATTTTCTTTTCAAACAAGTGTTTTCGTAATTTTTTCGAAAAACGTGTTTTTGGTACATTTCGGACCTATTCGTCAATATCTCATGAAAAAATTATCCAATCAACATAAGCGACCTACAGTCCTCTAACAAAAATATATTACTTTGCCGTCGTTTCATGAGATATTGAGGAATAACTGAAAAAGTACTAAAAATGCGTTTTTCGAACAAATCTCGAAAACACTTCTTTGAAACCATGGGTATTTTTTCGTGTTCAACGACTCAAAGTTTGCCTAAAAAATTTGCTTTATAGAGGTTCATATTTCGTGTAAAGTAATACGTAATATGCCTTACTATAATTTTGTAAATATTCATTACTAAAAGATTAATACCAATGAAGCAAATGTGATTTATGTTTAAAGTTTAAAATTGGAATTGGAATTTGAATAGCGCATCCTTTTAATACTTAGTAGGTACAGTTTTCCTTTTGTTTGTTTAATATTCATTAACTTTTTATAAAAATATAGCATATTCTACGTCTAAATCCCATTTAAAAAATTTTTGAAAATTAAAAAAAAAAATAAACATAGGGGCGACAAGTTTTTTGGTTGACGGTGTTGCGCATTTTCTTCCATATAAAAATTTTGTCAAGCATACTTTGTATGGTAGAAAATCAAAAAAGGGGTGCGCTATTCAAATGACGAGGAATGTATATATGTACTATATTTTTGTAATTTTTATACTACGCAATTATATGTAGGTACATTTTTTGATAAAAGTCCTGCATTTTCAAAATATATTTATGGTCACCGTAGTAATAGGTGACATGCTGCGTAGCCATTTCTAAGTTTCTAGTTAAGTCAAGTTAAGTCTAAGTCTTGCATAACCCCGCTTTAAAAGCCGTTTTAGATTTTTTCTTCTCTAAAAAAATAATCAAAACAAAGAAATCGAATAAATGTAAGTTGGAACTCCAAATCATGCGTACTCATGTATTCAAATCAAACTTTTATGCGAGTTCCAGCTTTAAGGCTGCGTTGCTTTATACACCTCCAGATAATCCCATTTCACAGCCAGAATAAACAGAATGCGTTTGAAATACGGCTGATGATTTCGCCCGGGTAGCACGGGCACCCGGGCACCCGAAAAAATGTGGAAAGGAAAAATTAAGCGCATTTAAGATTATATGCCCCATACCATATGGGGAAGTATTATAATATATATTCATTTCAAACGGTAGTAGCAATAATTTTACGATTGTAGAAGTATTAAACTGTAGGGAGCTAAAAAAATAATAATAATAATTTCGTTTTTATAAAATTTGACTAGGTGTTACTTATACACCAAGTATGTACTATTAATAATAATAAGTAACTACTCTACAAAAATCAACACCAGGGTGAGCCCAAATACACAAAGCGAGAAATAAAACAAATAAGAAAATAAATAATATAAAAAAACTTTTTAATATACAACGCTTTTATAAACGGACTAAAAAGTGGAAAATATTATTTCTCAGTCCCATAGAATTTGTTTTGATAACTTTTTATTTTAAAATTTTAGCAAAAGTCATTATAAACGTGGAGCGCATGCAATACAAAGCATTCGATTTAGTTGACAATAGTCAAACTACATAACGTAGACCTAAAATTTCTACAGCGAAAGTAGAACTTTGAAATCGATTTTAAGCGGTCGTTATTCATATACCCACATACATACATATATATATTACTTTTCATATCAATTCAAGTGTATTACATGCGCCCCACGCTTTTCATTTTCAATTTCATAGATTGTTTATAATGACTTTTGCTAAAATTTCAAAATCAAAAGTTATCAAAACAAATTCTATGGGACTGAGAATATTATTTTCTACTTTTTAGTCCATTTATAAAAGCGTTGTATATTAAAAAGTTTTTTTTTATAATATTTATTTTCTACTTTTTAGTCCTGTCTGAATAAAATTTTGCAATAGATATTAAAATAATTCAACGATATTAATAGAAAGGTGCACACACATGCATTTACATATGTATGTACATACAAACGAGCACCAATTAATTTTATTTAAAGAAATGGCGTGTCGTCTATTTCCGCTGTAGCAAACGTAGTACATAGGGCGACATCTAGATGTCAACTACCTCGCCCTATTCACTACAGATGTCGCCCTATGCACTATGCTTTTTTATAGGAACTTTTCAAAGCAAAGCTTTTTTTGGTGTCGGACACACAACATTGAAAGTTTCTGGATCCACAACATGGAAGTTTCTGGACACACAACATTGCAAGTTGATAAAAGCGTTGTAACGTTGTAAGAAGAACAAAAGTCTGTGAAACGTCCTGCTAGACAACAAGGCGAGAACAAAAGTTTTGAAAACTTAACATTAAGAATGTTATGCATGTTCTGACGAAAATTTTTTTTTTAGTGAGAACTACGGATGCTAATTGTAAGCCAGAGGAAAACTGGATCATTTCAACTTCCAGATCGGTTATCATTATGGTGAACTATCCATTTATGTAACAATTTTTCATTTTCTGTGAAAGAAAGGTTCGTGTCTAACAGCCGCGCTCAGAAACGTTCCTTAAATTAGCTCTAACTGGCACTTAACTAATGATCGTTAAATCTGTTAATTAATGTTTCCTCTCAGAGTTAAAAATTAAGAAATAAAAAATTTAAGTATGGCCCCAGTTGCGGTCCTTCATTTTTGTGGCATCACTCACCTTTTTCGTTCAGTTTGAAATAAAATATAAAAATAAGTATTTATATCATTTCGCGCGGACTGGCTCAACAGACGCAATGGCTTAGTGAGCAGAGCACTGGCGTGCCATTCAAGAGATCCGAGTTCGAGTCCCAGGGCAGGAAAATTATTGCTTTAAAAAGGAAACAAATTTTTTTAAATTTAATTAAATTGTTTGCTAAAAGACAAACAAGACCAATAACAGGCCAATTCTGGCATCTGTCTTTCAACTCCTCAGTCTTTCGCGAGACAAAAGTCCTTATATTTCGGCAACTATCTTGAAAGCTCTTTTCTGTAATTTGAATGAGTAATTGAAAGATGTGCTATTAGTGTTATTATGTTTATCGTTAAGCAATAAGTTTTCTAAAAACTAAGCGAAATGAAAAACATACATTGAATCAAAAAAATTTCCGAACGTTAAATAAAATAAAAAATATGGATTTTTTTCGGCAATAAAACTTTAAAAAAATTGTATTAAAAGAATTCCTCGCCGAAGATTGAACTCGGATCTCCTGAATAACAGGAAAGTGCTCTGCTCACTGGACCATTGCTACTATCACAGCAACGTTATCGAAATTGAAATTTATTCAAAACAAACAAAAAATTTCAAAATCTTTCATTAAAAAGTTAAGTAACATGATTCAATAATAAAAGGTTTGCTCAAAAAGCAGTTTTCTCGCTCCCTCTTGACAGAATCGGCTCCCTTAGCAAAGCATTGTGTGTGGGTTCGTGTGTGTGTGCAAAGCTTTTGTAAGGGAGCTAAGGGAGTGTCAAAACTCGAATGCCAATAATGTGCAAACCTTTAATTATTGAATCATGGTTAAGTAACGGATTTTGTTTACTTAACTTTAATGTTCATTAAATGCCGTTAACGAATCATTAACTGACTCTGAGAGGGAATTTTTTCAAATCGTTACTGACGGACACCTTAAGTAATCATTAAACGACTCTGAGTGCGGCATAATTTGCATAATTATCTTTCAGTTCTTTTGTGATTAACTTTAACAATCAAACATTTCAAAGTCATGGAACGCTATGGGATAGTTCAGATAAGATTTGTTCCCCTTTCGTTCTCTATAAGAAAGTTCATGGGACTTTAGCTCCCAAATTGATCTCCGAGAGAAAGTTCCTTAGAATTTTGTTCCTGTTTTTTTCTTTGTCTAAACGATCAGGAGATTTGGAATTTGTTAGTATTTTTTTCTCTTAGAAATGCTCCCGAAAGTATTGTTCGTATTATGTTCTCTGTGGAACGTTCCACAGTGTTATGTTCTTATATAATTCCCAATGAGAACGTTCTTGTCAGTTTTACTCTCATTTTGGTTTTGGTTTTGACGCGTTCTTGGGAACAAACCTACGAGAACGACATTTAGTTTCGATCATACATTTTGTTCTCGGTCCCTGCTTTAACATATTAATATTTAATATTCTTTAAAATATACCTACATACATACAAATGTACACATGCATGCATGTATATGCATTTACAAAAATTAGAAATTTGAATTTAAGTACAGAAACTAATGTTTTAATTTAGTTTTCTTGTCTATGTCTACTCATTCTAGACATAAAAAAATGTATAAAAAAAAAATTTTGTCACTGAAAATATATATTTATCCTCACCAAAAAGATGATACAAGAAGCTTTATGTCGCGTTACCTGAGTGTTTTTCGTTTAACCGGCATCAACATATGTATATTACCCGGGTACCCGGGCAAATCGGGTAATACCCAGGTATCATCAGCCCTAGTTTGAAATATACGTTAACATATCATCAGGAACGTTCTAAAGAATAAGTAAACAAAAAGTTTTATTCCAAGCGTTCAGAATGAATACAGAAATGCAGCCTAAGTTTTAGTTATAAACTGAAGTTTTGTTTCTATACTTTTTTGAAAAAAACTGGTAAAACTGTTAAAAAATTAAATGGCTCTCAGAAAAATACTAAAAAGTATGGGAACGCTTTTTGGATAAAAACTGGTAATTCTGTCAAATGCAATGCAAACTTCAAATTTTCTTTGCATTTTTACATAGTTGTTCATTATAATTTTATTATTTCCTATATTACACTGGTTTACAGCAAAAATGTTCTCCAGATGCCACTATCCAATTTCCATGTAGAAACCCTCGGTGACTCCGAAAATCGAGATGATTTTTTTTTCTATGGATAACTTTTCGAGATATTCGCAGTTTACCGTTATTCAGCTTTCAAAAATATTGGTTTCATTTAATGTAATAATATCTTACAAACCACTTGAATAATCGTAATACGAGATACGGTAAATGAGAGCAAATAAAATTCTCCATAAACCGTTTATACATCACTTTGCAATAGCCCTGATAGTTTTTGAGAAATTAATTAATCATTTCTGACGCCTCTTGTTTTCGATGCAAACAGTCTACCTACTCAGGTGTACGTTTCGTATGAGTAACACTATTTTCTGTTGATATTGCATACAAAAAAATCCTTGCGCATTTTCATTTGATCAATCATTATTTTGTTATTTATATATCTATTTTCTTCATAGGTAGCTTAGTTTTTTTCTAAAGGAGTAGGCTTTAACACAATCGCAAATTATATACACACAAACTGTTATATTTTGACTTTTCTCACTGTTAAAGTTTGAATTTTTTGCATTTTTCCATCAAAGAAACAGGAAATCTGGAATAATTAATTAATTTCTCAGAAACTATCAGGGCTATCGAAAAGTAATCTATATACAGTTTATTGAGAATTTTATTATGTATCATTTTCCATACCGCGTATTACGAGTATTTAATTGGTCCGTAATATATACCTGATTAACTGGAACCACTCTTTTTTTAAGCTGAATAACGGTTAATTGCAAATATCTTGAAAACGTATCCATACAAAAAAAAAATAACTCGATTTTCGGAATAAGCGAGCGGTTCTACATACAAATTGGATAGTGGCATCTGGGGAACAAAATCAAAATTAAAATTCGTGATCCAGTGTTACTGAAACTATGTCTATATGTACGTACGTGCACAATTAAAAAATAATATTTACAAAAACTACTATTTCAGCATTACGCTATTATGGAAATAAAAAGGTGCTTTTCTTTTGGTTTGCTAATTTTTCAATTCGCTTTGACAACACAGAACTGCTGATGGTTTGACACATTATCAGATTTTACCACCAAAAATTTTTCCGGTAAAATCTTGCAACTTCTGACAAAGACAGAACCACATTCTTACGTACCAGAGAACCGTACACGGGAACGCTTTCTGGTAAAAACTTGCAACTTATGGCGAATTATTTAGTTTATTTACTAGTTGTTGTTTTATATTGGCCGTTTCTGCCGGTTATATTTTCCTTTTCTGGTGGTCGACCGGTACTTTAAGAGAAGAATGCTTACAGAAGCATTCAGTTAGAAGTCACCAACCATTTAAGCAAGTGAAAATATGTCACTTTCAAAATAAACGGCTCATACATATGAATGTTCCTAAATATGTTGGTAATGAGCACTCTCTTCATTTGAGTAACTGCACTTACCAGTTAGCCTTTAGTAATCTTAACTAAAGCTTAAACTTTTTTTATTATATTCATTTTGACGCATATGCTCATTAAAAGCCGGTTTTAGTTTTTTCATGTTATTGCAAAAAGATATCCAATCTTAATTAGGACTGTGATACGTTACAACCACTACCAATAAACAATCTACGCTTAGCAAGCATCAACCAACACCCTGAAGCAAACAGCTGCAAGCTTATCCATCCCACCAATAAGCATTTTATCAAAACCCCACCGTGGCCATCAGCAAGCATTTTATGTACATATGTATATACATAAGTACATGGATTTGTTTGTACATACATATTAGGGATGTTGCGAATCTGGAATTTTAGACATCCGCGGATGCGAATGCGGATGCGGATGTTTAAAAGCTAACATCCGCGGATGCGGATGCGAATGCGGATGTCATGTATTTTTAAGAAATAATTTAGGTGGGTAAATTAGGTGACTTAGGTAAATAAATAATGGAAAGGTTATTAATTTTTAATAATCTGCCTTTTCCTGAGTTTCGCCCGAAAATTTGTATTCCGCCCATAGTAAATACATGAAAACCAAAAGCGAAAAGTGAACCGGTTCGGGAAAAATGAAACTTATGATAAGACGGAATGTATTTTTTGAGTACTTGAATTTAAAAATTGGATCATTGTATGTGATAAAAACTTTTTTAAGGGTCGTAAATCAAACCTGCGCCGCATTATAGCTACTCACTCGAGGCGACAAACTTGAAAAAGTTGAAACTTGGCAAAATTGTAAATTCTTTTCGATTGACGCTGCTCCAGGAGAGAGGACTTTCAGTTATGTTTATTTATTTTTATTGCGGTACAATAATTCCGTTTTGAGAAATGCTTCGGAGCTGCAAATGTCGGAAGTATCCTCCGCACTTTCCTATTCACAATCTAGCACCATGGCCCGATCGTTGTTTAAACAACGTTGTTTTCCAAAGAATTCTTCATTCTCATTCTTTTGGTTGTTTCGGAATTCGGAGAACCTGTCACGTCATCAGCGTTTTTCGATTTTAGTTTTGGTAATTCATTTTTAACGCTTTCTTGTGTGACTGGTCAGATATATGCGTTATCAGTGCACTTGCATAATATTCTAGGGACCGAAAATAACACTTATTTTTTACGAGTTAAATTTGGCCTAATGTTTTTATTCCAAAATAAACGTCCTTTCCGGATATTAACAAACCGCTTGTCCAAATTAAACAAATTTGGTATCATATGAAAGAGGACTGAAATAGCTTTTAAACAGAAAAAACGAACGAAGATTACCACCTCGGTTTATAATTTTTTTTTTTATAATCTAGTACTAAAGAAATTCATATAAATACATACCTGACCAAAAGTTTACTCTATGGTTGTTAATTAACATTTTTTACTGAAAAGGTTTTCAATATTTGGCTTTCCTCGTTTAAACATTTCAGATTTAAAACCATTTAAGTCCTCTTTCATTTGATAGCAAACTTGTTTAATTTGGATTAGCGATATGTTTATTATCCTGAAAGAATAAAAATATTTGGCCAAGTTTAACTCGTAAAAAAAACTTTAATTTTCGGTCCCTTCAATATTCGCATTCGTAAAATATCCGCATTGATTTTTGCGAATGCGAGTGCTAAAATTAATGTGGAAGCTCCGCGGTTGCGAATGCGAATGCGAACATTCACAACAACCCTGATACATATGTATGTACATAGAAATGTATGTATACATACAAATGTGAAGCACTTGTTTATGTTGTTTTGCAGAAATCATTTACGTAATCAAGTTAAGGCCAAAATGCTGAGCGAGTTGATAAGGTCATCGGCGGACTTGGGCATAATGATGTGTGCTATGTTTAGCTGCATAGCTCTTTTCACCAAAGTAACGCCAAAAGCAGAACCAGCAGCATCATCAACGTCAACATCATCACCATTACCACCATCACCAGTCAACCGACAACCCTGGCGCTGGTTGCTGGGCCGGAGGGTTCGCTAAGGCAAATAGCATCCGTATTTGGTGCAGCATTAAGTGTATTTATTTGCATTTGTTCCGGCATTGTTGCTCTCTTCAGATGCAGATATTACGTTGCAGCATTGCGGTTAATATTAGCGCAGCCAACTACACATCTGAACACCGAAAACCAACACCGAGAAATCCAACACCAGGGCAAAACAATGTCATCCTGTCTGCCATAACCGCGCGCCGCACCGCATTTCGCTCTTCCGGCACATTAATCAAAAACTCATTTTTGACATCGCAAAAACAGTTGTGGTGAGAACAACCACGCTTCCACATCCCGTTTTACTTACATATGTAGCCAAGCTCCCTGCTTAAGGCTCTGTTATGCATACTTGGCATTGCATGCACTGCTATACCATTTTTACGTAGAAATCAAAAACCTACAGACTTTTACGTATGTAATACTGTGCGTTGGGTAACCGCTTACACGCGAAGCTCATTTAACAGATTCCTTATGTGACAACTCTCAAGCAATGCCAAGTATGCATAACGGAGCCTTTATAATGACAATGGCATGGTTCAAAACAGTTCGTGCATTTCGGCATCTTGTTCGCCTTGTTGTTATGTGTTGTTGTTTTGTTTAGGATGCATGTAGTACATATCAGATACGCCCGTGAGCAATCCGCGTTTATTGTTATGATTCTACCCACCCCTGCAAAGTAATGCACCATCAGTATTTCGAAGTGATGCCTGGCGCTTGGGTACGTTTAAGTGGCTTGACATAGAGTCGTATTTTTTATCCGCGGTTATCATTTTGTGAATTTCGCTTGTTCATTTTGTTCTGACGCAGTCAAGCTGAAGTCCAATGGTAATATGTGATATATTTGCAGCGGATGCGTACACATAAAATATCCAAATCGTCATATGAAATATACAACATACAAAATGTACCGCCGACAGCATAACAAAACTTGCCTGAGATGTCTATTTACTTAATTATTTTGCCGGGTAATAAAATCAAGAGATCAAACTTGAATGCTGCAAATGTACATATGTTTGTATGTATGTGCTTGAATACAGTTGTTATTGTTTCGCGGGATTTTTTATTGTAGGAAAAGATATCACCTGGGTAATATATACATACAAATCTGTGTAAGACCCTGCCAAATTAAAATTGTTCGAATGGCTCTAGGGAGAAACGGTTAACGCTTACCTAAGACGTTTTAATCTGGAGGACACTGACACATGTGATACCTGCTCTGGAAGAGTTACCGAAGAACCTAAACGCTACTGCAACAAGCATCGCCATAAAACGGAATTATTTGCGAAATTTCAGTAAAGTACACCCAAAACCAGTAAGTATTGTTGCAAACATGCTTCAATCCCAAGAAAACTGGAAAGTAGATTCCAGCAGCGTGAATTATCAACACACTTAAGAAGACAGAATGTAGAATTTTGTAATGCACCGTAATGAGACGCTCCCGATTAATTCCTTAGCTCCACTGCTCAAAAAGATGAAATCCGTTACATATGTACACACATATAAGTTCAAGACCGTATTTAAGAAAAGTTGTGTAACTTCTACAATTTTTATGCGATTGCAATAAGTAAGGTATACGTTACTTGAAAATAAATTTCCCTTTAAGTAGTACTGCATACTTTGAAATTGTGGAATTAGCGATGGTCCAAATTAAAAAAAAAATAAGAAAAAATGGAAACTCCCAACAATCCAAGTCTGACAATAGCTTATTATACATCATTTTAAAGGCCTATAAATAATAATATAAATTTTCTTCTCACAACATACTCGATCTTTAAAACTGAATGAAAAATAGTCATTCAAAAACTGATAAATCTGCAAAACCGTATTTCTGACCTAAAATGAAAAGTGGCGACCTCTAAATTAATTTAAAAAAATCTATAAAAATAGGCAATAATATTTCTCATAAAAATGAATTAAATTAGGGAGTAGGGTCTCGAAACTTCAAAAAAATAAATTAATTCGATCGGCACCCTTTCACAAATTCACAAACCTAACCAACACTTTTTTTGAAATTGCATTTTTCACAGATTTTGGTAGGATCAATAAAAATTTTAAGAACTAAGTACCAAAAACAACGGAGTTATCTGCTATTTTTTAAAAAGTCCTACCTGTTTTTGATACTCTTTTTATAACGTGTTTTGCTTCCCCTGTAAAATTAAAAATGTATTGTTTAGGGCGTTTGTGAATGAGTGTGACGATATGTATTTACACTAGGGTGGTTCAAAATAACTTAAGAATGCTGAGGAATTTTAATGCTCTCACCCCCTAGGATTAATCCATATCGTAAAAATTATACCCGTATTTTTACCTCGCTTCTATTAGCTCGGGATTAGCTATGTAATATTGATGCGCCTAAAAGATGCAGCGATTTCCATTCTCAATTACATGCCTGATGACAGTACGAATTTGAATTGCTTTAAACTTTCGTTCTTAAAGTAATCTGGAGGCAGTACGAATGGAAGTTTTAATAGCGAGGTTTTAGCTTTTTAAACTATAATTTTATTTATTTTCAAATCAAAAAATATTTAGAGGTCGCTCAAAGCGCTCAAAGTTGCCCATGTGTTTTATATGGAGGAAACAACAACTTTTCGTAGAAATGGTATAGAGTTCTTGAAAATCAATATTTTTCAATCGGATTCTCTTCAGGAGACTTCCAATAACAATACCCAATTGTTTATTTAAAAGTTTTTTAATACTAAACATTTTCTATTTATCCCCATTGCATTTTTTTGGGGTTTTGGCGGACCTATAAAATATAGTTACTATGAAAAAATGGTTAAATAAATAATTCGTTATTATGACTGGGGATCTCCAGAAGAGAAGCAGAGTTTTCCGATCGAAAAATATTAATTTTCAAGAATGTTATACCATTTCTAGGAAAAGTTGTGTTTTTTTTTATATAAAATACAAGGAAACCCTTGAGCGCTTTGGGCAACCTCTAAATATTTTTTTGATTTCAAAATAAAAAATATGGGTATGAGAGCATACAAATTCCGATTATTTTTTCCACGTGCATTTTTGGACCACCCTAATGTGCACATGTACAAAAATACATATGTGAAAATTAATGTAGTTTAAATTTTTTGTTTTAATGTGTGGTTATTAAAACTAACAGTTAATTGTGCAATTTTTGCATCTAACAAAAATGTACTGAATTGTACTGAGCGCTGAAAAGGCCGATAGTAGTGAAATCGGAGCAACCTATGTATGTACACATCGGCGTAGCCAGAATGAAATTTAGGGGGGGGCGGCTCGACCCTATTAAGCTGGTATTTCAGGGTACTATTTTATATATATATAAGGAAAATTTGAAAGAAAGGGGGGGCGGCTCGAGCACCCCCCTGCACCTACCTGGCTACGCCCATGTATGTACATGAGATTAATTTTTGGTGTGGAGACTAAACTAAAACGGTGTCTGTATACGCAGAATTTTTTCGATTACTAGAGCCCGCAGTGAATACTACAGTGTTGCCACTCTTCCATGCCTTTTCATAAACTTACCTTGTCAAAAATTTTCGTGCTATAATAGATCATAGCTAAATAGAAACTACATACTTATTTTTCAACAAAAAACCTTAAACGATAGTAAATTTAAAATGTTATAAACATATTTTTAATAGGAACTTATAACTTGTTTACCATCTGCACAATTGACGAACTGGCAACCATTTATAGAATGAAGAAATCAGCTAACACGGAAGAATCTAAATTCCGCAGATTTCTGCGCTACGGGCTACAACTACAGAAAAATTCTGCGTTACTGAGTTTTAATTTGCAGGGCGCTCTGGTAAGATAGATCGTGTCTCGGTTGACGTACCGGCGGGTTTACGTTCTTGACTAACTTCACTGTAACTAGTGTTTGCACGGGCCTGGCACCTCCTATAGACGTGGTATGTTCAGATAACCATAAGTTTTAGTAAAACGCACTTATGTGTGTATGTAATTAATGTCACTAGTATCGCCCAATTGTCGAAATTCGACATCTTTTTTCATACACTTTTGAATTTTACCTGTCACCAATACTAAATCCTTTATGCGAATTACTATTGTGACGTCCACCAGCATAATTTATAGCGAATTTACAGGAAAACTTAAAATCGAATTATGAACGTTAATACCGGATTGATTAATGCTAATTCTACAAAGTCTCCTCCTTAGTAGCTTTTGCAGATAGACTGAAAAAGGAACCTCGATTTTCATTTATAAAAAATATGCATATGTATTTGTATGTATAGATGAGATGTTCATCACTGACTAATATCTCACGCCCTCTTTTCCAAAATCTACCCTATTTCGCCGTAGGTACGGTATTGACAACATATGTTGCTGAGTCAAATTTCAGGACGTCAGCATAAGCGGTTCCAGAGATAAGCGATATGAGAATTTCAGTTTGTATGGGCGGTGCTACGCCCCTTTCCCATTATATACCACTTTTCGCCATAAGTACGTTATTGATATCATAAATAGCTGTGTCGAATTTGAGGACGTTAGCCTAAGTGGTTCCAGAGATAAGCGATATGAGAATTCCAGTTTGTATGGGCGGTGTCACGCCCCCTTTTCCAAAATCTACCATATTTCGCCCTAAGTACGGTATTGACAACGTATGTTGCTGTGCCAAATTTCAGGATGTCGGCATAAGCAGTTCCAGAGATAAGCGATATGAGAATTGCGGTTTGTATTGGCGCTACCATGCCCCCTTTTCCAAAATCTACCTTTTTTCGCCGTAAGTGCGCTATTGACATCATATGTTGCTGTGTCAAATTTCAGGACGTTAGCATAGGTGGTTCCAGAGATAAGCGATATGAGAATTTCAGTTTTCCAAAATATACCATATTTCACCGTAAGTACGGTATTGAAAACGTATGTTGCTGTGTAAAATTTCAGGATATCAGCATAAACAGTTGCAGAGATAAGCGATATAAGAATTTCAGTTTGTACGGGCGGTGCCACGCCACTTTTCCAAAATCTACCATATTTCGCCGAAAGTACGGTATTGACAACATATGTTGCTGTGTCAATATTCGGGACGTTAGCATAAGCGGTTGTAGAGATAAGCGATATGAGAATTGAAGTTTGTATGGGCGGTGCCACGCCCCCTTTCCAAAATCTATCACGTATTGACAACGTGCCAAATTTCAGGATGTCAGCATAAGCAGTTCCAGAGATAAGCGATATGAGAATTTCAGTTTGCATGGGCGGTGCCACTCCCCCTTCTCCAAAATCTACCACTTTTCGCCTTAAGTAAGTTATTGATATCATAAATAGCTGTTTCAAATTTCAGGACGTTAGCATAAGTGGTTCCAGAGATAAGCGATATGAGTATTTCAGTTTGTATAGGCGGTGCTACGCCCCTTTTTCCAAATCTACCGCATTTCACCGTAAGTACGGTATTGAAAACGTATGTTGCTGTGTAAAATTTCAGGATATCAGCATAAACAGTTCCAAAGATAAGCGATATAAGAATTTCAGTTTTTACGGGCGGTGCCCCGCCCCTTTTCCAAAATCTACAACATATGTTGCTGTGTCAGTTTTCGGGACGTTAGCATAAGCGGTTGTAGAGATAAGCGATATGAGAATTTCAATTTGTATGGGCGGTGGCACGCCCCCTTTCCAAAATGTACCACTCTTCGCCGTAAGTACGGTATTGTAACATATGTTGCTGTGTGAAATTTCAGGACGTTAGCATAAGTGGTTCCAGAGATATGCGATATGAGAATTTCAGTTTGTATGGGCGGTGCCACGCCCCCCTTTCCAAAATCTACCACTTTTCGCCGTAAGTACGGTATTGACAACATATGTTGCTGTGTCAAATTTCAAGGCGTTAGCTTAAGCTGTTCCAGGGTTAGGCGATATGAGAATTTCAATCTGTATGGGAAGTGCCACGCCCACTTTCCCAGTACCTACCATTTTTCACCGTAAGTAGGGTATTTACAATCTATGCATCCTTGCTAAGTTTCAGTTCTCCAGCATAATTGGTTTTAGAGATATAGTGATTTTCACATTGTAGTCTATATGTCAGATGCCACGCCCCCTATGTATCGGGATTAACATTTCTGGATTAGAGGAAGTTATGTCTTTTAAATGGGTGTATCTTTCATTGAAATCGAGCGAACGGTGCCTTCAAAAAAGGGATTGCAAAATTTTCTTGTGGCGTATTTATATATAGATGTATGAATTTATTTGTTCACCCCGAACGACGTCGGTTACTCTGCTAGTATTCAATAAAATCAAAATTCATGAATACTCATGGAAACACCCATATGGCAAACTTTTGTATGTCCTTTTCATTGGTATCACTACACTCGTTTAAAATATTCAAGAAAGTGACAGCCACCCAAATGTTCAATAACAAGCGCCAGTCGTCAATCATCCATAAGATATGCAAAATAGCATCATACCCTATGACGACGCACAGTGGTCGGAAAATCGAAAAAACTTCTGAAAATATGAAACCGTTGTTGGAGGTTTACAATTTTTACTTTAAAAACCGGCGGATCAAATATGGCAGAATAAAAGTTCTAAAAATGTGGTTAAGTCTCAATATACATAAAATATGTAACAACTTTTCCAAGTCGCTGATAACGAAAATTCTATATATATAAAATTATTCCAACAAGACAGAATGTTCTTACTTACACAATTAACTCTCTGCTACTGGCGTGACCGAAATTTCCCTATTATACTGACGTGTGGTCTCTCAGGCACCGATTTTCCAGATCGAAATATATATATTTGATATTTACATATGTATTAATAAACTTTTTTCGAAAAATAGGCGTTTTTAGTAATCAATGTTATTGAAGCTCAGGAAAAATGTCGAACCTTCGGTGTTTGTCGGACCACCACATCAGTCGCAGAGGGTTAAAAACTAGTAAAGAAGTCTAACTTCGCTCCCCTTTGTGTCACAACATCAAGGTGTACGCCAGAAATCGAACAAGAAGCTCGGCCAAACATTAACATATGTGTAAGCGCCAATCTATTAATTATTTATTAAAGAAGTCTAACTACGGACGAAACCGAACCACGACATCCAAGAGTTCTGTTTTGAACCTCCTGCATAAGACGTCAGAGGCCGCCTTTGCATGATAGAGGTACACTCCTATCTCTTAGGGGGTTTGTCATTTTTCGGCTTTGTAGACCTCTTGGCCATCTTTTTCCCCTTATTGGTGGCCATAAGAGCCTTCTCCTCCATCGAGGCCTTTCTTCGATCTTGTCTCCGATTCGCATTTAACGGAAGCTGGAAGGGATTTTGGGCCAAAGGGGCCTTTGATTTCTCAGGGATAAAAGTTACCGTCTTTTCCGTGCCAGGAGTGTCCTTTAAGCAGCAGGGCCGCTCTATGGACACCTAAACAGGTGCTTCTCTGCTGCCACTGACTGCTCTGTAGGTACCCTTTGCAGTGCCGTTGGTGCGTCTTTGGAACAACAAGGTCCCTCTTCGGTACTAACACTGAGCGCAGTGGAGGATGAATTGGCTTTAGCAGGCAGGTAGACTCAGTCGTCTTCCCTTTTTTATGGATACACACCCTGCCATAGCCATAGTTGACTAGGTATATCAACCTGTCAAGTATCTCCGGTGAGTGCGGCTCGACCGCTATAGTGAGCTCAGTGGTGGGTCCTTTCTGTACCCTGTTGAGCACCCTCCAGCGTTCTGATCATCGACAAGGCCAATGATACCGTCCACTGGAGTGATTTATGGCTCCCGAAAGTACCCAACATGGACACTGGGCTTGGGCACATCAGTGGCATTCCTTGCCACAATTTCCGCGCCCTTCCAGGGTTTCAGGTTTGGGGATACCTTGCGCAGCCACGCCAGCGTTTCAGCGTCTTCGCAGCCAATTAACATCCATCCCGGGCGGAAGGTGCAACCGCTAAACATTGGCTTCATAGAGCCCTTTCGCGGTTGTCTCACCACTTCCAGGTTGGCCGCCTAAATAGCCTGTAGTTGGTCTAAGGACCAAAGTATTTTAGGGCACCCTTTAGGAAGTAACCCTAATCTAACCCCATTTCCAATGTCCGCCTGACCTTTCGGCAACTTGTGACATCAAGACCTGGTTTCCTTTTGGGAAAGTTTTCCACAGGGGAAGATGTAGGGTTCACAGATCGGTTCCTCTTAAGTTTTATGTCAGTCATCAGAGCCAGTTCGGCCTTTCCTTTTCAGTGGCGGATACGGGGGGAATCGCCCCCTTCGCGTCCCTCGCCCCCTTCCCAGAGCTCGAAAAAGCAAAATTTCGGATAAAATATATTACCTTATATTATTTTTTTTGTATTTTCTTCATTCATTTTAGGCTTGCACAAGATTATTTATAGAATAAGAAATCGTGTAAAACTCTTCGTCAACGTGAAAAGTTAAAACAATGGGTATGTAGATTCTATCAGGCCGATTCTGAACAGGAACTCCCTGGGAATTTTCTCTTAAATGACGGAGTTGAGCTGTCAAAAAAGTATCAAACAGCTCTTGCGAAGGTTGAATGTTCTCCTTCCAAAATTTCAGAGAAAATGCTACTTCCTGGGAGTTAATTATTGGAGGATCTTTTTCTCGGGAGAAACAAATTCCCGGAGAACAAACTACCTGGGAGTATTCAGAACTGAGCTGTATGATTGTATGTATGTATGCCAAATCGAACTTTCTGATACTACTTTTTGTCTATTTCCGCGGTATACGTACAGTATTGGACATATCTATAGCACCCCCCTTTCAAAGCGGTATTGTTTGCCACTTATGTTTAATTATTTGTTTTTAAGAATTTTCAATTAAAATACAGTTCATTCTCCAACAAAACCCATATAAACCAATGTTTTAAACTTTTTAAAAGACCGCAAAAAAGTGCAACAAACTTTCCCTTAAATTTCACAGTTTTATAGCGCATTCAATTTTGTCCAATAATGTGCAAGTTTCAAGTCGCTAAAGATTACCGTTGATTTTTTAGAATTTTTTTTTGTCTCA
Source organism: Rhagoletis pomonella (assembly GCF_013731165.1). Classification (NCBI taxonomy): domain Eukaryota; kingdom Metazoa; phylum Arthropoda; class Insecta; order Diptera; family Tephritidae; genus Rhagoletis; species Rhagoletis pomonella. The sequence continues at coordinate 75,795,157 of NW_023458558.1, forward strand.
TTTGCTTCCATATATGGACTAAACACAATTTATTTTTATATGGCAGAAACCCCCAACATCCTCGGCGAAAAAAATTCTAAAAAATCAACTGTAATTTTTAGCCACTTGAAACTTGCACATTATTAGACTAAAAATGAATGGGCTATTAAACTGTGTATTCAAAAAAATTCTACCGCTTCTGAGAAAAAAGTTTGAAATTTGGGTGAAAATTTGTTGCACTTTTTTGCGGTCTTTTAAAAAGTTTTAAGCTTGAGTTTATGTGAGTTTTGTGAGAGAACGAACTGTATTTTAATTGAAAATTCTTAAAAATAAATAAATAAACATGAGTGGCAAACAATATCACTTTGAAATGGGGGTGCTATTGTATTGGCCAATATTGTATGTAGGAAATTTCACTTTCAACTGTTTTTTTTTTACGGACGTTGGGATAGCGCACTATCCATCAAGTATGAAACTCCGATGAAGCCACCTCCCCGGGACTGCTTTCGCATTTCATCACTTTCAACTGTGTAACCAGACATTTGTATGCGCATACAAATATTAATGACTTCCAAACTATAATAAAAATTAAAAAGTTAAATTAAAAAATTAAAAGTTTACTTCTCCAAGCGCCCTAGCTTGGCTTGAATCGTGCTAACGAAACAGTCAATGGCACTGTGAATAATCTTCGAAATTATAGAGAAAATGCTGACACATTTTTCTGATATATTTTCAAAAGTTACCGATATCGCTAAGCAATTGGATTTTGACATTGTCCTTCCTCGGAGAGCGAATAGACAAAATCGTTGGGCTAATTATCGTGCATCTAGCGCTGAAGACTATTATCGAAAGGCAATATTTATACCGCTGTTGGATAATATTTTGCTCGATCTCCGAGAAAGATTGCCCAAAGAGTAATTAAAGATTTTTGATTTTAACTTATTACTTCCATCTAAAATTGGGGAATACAATACGCCTGACGAAAAAAATAATGCTGTTGAACGCGTAAAATCGCTTGTAAAACGATACGAACTTTTCTTAGAAAAAGACGGTATAACTTTGGAAGGAGAGTATAAAGTGTGGTTGGAACGATGGACAAATAAGGAAAGCGAAAATCCATTCCCAAAATCAGCAGCAGAAGTTTTTGGTAAATGCGATGAATATGATTTTCCATTGATTAACAAACTTCTCCGCATTCTGGTCACACTTCCAGCTAGTAACGCTACTTCCGAAAGAAGTTTTTCAACCCTTCGCTGGTTAAAAACATGGTTGCGTAGTACCATGAATGAAGAAAGACTGATAGGTCTAGCACTTTTACACGAACACTTAGATATTGAAATTGACACTGAAAGGATAATAGAAAGATTTTCAAAAGAAAAGCGCAAAATTGAATTTGCAATTTTAATTATTACAATAAAAATTCTGAATAAGTTGTTAAGTTACTTAATTACATCCTTCATTTTACCATCATTGTAAGCAAGAAATAAGTATTTATATGTATATATTGCACTAATAAACCCAAGGTATAACTTTACATCTTGTGTGTGTGTGTTTTTTTTTTTCAAATAGTACATGCAATTGTTTTATTAGACCTTGCACCAAATTCACAAAATGAAAAGTAATATTATATCAAAAAACACTTTACTTCACACTTCATAAAAAATACCTGAACCTATATTTGCATGAAAAATAAATTAGGGTGAGATGCCTGTAATTTAACGTTATTTGACAAGTTGATCCCATTGATTGGGAAAATATTAGCTCTGATCCAATACTGTTCGTGTAAAGTCCTGTAAAAATGTCAAACAGCACAATTACTCTCTGAAGTGGGAGTTAAAAGTGAGTAACCGCAAAAAGTACGGGAACAAAAAGGCATTTTTCCTGTAAAAACGCCAACCAGTGTCAAATCGGAAATTTCGAAAAAACTGTAACCTTTTCTAAAAAATTGGGATTTACTGTTAAAACCAGGGTACGAAAATAAACTATATTATCCGTTACTATTTCATTTCGTTTATTACTTCAACAGTTCAGTGCAATACGAAAACAAAACGGCTGAGTTCACTTTGGTGATAGTACACTACAGTAGTTTAGTAGCTACAGACGAAACAACAAACGAAATGAATCGTGCAGAGAAAAATATATGTATGTATGTACACATATGCAATAACTAAACACAAAACGAATGGCTGCAATGAATAAAAAATAAAAATGTTTTTTAATTGAATTGGATATGAAAATTTACAAAAAAAAATATTTTTCACGTAATTGAAACGTTTGTGATATCACCCTATGGTACAATTGTCACAAACGAAAAGCCATCGTTTCTCGTTGGGGAAAATGACAGTGGATCTTACAATTTGTTTCTGACTATGTACAAAGCTGTACAAAACCACAAATGATATGATGATCTATGAGCAAAAGGGAATTGTTTTGTACAGTTCATTTCGTACTCTGGTTAAAACTGTGTTTCTGGCAACATTGGTTACTGGCAAGTTACTGTATCTTTTTTTATTTTTTTTTGCATTTCATACCATTGTGCGATGTAGACAATGCTATAATCACCACATGTCATTACACCTGACGTTGCTAAGAAATTTTGCATGGATTGGTCAAGAGTTCGATGTCTGGTATTAGGGCTTTCAACTGATGGAATTAATTTCTGTAATATTCATCGTCTATCGATAGAAAATTTGACTCAGTATTTATGTACGAATGTCCGAAAGCGATATAGCACTGTAAAGCCCTTCATTTGTAGAATATCATCAAAGCGGCACTTATAAAAGACGAATGAGAATATTAGCCTGATTTTGAAAAAAAGTAACAGGAGCCAAACGCGTAGGTATGTACATGTGTAAGTACATATGTAGGTACGTACATATACATATGTAAATATTTACCTGTCCTTTAACGATGTAGTTTATTCTCTTCCTTTGAATTTTGAGAAATATGCAAATTCTACGCATTCTTGTCTGTTATCTGTAAATAAAAGATTCTGTGTACATACTTGCCATGGTTATGGCATTTATACACATTGTGCCATGAACATACAAGTGCATTTGTATTCATACCCTGTGGACAAACGCACTAGTGCCGACGTGGTTCGGTTCTAGAGAACTTAGAAACATGACCAGTGTGCGTTAATTCTCGTATGTATGCTAGCAACTACGAAGTTTAAATAGCTCGCCGCTACATCCCTTTTTCGATACTTTCGAATTAATCCTAAATTCGATGGATCGAGTTCGCTCTGCATACCCTTTTCTATAGTTCAAAACCAGTCCTAAAATCGGCCGACGAAAAACGTAACATGATTTTTGCTCTTCTCTTGGTAGCGATTCTTCATTATTTTCAAAGAAATTTGTTTTCAATTTGAACGAAAAAATCGGCAAACAAATATCTATTTGAAATAAACAAACCCCCGCTGCATCTTTTCGATAGTTCCGAGCTAGTTCTAAACCTTAGATATATATACATAGATTTCTAATTAAAGGTTTTTTTTTTTATTTGGGGACTGACCAAATTCTTTGGAATCAAATTGCGTATCACTGAACAGAAATGCTTAGCAATAAATTACGTAGTTTGATCTATTAGACAATTGTTCTTGCTACTTGCAAAAAAAATATAATTAAAAAAAAAAGTGAACTTAGCAACAACTTTTCACTCTAAGTTTGCGTTATGTAGTTTTACAAAGTAAAATATAATGGTGTTTTAAAATTACCACACTTCGCAGCTTTTGAACTAGTGGGATCTAGTTACTATCCGACTGGTTCATTTTCGCCGATAAAGATCTAGTACGGAACTAGAAATTTGGTTCTCTAGTTCGGAGTTTCCCTGCAGGGTATGTATGTACATTTGTATGTATGCTTGTGATTCTATGTACACGTGAGGGATATAAATGATTCATGTTCACATGATGGGCTGCTTTCATTGCTCACTTGGAGCTGAGGACTTTGAAACACTTCTTTTTTCTTGAGCTTGCTGTCCGTTCATATTTCGCTGTCGCAGTGGAATTTCTCTAGACGAATCTCGTTAGCCGGGAAAATGTCACATTTGTTAATATCGCAGTTTTCGTCTTTCTGAAAATTACCGTTATATGGGAGGTAAGCGTGGTTATTGTCCGATTTTGCCCATTTTCCATCCGTCCTACGCCAGAAAGAAGTGCACGTACCAAGTTTCGTTAAGATATCTCAATTTTTACTCGAGTTATCGTGTGCACAGATGGACGGACGGACGGACAGAAAGTCACCGCTTAATCGATTTCTCTTTTCATTCTGATCATTTATGTATACATTTGTCTATATCTATCTCGATTCGTTTTGCCTGTTACAAACAACCGTTATGTGAACAAAGTTATAATACCCTTGTGCACAAGTGCGCTCGGGTATAAAAATAGTTAGGTGCTGGCAGAGAAAAAACGGATAACAAAAACAGATTGCGCAGGTGAGGGAAAATATGTATAGGCTGATCGCAGCACATTTTGGGCCCATATACCTACATATGTATCTACATACATATTCTAGATACGTACATACATACATATGTACGTATAATACGCGAAAGCTTTTTGTCATATCATCAGACCTGTAATGTTAGTCCGATTTTACAAAATCAGGTATCCAATTAAAGGGTTTGGCCTATAGATGTGCAATAGCTTCATATTTTTTAAAAAGAGTTGCCACCTGATTAATTAAAAAATTAAATTCAAATTAATTTTAAGTTAAATCAATTATTACAATATGAGTATCGATCGAAATGGCTTTGAAAAGGCTTTATTTCTTAATTACACATATGTAGGAGGGTTGCAACCTGTTTCAAAAAGCACTTTCGACTTAAATAAAGGCAGAATTGAAATGTATATCCCGATATGGATATCAGACGAAAGAGGTTGTGGTCGGAAAATATTTTGAAAAATGTTGCCACATGTTTCAAAATTATAATTTAAATAAAGTATGCATGAGTTAAATGAAATATTAAAATCTTACGTGAATCGAAGGTGGTAAGATATCCTTAGTGTAAACATTTAGATTATTTAAGAGGGTTGCCACCTGGTAAAAACGTAAACTCAAATTATTTAATAAGTTAAAGCAATCATTGAAAATATGGGTATCAAATGACATGGGTTTAAAAAGGCTTTATTTCTGAACTGTATTTAGGAGCGTTGTCACGTATTTAAAAAATCAAATTTAACTCAATCCATCAGGCACATGAAATATTTATGTAGGTATCACAATATCAGACACTAGAGATTTGTTTATTTCTTAACTATATTTAGGAGAGTTTCCAGGTATTTCAGAAGTCTTAGCTAACTTATGCACAAATCCGAAGACGAAGATAATGCGAAGATGAGCATGAGCTCAAATAAGAATACTAATACGTAAAGTAATACAAATTTCTGCAGTATGAAAGGAAATAAAAAAGAATCGAAATAATGATACACATCATGCATGGCATATACATACGGTGACCATATTTATGAGAGCCGAATACGGGACAAAAATAATTTTGCAAATTCTTTCCACCACAGCTTACAGATCTGAAAGCCTCCTTCAATGAACCTAGATGTATTAGCCCTAAAACAGTATCCTTTTAGTAAAATCAAAAATTTGTAGGATAATTTTCTCGAGATTTTTACCTCGAAAAATTTGTTTAAAAAATTCGTTAAATTTTAGTATAATAAAGCGCAATATTAAGTCGCTAAGGCTTGCCATTAGTTTTTGGCAATTTTTGTTTTTGTTGACGGTGTTGCGTATTTTTTCGTACAGAGTAAGTGAAATATTGCAGAATTAATTTTTATAGTTTTTTGGCACAAAGTTGGTAATTTGATATTATATGATTTTTGTTAGGAAAAGAGCTTTACTTTCATAAATAATAAATTTTAAATAAGCTAAGGGAAATATCCAAAACTTACTAAAATGTCGAGTGCTAATTTTTATTTTAGTCACTGTATGTTATCCTCGATTCGAATCACAGGCATTCAGATTAGAAAATAATAACTGTTTATGGAGAAAATTACGATCACATACCAACATCACTTAAAACTCGTTCATAGACATGCCATTTTAATGAGCTCTTAAGTGGGCGAAATACCAAATACGGGACATTAAAAGAAATACAGAATATTTAGCGTCCCGTATAAAATAAATAAATTAACAGGACAATGGGTAAAAAAAGAGGACTGTCCCGTATAATACAGGACGGATGGTCACCGTACATATACATATCTATTTCTAAGCTGATGGTACATATGATTGAAGTTCATGTGGATCTGCTTCTCTATTGCTAAGTATTAATATTTTGCAATTCATATTGATTTTTTAAATTCAATTCAATACAATCAAAACGAATATTTCATATACCGTTTTTAACATGAATGTGATCTTAATAATATCACGTATTTTACTTGTAAGTTTAGCGGCTGTGACTCCGGCACAGCCTGCATGTCAAAAAGAAGGTGCTGAACTGATCCTTTTTTATTTATTATTATTACATTCCTTTTATTAGCTCGGGATGTAACTATGTAATATTGATGCGCCTAAAAGATGCAGCGACTTCTATTCTCAACTTACATACCTGATGACAGTACGAATGGCAATTATAATAGGGAGGTTTTAGTTTTTTAAACTATAATTTTATTTATTTTCTTGAGATTGTAGGATCTTCTATACATACATATATATATATATATACATATATATATATACCATAATAAAACTGTAGATTGTTTGAACTCACTAGTCTCCGGAACTACTGAATGGATTTTCATGGGGCTTTAACTGGTATATAGAGAGTGACCTCGGACGTTACCAAAGGTATAAAAAAATTAGATCTGGCAAGGGGGCGTGGCACCTCCCATACGCGTGACATTTTTAATCAGCTATAACTTCTAAACCGTAAGTCACATGACTTTGAAATTTGCTGAGTTGACATACATACATATCCATGGTAGACGCTTATTTATAAAAAGGGCGTGGCTTATCCTATAGGTGTGAAATTTTTAATTACCCATAACTTCGGAATCATACGTCACATGAATTTGGAATTCCGCTCTGCAAAAAATGGTGGCGACAGATGGCGCCGGAGTCGAGATATTTAGAGAACCCGTTGTTATCGTATGACCTGGACCTGGTACTTACTTTGTGATAAGAAGTGCTTCTGCAGAAAAATGGACCCAAAACGTAGATGGCGCCGAAATAACGATATTTAGATGCCCCCATGGGCGTAGCAAGGTAGGAAGCCGCAAAATGGTAGCTCTGAGTATTGCGCAATATTTAAGTATAATGTTATGGGGCGCACTCTACAATAATTTGAGTTAAGAATTTTTTTTTACACCTAAGTTGAGTAAAATGAAAAAAATCAATTTGAAATATGGTATATGGAAATATGGTTTATAAACAATAATTAATTACTAATAAACAATTACTGATGTTTAGTTCACTAGATCGATTCAGTAGATCAATATCTGCAATTTAAAAAAAAAATCGTTAAAATCCTTGCTTTTTTGCGGCAGTTATAAGCGATTTAATCACAAGTTGCTATTAAGAGAGGAAAAAAGAAGCGTTCGAACTCAAAAAGAAAAAAATTCATTATTCGAAAAATTCGCATTTCTGAGCAAAAAGAAAAAATACGTGTCTTCTTAAATTGTTCAAGGAACAATCCCTGTGAGTTTTATCGCAAACTTAAATTTGAGATGGAATGAGCCCTATATATATACTGTATAAAAAATTATACTCCCAACGCGAACAAAATAATTAGTAAATTGATTTAAAAAGTGGATATGTGGATCAACCGGTTCTGTATCAAGTTATTCCCCTAACTTCAAAGCACTTTCATTTAAAAAGGGTAAAAACCTAACTGCAGTCGACATTGAGCAACAATTTATTGAACGGAAACTATAAATAAATTTATAGTTCAATTGTTTATTACTTTGTCTTTAGGTTTGTGTATTTTCTAAGCGTACAACGAAAGTTTTGTATCACAGAACCAATCTGGGATTATTGATAAAACTATAGACCGGTTGGGTGAACAGCCAAGACGTTTACCTCTTAAGTGTGACAAAACAAAATCAAGTAATATATTTAGGATAAATGAATATACCAGCATAAAAAATCTGCATACTCAAAATGTGCAATACGTCCTCATATTTATACATACCTATGTATATAATTTAAGAGAAGATATTTCGCTGCAAAGCAATGATTACAAATTGTTAGTTTACCTTACAAAATTGCGGAGGAATATTACAGAGTATACGGAAAAATGTTTATTTTTTTAAATTTTTTATTTTGAGTGACGTCTGGTCCGGCTATTTTGTTTACTATACAGTAGGGTGGTCCAAAAAAATAAAGTCGGAGTTTTAATGCCGGCACACCCTAGGATTGATCTATATCGAAAAAAATATACCCCTATTTTTTATTTTGAAATCAAAAAATATTTAGGAGTGCTCAAAGCACTCAAAGTTTTCCATGTATTTTATATGGAGAAAAAAACATCTTTTCGTAGAAATAGTGTAGAATTCTTGAAAATCGATATTTTTCGATCGGAAAACTTTACTTATCTTCAGGAGATTCCCAGTAATAATACTCAATTGTTTCTTAAACAATTTTTTCATGGTAACTATATTTGATTGGCCCTCCAAAGCCCTTAGAAATTGCAATGGGGGGCCAATAAAAAATCTTTAATCATAAAAAATGGTTTAATAAACAGTTGGATATTAATACTGGAAGTCTCCTGAAGAGAACCACAGTTTTCCGGTCGAAAAATATTAATTTTCAAGAGTTTTATACCATTTCTACAAAAAATTGATTTTTATCCATATAAAATACATAGAAAACTTTGAGCGCTTTGAGCACTCCCTAAATATTTTTTGATTTCAAAATAAAAAAATATGGGTATATTTTTTGGGTATATAACAGTCCTAGGGGGTGGCGGCATTAAAAATCCGACCTTATTTTTTTACATACATTTTTGGACCACTTTACTATACAGGTATGTAGAGCTATGAATTCAAAAAATACATCAGGGTTTAGTTGAGATATTCGTTTTGGGCCACTATGTTTTGTACATTTCCCAGTACTGCAAAGCTTTTGACTGTCATTCACGTGGGAGTGGCCAGAAGTGGTTCGTGTGCTTGCGGTTCAAATCGCAGCTAGCTACGTCCGGAAATTTATATCCATGAATCCTCTGGGTAGCGACCGAATGCTAGTTTGGGACCGAGGTAAAGTGGGAGGGCGTAACACCCCGCGTGCACCCAATGAAAAAAAAAACATGCCTCGGATGATACCCCCTTCTATTGATGACGATCACTGCAAATATAGGAAGGACTATGATTTTAGGGTATGCACTTGGAATATCCGAACCCTTAATCGGGATGGAGCCTCTGCCCGGCTGGTTGATATCCTAGGGAATATAAAGGCTGGCATCACCGCTATCCACGAAATGTGATGGACGGGGCGAGGAAGGTAAGCGTGGAGCCTTGCGACGTCTACTACAGTTGCCACGTAAAGGGGTGTTTCGGTGTTGGATTTGTGGTGGGAGAGAAACCGGCGTTCACTCTAGTGGAAGAGAGTCTAGCCACAATCCGCATCAAAGCGAGATTCTTCAACATCTCATTCATATGTGTCAATGCCCCGATGGAAGAGAAGGACGAGGCATCCAAGGCTCTCTTAGCTTAGAGCGTACATGCCAAGGTGGGCAACGAAGGGATCTTTGGCGCCAGTGTCGGAACAATCAACCTCCACATAGAAACGGCGGGCTTAGGGTGATCGACTTCACCAGGGTCCGAAACTTGGCAGTATGTATTACTGGGTTCTAGCATAAAAAAATATAACAAGCTACATGGATGTCTCCACACCGAAAAACGGGAAACGAAATCGAGCATGTTGTGATAGACGGAAGGCATACTTCCACGTTTTAGATGTACATACGTACACTCCGAGGGTCAAACATCGACTCGCACTACTATATTGATGCATCCAATATACGACCGATCCTCGGAGCAGCAAAAAAGGGCCCCCAACAATGCAAGGAAAGTTCAACGTCGAAAAGCTGCAATCACAGACGGCCAATGGTTTTAGCTTTCGCTCGACCTTCACACCTGCTGTGAGAGAGCACTCTTCAACAAATGGACTTGCGCGAGCTGTAGAACCACATTTCCCGCTCATTACTGGTACGATGAGGAGTGTGAGAAAATGCTTGAAATGCTGGACGACAGAAAAAAACACACGTAATTTTTAACAGCGAGTTGAGCGACTTACGGAAGGTTTCAAGACTCTTGTGGGAGCAACCATGGCGACCTAGTGACCGATGTCCAGAACGTACTCAGATTATGTAGGGAACACTTTTCGACCCTTTTGAATGGCAGAATCACAGAAAGAGGTGGAGAAGACGAACCCGAGGTCCAACTCGATGACGAAGGAGTCGATATCCCAGCGCCTGACTATGACAAAAAGTGCCAAAGCTCCTTGAGCTGACGGCCTGTCAGCTGAGCTATCTAATAACGATGGCAAGGAGGTAATAAGGTGCATGCCCGACGACTGGAATTCAAGTGCGCTCTGCCCGATCCACAAGAAAGGCGACCCCGCCATGCGTGCCAACTACCGCGGGATCAACTTTCTAAGCATAGGTTGCAAGGTCTTATCGAATGTATTGTCTACCATAGACCAGGTATTCACAGCACGCCAAATCTTGGAAAAGACCCGCGAGAAAAGGATCGGCACTCACCACCTATTTCTCGACTTTAAATCCGCTTTCGACAGCACTAAAAGGAGTTTCCTATATGCCGCTATGTCTGAATTTGGTATCCCTTAAAACTCATGCGGCTGTGAAAAATGACGTTGAGCAATACCACCAGCTCTGCTCTGTTGCCGTTCGCCACCAGACGGGGTTTCAGACAGGTCGACTCTCTTTCATGTGACTTCTTTAATCTGATGTTGGAGAAGATAATAAGATCTGCAGAACTGAACCGTTTAGGAACAATTTACTACAAGAGCGTACAATTGCTGGCTTATGCCAATGACACTGACATCATCGGTAAGAAAAACTGCGAAGTCTGCCCTGGCTTTTCGAAGTTGGACAAGGAAGCAAAGCGAATGGGTCTGGTGGTAAACGACGACAAGACGAAGTATCTCCTATCATCAAACAAACAGTCAGGACATTCGCACCTTGGCACCCACGTCAATTTTGACAGTTATAATCTCGAGAAAGTAGAGAATTTCGTTTACTTGGGAACCATCATTAACACCGATAAAGTCACTCATTATGCCCGTGCTGATAGATGGCGAATTAAAATACAGCGGTTCAACTGCTCAGCTCTGAAAGTATTCTAGCTTCACTTGGCATTTCCAATTGGAGTCAGTTGGCCAAAATCGCTTTGGCGGTTACAGCGCCAAATAAGAAGAAGAAGAAGAGAATAGATCTATATCTATTATCAGACACACAGTGTTATAATCCCGACGAAATCCTTGACGGTGGTACCGGGAGGGGAACGGTACAAGACGGTAGGAAGTTTAGTTTGGGTTAAACTCTCACACGGACGGGGTTAGGCTTTCGATGCTTCCTCCTCGTAAAATAAACATGCTCAATAAAATGTTAACAATTTAAGTCGACGAATAGTTGTATATCAACTTTTGTGAACTTCTGTTTATTTGTTTTTTGTACAACATATTTACCTCTATTGGTTACAATAATTATAAGCTATAATAAACCATTTTTTAGTAAGTAAGTTATTGGTTTTACTTTTTTTTTTGCATCGAAGGAGATTAGTACTTAACCCAAATATTATCTCACCGCTATTATTCTTGGCTTATGAGCAAGCAAGGTCCTGCTGTTCAGTCGTTCCAACCTAAACTAATATTGTTTTGGATTACAAACCGTTTTTGCATAGCAACATTATTTTTGTATTGGTTAACGCAAAAGTTCATATATGGCGTCGCGAAGCAAGCCAGGCATTTGCTAGTTATTTCATAAATATATAATGCATTATTTCGCGCTGTGACGATGGCGTTAAACATTTTTGTCTTTGGTTCTCTTTCCTTTCTCAATAATAACGACCAATTTCGAAATTATAAGATTTCTTCTTTTTTCTGTTATATCTGGAACACCGATGTGTAAGTAGGTTTGGTGATTAACTTAAGTTTATGCCTGAATTGTCTTCTGCACACAAGGTTAGATAATAGAGAATGGTCGGTTTCCCACCTCAACCTAAGCAATTTGGCATGCATTTTCATTGTGATCTTTTACCAACAGACGTTATAAAAACTAGGGTTTAATATCCCTCTGCACATGTGCTGTCGATTGTAAAAACTCCCAGTGTATGTATTATAATAGTAATTATAATTATTTGTTTATATACATAAGTATATTATGTGCTTTTATTAGAGTCAAACAAAAAACCTGTAACCGATACGATCTGATACCCTACACTACTCAATCATATTATTTTTAAGTGTAACCCTATATTATGAATTCGTCCGCTTGCATTTTGTTATCCCATATTACTAAACGATGTTTGTTGTATGAAATCCGATAGTTAGATTCATAATAGGGGGGTTAACCAGATTAACATTTGGCAACACTGCTTGCGAGGCGAAGAAATTTGGCAAAGCGAACGGTTTGGGGAACACACCTAAAATTTACATTAAGGATCTGTGCCAATTGATAGAAAAGAGGAAATTTTGATGGATCAAAGTAAAAGTTTGGCATTTCTCGAGGTTAATACGAATACCTACACCTGGAATGAATACAGCTTATAAACATGTATACACATAAAATTGCTTGGCGGTAATAAAGAGTGAACATGAAAATTAAATTATTTGTTTTTCTTATTTTTTTGGCCTTTATAACAGTTATATTCAACAATTTATATTGAGCTCGAGGCCGTTTTAAATGAAAATTTTTATTGTGGAAAAGCAACAATAATTTGAAAAAATGGTAGAAGTGATAGCTATTTCGGAAATCACCACATTTCCTCATCAGACTTCTTTCAGTAGGATTCGAACCGACGATCCCACTGGCTCGAGCTCAATATAAATTGTTGAATACATGAAAATTAAAGCTAAAAAAGCACAAAAAAAGTACGTTATTTGCAAGTTACAAAATAAACATAAATTTTAACAATTCCAACAACACACAAAAATAGAGCTTCCGCACAAGCGTGTGTTTTATTTTCCAACTGTCAAAATTTTACTTTGTATTTGGCACAGCAAAATTCAATTTATTTGTACACCATAGCAAATTTTTTCACCCCGGCTCATCACGGAGAAAAAAGTTGCCGATTGGCACAGACCTAAGAGTGCAAAGAACTTTTACAATACGTTTCGCGATTTTTTGCTTTCTGGGTATATATAGTATATACATATGGGCTGATTTACCAAATACATATTGAGTTTTTAACTAACTTACCATTTTTCCACATAAATAAATAAAAAATAGACATATTTTTTCTAATAAAAGTGATTAAAATTTTATTACAATTCAGTTAGCTACTATAAAATATATTCGATTATTTACTTTTAATATTTGCCTTTTTTGTTCAAAGACATTATAAAATTTTCTCTTTAAAAGTTTAATACAGGATTTTAAATCCAGCTGAGAGATATACATACATTTATTTATTTTATGTTTGCCTATACTTATTTGTTGTATGTGTGTATGTATATGCTTGTATTTATGTATAGAATGTATAGTCTCAATAAAATTAATTTAGCTACACACGTACTGACCTCAATCTTGCGTACGTGCATGTTTGCTTCAGGGCGGTATTGATCTTACTTTATTAGTTGTGCATTGAATTTACACCTGTATGTTCGAATTTACCTTGCTACATACATATTCATGTTTCTGAACATATCTAATGTATTCTTAAACAAAATTGATATCGTAGTGTAAAAAAATTCATTTTAATCTTTTTGTACAAATATGCACACATATATAGACAAAACAGTTAAGCAATACAAATTTATACGTATTATATGTACATACAAACATAAATATACTAAATTATTTGTGCAAATACATGTAAATGTTATCAGAGATACAATCAGTTGCTCTCTTAAAATTGCATTTCCAAACGCTAGGAAATCAAATTATGAACGGAATGGTGCAAAGGGATTAATTTACTTATAATCAAATTCAAGGTATGTATTTTAATTGAGGAATTTCTCATATTTTTGTGGAATTTTTCTTCTATGCTAAAAAATGTTTACGAATTTTGGACGATCGTGTTTCACATTTTATGTCGTTAAAATTTTGTTCATCGATTTATCTTACTAACGATGTTTCGTTAATCTATGTACGTTTTATTCATATGCACGGAGAACAGAGATAAATACATACATATATATAGGTTATAGATATAGAAGACTTTCGGACGCCAGTACAGTGGATTTTATTTGCGCAGCATTATTTTTGCTCCTAAAATTGTCAAGACAAACCAAAAAAGCGATTGAAAAAATAAATTTGTAAAACGGCAAAAATAAATGCAAAATTACTTTTTTAGGGCAAAATATAAAGCAAAGAAAAATTTTATTTAACTCAATTAAATGAAATCCTTTGCTTTAAAAAATAAACCAACTTAAAGAATCATGACGATTTTGAGAATTATATGTATTTTTACATGTAATGTCGGTTGGGTATCGTTACCTAAATGCATAATGACACAAAAACAATTACTTGATGACCTCTATATTAGTTACAAATGATAAATGCAAGTGGTTGTTTGTTAATAAAAACATTATTATCTGTTTTATGGAAAAGTAAAAGTAAATAAAACTGCATAAATTATCGGCGACTACATTCAGGGCAAATGTATGTAGTACATATATATGAACATGCATTTCAATATGAATATCGATATGTTTGTGTAACGCATTGTTGAACAAGAACATTTTCAAAGTTTTTCTTGCTACAAAAATTTAGACTATTATTAATAATAGTGAATCCAAAAAAAAATATATCCACTTTACGGAGATCGCTTCATCAATCATTAGATATTCAGACCTCATTGCACTTTTTGAGTTTTGTATTTGTACTTACCACCCCATTAGGTCACTTACATAATTGGCGTACACATCGATATAATTTATACTTATTCTGCCTTCGGAATTATTAAATATCGGTTCTTTTGTTGGGCAAACTTTCATTTAAATACCCCCGATTTGAGGGATAAAATTGGTACCATTGGAATGCTGGAGGCCTCCTTTTTAGAAATACTCACTTTTATATGCCGGATCCGTTTTTACGATACGATACTTAGTATTAACGCTTTTTCCGAAAGAGCTGTATGTTTTACCTTTTTAGGAAATTTTCATAATTTATACCATCCGGTTACACTAGCATTAGTGTGTTCGCGCGGAACTTCTTTCGGACACGCTCCAAAAAAATAACCCTCATAACTTTGGCTACGCTGGCCCAGGGTCTCCCCAAAAACACCAGTAAAAACATTTTCTTTTAGGAGGCATGAAACCAGTCCCTCATAATTGTTAAACTCCCGGCGAATAAAACGAAGAAAATAAAAAGCAAATGTATTTTTTTTACATTGAAATTCGCCTCTAACATTTATGTTTTGTGTTTGCTTTTAAAATCTGGTAACACATTCTTTTTACTTCAATGTGCGTGCCACCATTTAGGATAATAGTTAAATTAAAAGAATATTGGATAAATAAAATATAAGTGATTCTCTATGGAAAACAAAACAAAAACAATTAAAGTGATTTGACGAATAAATTGTGTTCTTTACTAAGCAAGTAAAAAACATTAAGACTAAATATCTTTAAAACTAGAACGCTTCCGCACCTAAAAGTAGGTATGTATATTTGAAAATTGGAGTACTCCAGCTTTCCATTGGTACCACTTTTAATCCCCGAAACGGATGGCTCTATTTCTAAGTCTGTCTCTTTTTATCATTTTGTTTCCATGCCATTACCTTAATACATACATACATATTTGTATGCACATACATACACGAACTATGTATACTTTTATATATGTAAGTGAGCACGATTTGTGCTTTGTGAAAGGCTGCTGCGTTTTCGTCTACGTGTCGAGAGCAATGTTTTCGTTCATTTTACGTCTATTTACTTGTTGCCTGTTTTCCTTTACGCTTTTGTTTACTTGGTTGTTTGCTCTGTTTACTACTGCCAGCAGTTTCTACTGAGCTGGACATTGTAGTTGTTACCGTAGTTTCAAATGGCAATTGGCCACCTCTGTCATGGCCAACTGCCCCCGCATCCGTAGTCCCTTGAGTTTTACTCGCTTCTGATTTCAATACCACTGCTCGCGGAATGCCACTTTTTATCACATTCGAAATTGTAGTCGTTGTGGTGGTGACAGTCCCGTCGGGATCGGTGGTAGTGGTTGTTATAACACTCTCGCCTGTTTGTTGATCGAATATTTGCTTAAGATCGCCGCCGGCATGAAGAAGTTTATTAAAAAGTGCCTCGCCAGACTCTTCTTGGGACTGCTCAGAACACTTCGGTTTGCTATCGGCCTTGTGTATGGTTTCAACAACAATAGTTTTCTTGCCGCCATCTTCATCTATGACAGTCTTCGTCTCTACAGTGCGTGAAATACCCTGTTTGGGACTTTCGGTGGATGCACCACATCCCTCTTCGTTTTTCAGGCATACTGCTCCTGCCATTGCGTCGTCATCGGCCAGAAGATTCTCAACAGATTTGCGCAGTTGTTTTGTGATCTCTTCAAGCTTGCGTTGTTCTGCTTGCAGTTTTTCGACCGTATGCTCGATGTCCTTGTCTACATATTTTAGTTCGGCAGTGGCCTCGGTAGTAGATTTATCTAACACATTCTCTGCCTCCTTAATGGTAGTATAAGTTTGAGATTTTTGCAATTTCAGCGGGGCTTCCGTGTTGCGATTTTCAATAACTTGACACCCGTCGACCAGTGTTACATTTACAGCCTCTTCATCATCTTCTGCTTCAGCATCGTCATCCGAATCACTCGAATCTAAGGAATCTTCTTCCTCCTCCTCGTCATCATCATCCTCATCCGCATCGCTTTCATCGTCGTCTAAGCCTCCAGCCAATTTTTCAATTGTGTTCCTATTACTGTCTTTTATTAGTTCCTCCAGTAGGCGCTCATTTCCATTATTATCACCCACGCCTCTTGGTGCCAAACGCGTACCGCCTCTGATCACTGTACCACGCGCTACCGCATAATCGACCTCGTCGTCTTCATCCTCATCAGAATCGCCGTAGGCCATCTCTTGCTGCTCATCATCATCTTCTTCAAGACTTTTCTGTAAATTCAATTTAACACGTTCATTCTCTAATAGCTCCACCAACACGTTTTTCATTTTCGCATTCAGTGAAAGTTCCTGTGGCGGCTGGTGTAGCAACTGTAAATTTTTTTGTTTTTCCTGTGTAGGTAAAACAAACGTATCACTACGGAGCACTCCCGCTGAAGCAGCAGCCAATTGTTCAGTCTCAGAGTCATTATCGTGTTCATCTTCAATGCAAGCCGCTTGCTGAATCTCAACTCCCTTTGGCCGCAGTCTTGCCTGCGTTTCGTTGTCGAAAATTGGATATTCGTATTCGATTGTCTTACCCACCACAATGCTTTGTACCTGTCCTTCTCCGGTTATCAGCGGATTTACCACCTCCACAATAGTGTGTGTTGTGGTTTCACTCTTTGTTGGAGATGAAGAATGTGTCGATGTGAGAGTTCTATCTGCCGGGATCATCGGGGCTGTTACAACAACTTCCTTAGCCAATGTCTGATGTATTTTTATTGGCATAGGCTGTATTCGCAACTTCGATGCAGACGCCATGCTATCAATGGATGCGGTACTGAACTTGCCAGAGCCGTCGAAATCATCAAAAGTTGCGAATTCGTCATCGGTGCGTAGAAATAGTTTTTCATTATTTGCATGAACGGTCACTATGGAGGCGGCATCTTCCTCTTCGTCGTAATCGTCATCATCACCATTATCATCATTTGCTTTATCTACCTTGTCACCGTCTTTATCGTCGTCATACTCGTCGACCGTGTCCAGCAACATTGTTTCCCTTAACAGCTCTGGTGGCTCTTCATCCTCTAACGTCTCATCGGCAACTACAACAATTGCTTGTGTTGCTGCTGCCGCCACTGTTTTTGCGTCTTTGGCACTTGCTCCGTAAGTTGATGATGTAAGCGGACTGCTGCTTTTAACATTTCTGCTATCGCTTCCATCGTCATCGTCACTTTCTGGATCTTGCAACTCTAATGAGATTATCTTCTCCTGGCAAGTTTCCACCTGAATTGATTGGTAAGTAGATGGAAATAATCGAATTCTCTTTAAATATTTTTTAAATTGCTTTTATTTTCTCATTTTAGCCCGATAAAATTTGTTGTGTAGTTAAAGTAGTTAGTTCACAAAGATAAGATTTTTAAGATAGTAAGGTGGGAAAGGGGTGTGTATAATCGATAGTAATGATATTAGCAAAGTGAAAGCAAAGCGTTAGATATACTTAAACAGAGGCCAAACGCTATTTACCGAACAAATCACTACTTTTTAAGCATATTTACAAATGTGCGTATTATATATCGTCACCTGAAATGCAAAAAGACGTAACAAACATCATCGTTGAAATGCAAAAAGTCATAACTAATAAAAAATTCAAAATTGACTTTTTGATTTATATGATGGATTTCATCGAACCACAACTCCCCACATCATTTTATGAAACAAAAATTTAATATTAGTTACGACTTTTTACATTTCATTAACGACGTTGTTACGCCTTTTTGCATTTCAGGTGACGATATGTATGTGTGTGTATGTATTTATGTACTAGTGTATAGAGTCAGACCGATTCCCAATTTTTGGCCGATGCCGATGCCGATTAATCGGCCTTAGGACAAAGACGCGGCCGATGTCGATGCCAATTCCTTAAAAAAAATTACATACCTGAAAATAATTCATTCAAGAAAAATTTGTTTGATAAACTTTTATAATAAAAAATAAAACATAAAAAAATTACATTACAAAACAAATAATCTTCATGAATCTATTCATTTATTTATGTAGCTTCTGCAGACTATACAGGTGTTGTATTGAATACAATTTGTTAATAAACAGTAACCGTAAATTTTTAATGAAAAAGGCATTTTCGTAACGTAAACGATTTAACAATCCAGTAAAAAGAACCCGAAGAATTTAGGAATTTAGGTATTAATTCAAGGATAATCGTAACAATAACTCTACTAGTGTGTTTATATTGTTTAAGTAAAAACTCGATAACGGAGAATGGGTGCACTAGCTGCAAGCTACTTTAATTGACGGGCACAGTTGCATTTAAAATTGGGAACTTATAGTAAGTAATATTGCAAATCATAAATAATGGGAGCATGCAACTGTGGCAGCTTTATTTTCATAAATACAAACCAAAACGAGTTTTAAAATAACATCGGAATGGAATAATAACTCTTTGGAAACGAAAAACGGTTAACATCAGTTGAACACACTCTCGCAACGAAACGATACTATTGTATGTGTATAATAGGGATGTTACGAATATTTGTAATCACATTCGATTAAGCGAATGATCCACCACATTTTGAACATTCGCATCGACATTCGCAAGTTCTGCTAAAAGTCTTTTAAGCAAACAAGAAGGAATTTTATATTCCTCGAGCGAAAATGAGACATTAAGGCTCAATTGAAGGCATGTCTTGAAGAAAACCGAGCCTGTTCTTTTGCAAAAAACTCAAGCTACTAACTATGAAAATCGACGAATAACTAAAGAAGCTGTGAATGGTCAAATGAAAATGTGCAATCATTTTTTGTACGAAATACTTTTTTGTCCACGAAATAATGTTACGCCATTTCGTACTTGGCCGTACTCGTACTACATGGTGGATGAGTTTGAAGACCGAATTAAGTAGGGTGGGGCTAAAATTTATTTACGGCGTATTATTATTCGTTAATCCTTACATATGATACATACAATTTGAAAGTCATGATTTTTGTTTTGACCGTTATAAAATTTTGCTTACAAATGTTTACAAAGTTTCCTAACAAAAACTAAAAACATTTGCCAAGGTTTAATTGTAATCTTACGTGAAAAAAACGTCAATAACTTTATAAGTTCAGGAGGTTTGACATGGGGGGACAAAACTACATCAAGTGCCATTAAAACATATTAAATTTCCTACTGACTTATAGGCAATTTTGACCACTTTGTGAAAAATTTCATGAAAATGTTAAACTTTAGGGCCTTTCAGCCACGTCTTTCTGTTGTCCGATTTTAAAAATTTTTGGCACGGCAAACCAAAGGAACATTCGTTCCTTGTTGCTTTGTAGTTTAACAGAATATATTTCCATGCAACTAAGGCGGAGTCTAATGTACATATATTAAATAATTTTTAACTTGCTTCCGTTCTATTTATTGTGCTAATGTATTTATACCCACAGATAAATAAGTATGTATGTATACACATGTAAATAAGTATATGTTTAGTATATCCACAGGGTAACTACATTAGGGTGTTCAAGAAATTTTTAAGAGAAATTTAATATGAATACCCTCTAACTATTTTTGGGTATGCAGTTACATGATCTATGAAATTCTAGTAAAACAAGTGCAAGTTTTAAGTTGCTGAACACTGAAATTGCTTTTTAATATTTTATTTTTTGCAGACGGCCGTAGGATCTCTTTGACATGAGGTTTAACATTTAGCTTAGAATTTTTTATGCAAGTATAGTATCTAATGTAAAGTAATGGTTTTCTACCAAAAAATGTTACTTCCTCATTACCCGCTTCGCTCAAACAGGAAAAAGGAGGCAACGGGAAGGCACAAGAAACACCAAGAGTTCATTTATGGTGGGAAACCAAATTTGCTTATTTTGGAGGATGAGGCAAAGCTAGTGTACCTACAATTGACATTTTTACGTAAGTACACCCCGCTTCGCTTGAATAGGCGCTTTATTTTTCTTCACGAACCGGGCTTATAATAATTCATTGTAATGAAGAAGAGCAAGAATGGATCAAGCAGGAACACTTTTACCTCTAGAAAATACGAAAATTGTGGTGTCGAGGATCCATGGCTTTGAAGGCCATCTATTTGGAGTGAAATTAAAATAAATGGGGATAACTTTGGCTGTCAAAGTCGGCGAACAGCATCGAGAGAAAAAATATTAACAGGAATATTCTGACTGTTACCGAACATATCGAACCCTATTTGCGATTTTAAAAGGTAAATTTTACACGAGAGGTTTTTTTTAATTCTCCCTTAAACAGTGTAAAAATTTGATTGGATTTAAATGGACAACAACATTATTGGATGCTAGCTTTCCAATGGACTATTTATTTTTTGCATGGCTTATTTTCTAAAGGTAAGATGGTGCTTAAAATAATTTTCCTCAACATGCTGAGAGGAAAGTTATGAAAGAATTGGCGCTTGCGATAGTTCTTAGTTTATATAATCTGGAAATTTATAAACGAAGGAGTGCGGGTACTTTAAGGATTGTTGGAAGAAACTGAATTTTAAGTAAATTAAATATAAACAGTGTCAATCAGCAGAATAAGCTCAACATATTTTCAACTTTAACTGTTCGGTGAATTTACTAGATTGTTTTTAGTTACTTTTCTTCGTGGATGCAGTGTTAACGCTCATTCAATTCTCTAAAACAAACTAAAACGACAACATTTGCGCTATTTTTTGGTATTTTTTGACGTTTTTTTTTAAGAATGAGAAAAAGTATAATTTAACCAGAATAGGTTCAGTGCCAAAATCTTCAGACTAGGGAGATTTTTGGCAAGCTTTGAAATCGGTTATTATATATCTCGACTAGTCGTGTGTTTTAAACGCAGTTATTGGAGAAAAAAATTGCTAAACGAAAACTTTTAGGCTAGAGATTAAAATTAAATACTGCAAGTTTATAAAAAGAAGGATGAAGTGTAAAAGTTATGGTAGAATCAAAATCACATAAGCAATTTGAAAGGTGTAAAACGGCAAAATTAACACCCTTATTCCAGAACCCGAATTTTCGTAGTTCGTAATTCGTAGGTACGTTACGAAAGACGAAATATCGACATGCTGCAACCCTTGCCGAAAAATGTGCAGCATTGCCAGCTATCAGTTGTTTTTCGAAGTCAGCTGTATAAAGGAAAACAAAGATTCTTCCAAGCCATTGAAAACATGCACTTTGTTGGGTCCTCCACCTGTTGCGCTTGCTTCTGCCTTCGGCCGCGCTTAGGGATTATATCCCTTACTAAGTAGAATTCTCCTTTATGTTTTGCCCGAGAAGACGGGCATCCGCATGTCAAAGGCATACAAGATTTATTGTGCATATAACTCCGGCTACGCCATCCACTTTGTCTTTGCGCAGAACCTTCATCGAAATTTACAAAAAAAATAGCTCGGAAATTTGGAACCTTTGTTTTAAATTATAGTCCCGTGTAGTCAAGAGTATGTTAAATTTTTTAGATTCGAGTGATGCGTTTGGTTACAACAACCCAAAATCATTGTACAAATAACTGTACCGTACCCAAGTTTCTCGATAAGAGGCAACAAACATTCTTTTTGTTCGTTCATATAAAGCAGTGGATTAAAATATACGTATATGCGAAAATCAAATGTATCTGTTTAAAAGAACACCACTAATATTTCCTGCAAAAACACATTCGTTTTCATCTCGCTTCCGACACAGAATCGTTTTCGTAAAAAATTACGCAAAAAAGCAGTCAATTTCTTGCTCGTTCGTTTTTAGGCATGCCATTCCATTGCAGCATATCATTTCCACGATTCGTAGCAAAATCCGAATTCGAAAGTGTTGCAGAATAGTGGTGTAGTTCCATATGGCCGTATAAGCTGGTGTTAAGATGGCAATTCGAATTCAGTTGCAATTTTTTGTATACGAGGCAGTATTCCCACTGTGGTGCTATTGGAGCTAGATTTAGCTCCTTATTTTTCAATGTAGCTCCGAAAGCTGGGCTTTAGCTCGTAGATCTTTTTTTTTAGCTCTTTTCAAAATTTCTAGCACTTCTTTAGCTCGAGAAAGTTTTAGTTGTATTTGGTAATATATTAAAATTACAAATCTGTAAGTGCATTGTACAAGTGTTGACTAAAATTTATTTGGCTTTGGCGATCTCAGGTTACTTCGTACCTTCATATTATTCTATTTCGATTAATACTTAGAAAACTTTCATTCCTAATGCAAATGGCGCGTAAAAAAGTGTGTCGTGGAAACTGGGTAATTCAAGAATTACTTGGCGAATTACTTAGAGAGCGAATTACGAATCGTGGAAATATCGTATAGAGGACATATTTTCAACATTTGTCGTATATTCTGAAACTTTTTCTTAAATATGCCAGCAAAATAACGCATTTATTAGTACCAGAGCTGTGAAAACGAGAATAATTAAGTTCTTGCAATGGTCACCCCATTTATCGGACCCAAATTTGAAGGCAACTGTATGGCATTTGTTCTTTTGCAAATTTTACTGCGCTGCAATTACGAATACAGTTTTTATAAATTTTGTAAATTAAAAATTGTAAATTGAATTTTATTTGCAAACCCTATATACTCAAATACGGTAAAAAATTAAATGAAATATATATTTTTTTTTTAATTAATTTAAAAATTCCAGCTAAAGACATAAATACAAAAAAATAAATAAAAATAAAAATACATTACAAAAATTTAAAATAAACAAGTAAGAAAGTCTAAGTTCGGGCGGAGCCGAACATTAAATACCCGGCGCAAGTACTAAATATATGATTTTCACCTTTTCGAAAGCTTCCGCTACATGGTAAGCTGGGATGTATAAATTTTGAGTAAATAGCGTCCTTATATTTCGAAATATTGAAGTTTCAAGCATTTCTGAAATTTACCGTTATACGAAAAGCGACCTCAATTTTCATTTCAATTCATTTTCAATTCAACGTTTTGCTTTTATGTGGCAAGCACAATAATCCTACCGAGTTTGGTACAAATTGGTAGAACGGTGACCGAGATACATATATGTGATCATAAGTTTTTATTGTTACGTGTACTTCTTTCGGGCGTAGGACGGATGGTGTTGAAAATGTGCAAAATCGGACAATAACCACGTCTACCTCCCATATAACGGTAATTCTCAGAAATACGAAAACTGCGATATTTTAGTAACTACTAAAGATTATTCACTCAAAATTTATATTTACAATAATTTTTAGACGAAAAATAAGAATATAATAAACTTTTGAACAATGGGCGTAGCCCATCGGACAATAACCACGCCCACATTCCATATAAGGGTAATTTAGAGAAATACGAAATCTTCGATAAATCAGTAAATATTAAAGCTAATTTATTAAAAATTTACGCTTGCAACAATTCTTTACCAAGAAATACGTATATGATAAAATTTTGGAAAATGGGCCCACTTATGAACACATATATGTATCTCGGTAAACGTTCTACCAATTTGTACCAAACTCGGTATGGTTATTGTACTTGCCACATAAAAGTAAAACGTTCAAAATTATTGAAATCGGACTAAAATTACGGATTTTCATATAACGGCAAATTTTAGAAATGCTTGAAACTTCAATATTTCGAAACTTAAGGACGCTAATTTAGTCAAAATTGATACACCCCGGCTTACCATGTAGCGGTAGCTTTCGGAAAGGTGAAAAACATATATTTAATATTTGCGCCGGGTATTTAATTTTCGGCTCTGCCCGAACTTAGACTTTCTTACTTGTTTATGTATACATTTGTCTATATCTATCTCAATTCGTTTTGCCTGTTACAAACAACCGTTATGTGAACAAAGTTATAATACCCTTGTGCACAAGTGCGCTCGGGTATAAAAATACTTTGCAGCCGCGCGAGTAAAATGCTTATATTTTTCACGGGGGATGAATTGGCAGTCTATGTTGTCTATGTGATACTACTAGTATTTCTACAGGTGGGGTGCTGAAGCAGGAGCGGACAATTGACATCTCCTATGACACCGCCTGTTAAAAATACCAATCGCTAACATTAAAAAACAAGGATACAACGAGCATTCTAGTTCACAACTAGTGGCTTCCCTGCAAGGTATGTACAGACATAGTGCACACATTATTATCGCACATGTACATATTAAAAACGAAAATTGGAAGCTAAATAGTTTACGAGGCTTTTTATGAACATAAAGTTATTTAGTACATACATATTAGGGTGGTCCAAAAATACATGTGAAAAAGTAAATTCGGAATTTTAATGGCGCCACCCCTAGGATTGTTCTATACGTATTTTTTTATTTAGAAATCAAAAAATATTTGGGGAGTGCTGAAAGCGCTCAAAGTTGTGTATATGGGTGTTTCCAGCGGAAGGTCCACCACGACAAAAAAATAAAAGTTTTATATCTAACGTATTTACGGGCCGATTTGTCTGCTTTTTAAAATATATACTGGCTATGTAAGTAGAATCATCTTTGCATAAAATGGTCTTCCTAGGTGGTGCCAAGGTCGAGATATTTCGAAATACCGTATTTATGGTCTGATTTGGTGCGAATTTGGCGTATGTGGTTGGAACATAATAAATCATAGATTTCCAATAAATTGACCCTGAATTGGCGCTGAAGTCAAAATATAAAGTATATTCTACATAAAATACATGTTTTATTTGCGTTAAAAATTCATTTAAAAGCAATATTAACAAAAATATAACGATGGAAATTTATGTCACGTGACGCCACGTTACGTCACGTTTCACACTTGGGGTTGTAAAAGAGAATTGAAACAATTTGCATTAATTCAAAAAACTCTAAAAACAACTAGAATTGCTCTAAACCATATTAAAATAAGTTTCATGAAAATAGCCATCCACAATTCGCAGAGTTTTGCGATTTTGTAAGAAAAGAAAAAATCAACTTCCATTTTTTGTCACGTAACGACACTCTCTTTAAATGCTTATATTTCAGGACCAAGCAGTTCGATTGATTTCATTTTTCGGTTAAATATAGAGCTAATTATGTGCTATACAATGGCCCAAAAAAGTTAAAGAAAACAGATGGTACTCCTTTTTTGTATCACATTGAAATCGTACGACTGTCACGTGCGCCACCATGGGAATGCCCATATATTTTATATGGGGAAAAAACAACTTTTCGTCGGAATGGTATAAAATTATTGAAAATCAATATTTTTCGATCGGAAAACTCTGGTTCTCTTCAGGAGACTTCCAAAAATATGTTGTAACTGTTTATTTAACAATTTTTTAATACTCAAGATTATTTATTGGGCCCCCATTGCATTTTCTGGGGGTTTTGGAGGACGTATAAAATATAGTTACCATGAAAAAATGATTAAGGAAGCAATTGAGAGAAGAAGATATAGGGGTATATTTTTTCGGTATAGAACAATCCTAGGGTGTGGCGGCATTAAAACTCCGACTTTACCGTTTTTGGACCACTCTAATACATACATATGTGCAGTATTCGTGCACTTTCGCTGAGCGTTAATGCTTGAATGTGCGTGGCTATATCTAAAAATTTTGTATGTAAGTAATTATATACACACATGCATACATATGTTGCTAAACTTTTCTTATATATATTTCTTTTCTACTTTTTGTCATCTCACCAAAGTTCTCTCATCTTACAGAAAGGGAATCTAGTATCTGGCAACTTTGCGTTGCGAATTGGGAGCTACATATGTACGTGCTACAGACTATAGTATCTTTGGCCGGAAAACGGAAGTGTTAGACTTTTCCGTACCGTTATTTCCATTTGCAACATTCTACTAAGTATATCGGTGGCGTTGTCTCATCATATACATCCCAGCAAAAAACACGATTATCACAGAAATTAAAATGGAATCGAATTAGGCGATGGGTATCGCTTACCCTTTCGCTTCAAGAAGGCATTACCTTAACATGGGCATTTCATTCAATATCAAAAAATTGTTACGAATTGTTGCTAGTACTTGCAAGTTTTTACTGGAAATGCATTCAATAACCCAAAATATTTGCAAGAGAGAGCGAATTCGAGAGCGTAACTACCCGAGAGAGCTGCAAATTCTTGCAAGTAAAAATTTTACTAGCAGGAATTTGCAGGAGTCAAAAAGAAAGGTTTATGTTTCAAATTCAAATGTAAACAAACTTTATCAGGTATATTCCGCACGTTACCGAAAATTTTGTAACCGGAAAATTTTATTACCAAAAAATGTTACCAGCTCTTGTCACCGCGATTGTAGGTACGTTGGTAATGCAGTTAAAACATTCAGCAATTCAGCTATGAAGAATTGTGCAAATTCTGGCATTGCATATTTCACGGGGCAATACTTTGTTCCCAGTTTATGAGATGGTAACAAAATTTAAAGGTTACAAGAGTATACACAATGCGAAAAGGGTTTAAAAATTGACAGGAACTTTATTTACCGGTTACAAACTTTTTATTACCAGCGCAGAATATACCTGTAAGAGGATGATTTGATGAACCATAATTAGTATAATGAAAAGATGGATGAAAATTTTAAATCGATTGTATATTTTTTTTCTATTTTTACGACGATAGGAACTATTCCTAATTAAAAAGAAAATTGCGCGTCAAAACGTAACCGTCAGAAAGTGTCAATATGGCTTAAGTTGCAAGTTTTTACTAGTTTTGCGTTCAATAACTTTTTCTGAAAATTTTCTCCTGCTCTCAATTATACTCTCTATTTTTCTTTTACGCTCTCGCTGCAAGCACCTACTGGAAAAGTTATTGAATGGACCTATTATCTTCGCGCGAAGGGAGAACATCTTACATAACAGATTGAAGAGAAACAAATTGACAACGCCTTACAAAGAAGGGAATGCAGAATGCATGGATAAACAGAATTCAAAGAAGCGAACAAAGAATGCCTTGCAGAGAAACTAATGTAGAATGCCTACAAGAATGATAGAATACAAGATTGCGCCTATCAGAGAAGATTTTTAAGAATAACTTTTGTGTGACGTCACACTGGTGCAATTGCGAGAGAGAAATGCCAAAACGCGAGCAAGAATGGAAGAAGAAGAAAAAATGTTGCAAGGAAAACGTAAACAAGTTGCACAAGTGTGACGTCATGCAAACAACGATTCTGTCAAATTCGTTAAGAGAGGAATAGCGGTCCGAGATCGGCGCAACCTTTGTATTCTCTCAATCGTGGAATGTCTAGATATGTATATATATTGAATTGAAAACAGAAAATACAGATTGTCTTAAACGATTAAGATTAACTCTCTGTACATTTAATTTTCTTCGATTTCATTTGTAATTAATATTTTTATATAGCAGTTGTTATACATACATATGTATGTATGTATAAATTTCAACAGAAAGTAGCGGTAGAAACCGAATTTTTGGGCATTCATTCTATATTTCAGCTGACTACGATGAAGTGTTCTACCTTGCATTCTCCATAATGAATCTAAGAAGCGAAATAAATCAAATATTCTAGGTCATTATATTATGAATTACCGGCAATGCCTAAAATAAGCGAAAAAATTTGAAGAAAATAAAAGGCAAACACGTTACCACTAAAAGCGATTACCTATTTTTTGCTGGGATACTCTACTCCGTTCTTACTTTTTTGTCGCTTATCTTTTTGCTGATTACGTTTCCTTTTTCACTATTACATACATTCATAGATAAAAATGCATATATGCAGAAGCATACTTACGCATATTTGTGAGCAAGTACTTGCGTCTCGTCCTTCATATGTTGGTTAGTCTGTGGCTCTTTGTAATTTGTGGCATGCGCGTGCTGACAGACATTTTTTCAATGCTTAAGATTTCTTACTTCCTATTCAGACTTTTTTGTTTGCTTTGTGTAGACATTCACTGGATTTGTCCCGATTTTGGCGAGTTTATTCAATTTTCATGCAGCTCTAAAATTCTATTAACTCATAGGAAACTTTAAAATAAAGCAAACGATAGACAAGTATACATTTGTATACACATACATATCGGACTCACATATTCTGAACACTCAGGCAACACCATCAGGGCTGCCAACTTGGCTCAAACCGTGCAAAGTGCCCAAATGGCACTTATGAAAAATAGTAATATTTCAATACATTTTTGTGAAATACTTTGCGTGTACTTCTTTTTCTGAACTAAGATTTTATAATTTCTATAGTGTATACAAATGGTTTATCTTACTTTGGCAATGGACTTTTGTTTTAGGAATGTGTTTCTAATTTTAATGCCAAATGGGAAGCATTATCAGGAATGGTACTTTTTTTGCATTTTGGCACTTTTTTATCCTCAATACACAGCTAAGTATAGTTGGCAGTCCTGGTCACCGTAGGTATAATGCTTCATATTTCAAGTGCTGATATTGTGAAAATGAGATCCGAAAATTTGAAAAAATTTATATATATTTTGTTTATTATTTTACACCTTTCAAGGACCAAACGTAGCATGCCACCGGGCTAGATTTTAAATATATATTAGCAGCATCATTTGTGTTCATAAAAATATGCATTTTATGCATCACAGCTATTTTTTTATTTCGTTTTTCGGAGCGAGTTTAAAATTTTTCGAATAATGGCTTAAGTCGATAAACGTACCGAGAAAAATTGCGTTATTACTCGTTGAAAATCGCTAGTTTCCCAACAATTCTTCTTTTTACATATGTATACATAAATAACTTAAAAATATACTTATATGAATGCGAAAAGCTGTTTAAGGGAATCGTATGGTCTTGTGGGAGGCGAGTAATGAGCAAACCTGGATTGTATATCCACCCATTTCCCCAGAAGGACCTTGAACTTGGACACTTATATTATGTACTCCGCCGAGAGAGTATAAAAAGCAAACTACATAAGACTTGATTGTAACATTTTTCTTGAAAACCAGGGTTTGACAGTGCTGTAATTTTTTAATTTAATTTACTTTTCCTGTACTTTGACTTCGGCAAGTATGATATCGAAAGCAAAGCAACAGTAATTCATGAAAAAAGCAAATGCTTTGGCTGTTATTTTGCTGAGAAATTTGAAAGCAACCACTCAGTTAAAAAGCAATTTGTGAAAGCACAACGGTAGCGTAGTGGCAGAAAAGCAACAGCAACTTCACTATCACTTGGCTAAGAAGCATCAAATTGGCATATGTATACACGAATGCACAAACCACTACCCTGTAGTTCTACTGGTGACAAGAGACGACCATGAGCTAGCGATTCTATGCATTAGGCAATTCGCTACCGATTGGTAATCGCTAATTTTGCACCAGATAATCGCTAGCGAAATACCATGCCCCGCGTACCGCTCGGTTGGCTCTAATACGGTGATGGGCACAGCCCTGCCCGCGGGCAAAGCTCTTTTAAGCTTTGTATTCATTTTTTATAGTCGCGTGCAGTGTTGCCCATTTAGCTGTTTTCCGGCTAGATTTAGCCGGTTGCGAAAGCAAGCGGCTGGAGAAAATTCCGTTTAGCGACCCAAAATCAATTAGAAATCGGTAGCCTAATCCCGGAGAAATTTTTCATGTCGAACTGATTTACATATATACAATTGAAAGATAATTTTTTCTAATCCGAAAAGTTCGAAAGAAACCAGCGAACTGAGCCGATTTCAATGATTTTTATTTTAAACACATATACAGTGACCTAAATATAAACTGGGACGCGACATTTAAGCAAGTTTTGGCTATTTCTCTTTAGTTTGAGTTTGAAAATATTTTATAGAGGGTTACTACCTGTCGAATTTAATTAAAATATACACAAATTATGTGAAATATTAAAATAATAAGTTAAATTAATTCTTAAGAGATGGGAGTAAATCGAATTGGGTTTGAAAAGGCAACTTGAATTCCGGCAATTAGATAATTAAATTATTATCAAAATATGGAGTTAGACGAGGCCTGAGGAGGCTTTAGTTTGAAAATGTTTTTAAGGGGTTTTCACCTGTTTGAAAAGTCTAATTTAATTAAATTATACACAAGATATATAAGAAACTAGTGAACCCGTATGGCGTTAAGACGCCAAAAATTTTATTTAACTTTTTAAGCTGATTAGGATGGAAAGCCTAATCAAAAATTTGTATAAGTATTCCAACTGTTTCATCTTAATCCGTCATCCGTTTCTGAGTAAAGAGAGGTGTCGGTTTTTCATTCCATCAAATTTCAAATCACCCTGTACCGCTAAAAAAATTAAATGTTAAATAAGAAATACCTAATCTATAGGCCCAGTTCTTTAATTCAACAAATCATTTCGAAATAACTGATCTGATGACTTTTACAAAAAATTGTCCATATAGTGTTTTTTTTAAATTCAAACAAATGAGCAGCAGCACATACTGTTGACCCAGTTTTTCAAGACCTTCGTGACGGTTTCCGGCTCTATCTCCCGTATGGCTTGCTGGATATTTGCCGCAAGTGCCTACATCGTTCATGGATTTTTTGCATACTGTCGGTCATTCACGTCACATCACAAAAAAGTCTAACGGCATCAAATCGCAGAACCGAGGTGGCCACTTACACCGCCAAAACGGCTGTTAACTTAGCGCTTACAGCTTACAGTTGAATTAATATACAAAGGAGATTGTTCTGAACCATTTAGCTTAAATGATAAAATGTAAGCTCCCTTCTTTAGGGCCTCCATTTCACTAGATATTGTGCCGCTTTAATTCTTGAAACGCTTTCCCAAAATTTCACCACATCCTCTTTAGCTCCTTTTACAAAGCCTCGACCAATTCCAGCCTTTCGCTCATGCATTCCACCAGTTTTTCGTATCGCGAGCGATCTGTTGTGATCTTCGATCTGTTAATTTTGTAAACATTTAATAATATTTTTTTTCCTATTCACATATATTTGCGTTTACACACTTTATTTTATTGATATTTTAAAACAATTTGTTTCGCTCCGACACGAGTTGCTATTCGTACAAAATTTCCGACAAATACATGAAAGTTACAGCTACGTCGGATTCAGGCATACCAACATTACGAATTTCGAAGATGGCCTACGAATTTCCAAATAACGATACGACAACGCGGATTTCAGCATACCAATTTTACGATTCATAGCAAAATCGAATCTACGACGGATTACAGCATAGGAGTGTATGTATATGGACCACGCTTAATATATGTTTCTATGTAGACAGTAAAATAGATATTACTTTTCCAATAGGTGCAACCCTAAAGCCCAAAATACAATAACGCAGTGGTAGTGGCAGCGGCAGTTTTTCGAAATCAGCTGTTTTTTAGAAAGTGTGGTGTCCAATGATGCGCCTCACAATACATCAGTGGCAGCTAGCAGTACTGCTCAGTTTAGCCCAAATTCTAAATTCACTGCGACTACCTTCATCGCAGCAAACTTCGCGTGTTGAATTTGATATAAATTAAGACCAACCAACTTCTGTTGATGTCACTGCAGCCTAACAGGCAACAACAAAAATGTAAACAAACAAAAGGGAATGTCAAAAAAGGCAGTCACTGACAATGCCGTATTGTATTTGCTGCGGAAATGACTGCCAATGTTAGCAGTAACAGCTGATTTTAAAAACTGTCACTGCCACTGCCACTGCGCTATTTTATTTTGGGCTAATAAAAAATATTTTCTAACTAAAGTTTTATTAAAACTCTTTCATTTGACACAGAGATTTTAATATTTCATCTAACTTGAGTATAAGCTAAATAAATTGGACTCTCACAGGTGGTAGCCCTCTTTAAAAGTATTTTCAATCTAAAATTTTTTTAAACCTCTTCCGTCTGATAGTTTGACACCTAATTCAATTATCTAATGGATTCAATTAAATTTGAATTTTTAACCCGTGGCAAGTCTCTTAAACACATTTCAGAAATAAATCCTTTTCAAACCCATTCCGATTGCAACACACCATTAATTAATTCATTTAACTTATTAAATAATTTGGATTTAACATTTTCAACAGCTGGCAACCCTCCTCAATACCTCAAAGAAATTCTAATGTTAAAACTACATAAGGATTTCTTAGCACTCTTTATTTATATTCCATATAACTTGTATTGCAGCACATCAGCAGGTCAATCCCTTTAAGTTGATATCTCAGTTTTGAAAATCGAAAGGACGGTGGCATTTATTAATAATTAATTTGAATGAGATTTTTTATCAGGTGGCAACTGTCTTCGAAAAAATAAAACCAGTTTGCACATCTACATGCCAGGCGCTTTAATTTGATGCCTCATACGAACGGTGCAGATTTTATGTCCTGGACAAAAATTCCCTTCGCGTATTGTATATATATATGTATATATATATATAGATATAGATGGGTATCATAGAGGAAGAACAAGTTTTACTTCAGCCGTGCGTGGTATCCACACAACACATTTTTTTCGTGGCTCCTCAAACACTTATTTATTTATTTTTTTAATATAGTATTTCATCAAAACAATTGTATTTTTTTTGGCATATACCAAACATTAACACTTTGTTTATTTCCATTTCGTAACGATGTTGTAAATTAAAAGTTTGTAAAAATCCTATCGGATTACAAATAAAAAGTTGTAAGCCTAAGAAAAGTACACGAATTGAGCCTATACATAAAATCAAAATTTTTGGAAACTGAGTAAAAGATATAGCCACATACCCAGACAACAGCTAATCAAGAAGGTATAAATATATACAATAAAAAACAAGAAAAGCCGCAGTGTGCTATGCAAGAATAAAGCGAAGAAGCAAACATTTGATCACCATTGACATACATACATATACATATACTTACACAAATAGGTTACAATGGAGCCGCCTATTATGTACTTTAATTTACTATGAACTCGAAAGTTTTAAAGTGTATACAATATCTACAAAATTACAGGGTGCAAAAACATGAACTTGACGAAAAAATGTAGTTGAAATTGTAAATTATGTGATTGTGCATATTCATATAGAAGGGTTTTATAAATGACCTGAGATATAAATTTTCGTTTCGTGATTTTGTATGGATTGTGCCTTAAAATTCCTTTAAGGCGGTTAATCCGAAAATCCACAAATTTTTTTCTGTCATGTAGTTTTTGAGATATCGCCACATAACGCATTTAAAAAAAAGAGAAAAGATGGATTATACAAATTTTTCAAATTTGATGAACTCGTTAACCGATCAGAGCAGATGCTATATTAAATGAAAGATAATTAAACTTGCTATATTTCCATTGTTATGATATCATTAGTTGGTTTTCCAAGTAGCAAATTATTATACTATTTATAGTCATAAATGGGAATTTTGTATATGAAAATAAACATCTTCAACAACGTCTTTTGGTAATTTCAATCGCAATAATCAAAATTCGCTATGTGGCGATATCTCGAAAACTGCACGATAGAAAAAATTATGTGGATTTTCGCACTCAATGACCGATTTCACATAGTAATTGGGTGATTTGGTCCGAAAAGCACCTAAACCCCTATGGATATGCCAATTGTCAAATACGCATATGTCTGGACTTTATTTTCACCACGAAGACATAAGAAAACAATAAAACTAAAAAAAGTCAGGTCATCGTGAAACTCCCTTCAATAGAAATTCGTTCTCTATAGCCAGTGCATAATACGATAAAAGTACAAACGCAATTCTAAATATACCGTGAAAACATTCAAACCAATTTGTATTGAATATACTAATACATCAAATCAATTGATGTGTACATCATATCTTCCTTCCCGCAGGGATAATGCGTAATGTGTGTAAATTACATAGCTGCTTTTACGTTACTACACGAACAGAAAACACTCCATAAAGAAGATATACATGTACATACAAATCAATTAACGCAGAAGCGTCAAAATAAAAAGAAAAAAATATCATGTGAATATTGAAGGAAACCATGATAAGTTTTTTCAACTAAATACTTTCATTTAAAGTCTCCACCAATTTTTTTTATCTGTCTATACAATTTTAAGAATTTGGGTATTTATGAAGCTAACCTCAGTTTCGATGATTTTCTCAATGTATTCAACAGTTCGCAGTTGAGGTCGTCCTGTGAGAGGACATGGTACCTCTTCGGTTCGCCGCACAATTTTTTCATCTAGTATCTTTTCACGTTCGCGTATTATAACGGGACCATCGCTTGATTTTATAGCGATTTTTGGGAAAACAATTTTTTTAACCTGCTACAAATAAATATGAGAAAAAAATATGATAATGGTAAATTGTTAGCAATGATTTTTACCGAATAACTACATTTATAGGTACACAATGAATGGCTTTGAAGTGACGTATGAATGAAGTATGAAGGTTACAGAGCTAAAACGAAAACATTCCTAAACCCTATATAAACTCTCTAAAGTAATTTAATTAAGAACAAATATCAGACAGAGGTTCTTTAAGTATGTATAGTTGGGCCTATAACGCCTGTAAGAGTGTGAAAGAAATCAATTGATTAAACAAATCAAATTTCCAAGCGTATGCTACATATAACGTAGCTTGGCGCGCAATACCTCGTATCCGCCAAATGCAATATCACTTATAAGACAGTCCGAATTTCAAAAAGGAGCGAAGAAATTTATTTTCGTTAAAACTTTTAAATGGCTTTCCACCTAAACTTACTAAATGTGAGTTTCTACTATAATTATTGACCATTAAATTGGTGAAGTAGGGAAGCATTGAGAAAGGGTAACCAAAATAAATTTTTTTCTATGCCACCTCATACGTGGCATTGCAGTTGGCAGATACGAGATATTGCGCGCCAAGCGACGATAAACGTGTACATGTCGAAAAGTGCAATACACCGCCCGAACAAAGTATTGGCACAGAAATTTTTCATAATATATGCAACAATTTTTATTCTAATATTTTTTTGCCAATTTCGTATAAAAATATGGTTTATTCAACAACAAAAAACACAAAAATATAATTCCTAAGCTTTGTGCGATACTCGCCAAAATTCAGCAAATTTTCATCAAAATTTTCAACTTTTTAATCATATTTTTGAGAATTTTTTTGAGTATGCAGTTTTGCAGCCCATTAAGTTCTAGTAATAAAATGCAAGTTAGGAGTTAGTCAAAAATCGCGTTGATTTTTGAGAATTTTTTTTGTTGAAGGTGTTTTGCATTTTTTCCATATAAAGTATTTTCGAAAAAAAATTGTTAAATGGAAGAGACTGCGTGGAAAAAAAATGCCAAAAATCAACGGTAATTTCTTCCTACTTAAATCTTGCACTTTATTATAATAAAATTCATTGGGCTACAAATATGCATACTCAAACAAATTCTAAAAAATCTTCTTAAAAAATTTTAAATTTTCATGAAAATTTGCTGAATTTTCGCGAGTTTTGCACAAAGTTTAGGAATTATATTTTTATGTTTTTTGTTGTAGAATGAAACATATTTTTATACGAAATCAGTGGAAAAATATTAGAATGAAAACTTTTGCATATATTGTGAAAAATTTGCTGTGCCAATACTTTGTTCGGGCGGTGTACTTTGAAAAAATAAGGAATGTCTTAAATAAAAGAGGTTGCGATCTCGTTCCGTTCCTCCAACACTTTCTTCCGTAGTGCATTAAAATTTCAAGTACAATAAATTCAAAAACATATGTCTTCATTTATGTAGTCAAGGTATTGGGCCCATGCTCGCTTCCTTTATTTGCTTCACTTTGAGAACTTTCAAACATTTTTCGAATTCTACTAAACTGTAGGAAAGTTGGCGAAATTGTAGCTTTACTCACTTGCATCATAGGCTTTTGGCATGGAGGTCCTTAATGAATTTAAGTGAATTCCTACAGGCTGAGCTAATAATATAAAACTACATGTCAATTGTATCTTGAAAATCAGCATTTTTAAGTTACGAGTTTTTTTAAGTACTATAAATTAGCGATATGTATGTCATTATTATCTTTTCTTTGAAACACAAAACTTAGTCGATCAACCCGACGTTTTCGATGGACGAAAATATCGTACGCAAGCCAACGACGGCCAAGATCAAATCGGTTAAATCCTCGCCAAAGTAGAATTAAGTTGATCGAGTTGATCCATGTCCAAACTGTTAATAAATCAACGCAAACAAATTTACTATTTATTTACCTACATATGTACTAAGATGCATTTTTAAAGTGGATTTAAAAATCACAAATAACGTTAGCCCATCAAAAAGATATGAGTAAATTTATGCTAAGAACGTAATTTGCGAAACGACTTCGAATCGAATTCAGTTTCGAATCGTTGGGGTGAACATTTTGTTCGGCAAAACGGTGCCAAAAATGTATGCAGTACTAAGAAATTGCAACTGGATTGTTTTTTTTTTTCAATGCATTATTTAAAAAATAGGTATCTATGTCCACCTTATGCCAGAAACATGAACGTGTAAAAATGAAAATGTTGGAAAATCTAGTTTGAAAGTTTTTTATTCATGTAATTGACATTGTAAAATACGTGGTTTCCATGTACGCATGCTATTCTAGGTTTTGGTATAACATAGAACATCCAAAGGTTAATCAAGTCAATCCAATAACTCAAAATGGGTAAATTTGTTCATGAATACTTCTGGCATAAGGGTGACGATATTTACATATCGATGGTCCTGTGTATTCAAAAAATAAAAACTATTGCTACTGTTAAGTGGCTCATGTTTCTAATCCTTGTCGAATCCATGTCTAATCTTTTGTACTTACTTTAGCAATCCTAACTACTTACTTATAGACAAGAGCTACTTAACAGTAGTAACAGTTTTTATTTTTTTAAGTTTGAATTGTCTCGTTATTGCACAGGACCATCGATATGTACATATCGACGGCTGAGTGGAAGATCGCCCTATCTCGGCTGCCGATTCGAAAGCGTTTCAATGACGCCCTATCTCAACTGCCGATATATATATTTAAATTATATAGTGGGATAGTGCGTTTTAGAAAGCGGCAGTGGATATATGGCGTTTCTGAAATGCTGAGATAGGGCGTTCTTCAACAAAATTCTGAAATAGAGCTTTTTCAACCGTTTGCTGAGGTATGGCGCTTTCGAGTCGGCATCTGCGGCAGGACGATCTCACACTCAGCTGACAATATGTACTGTATTCTAAAACAAAAGCCATATATGTACATCCAAATTTCAAACTGTGTGCAATATTAAAATCAACCCGATTTCCTGAAAATTTCATACTTTTTATCAGAAACTAAAAAAAAGGCATGGAGTTATATGCATAGACCATTCAAATTTTAGAATAATACATATAGTGCAAGCTTGAAGTGGCTCAAAACTAGCATTCAGTTTTTATAGTTCCTCGAGCTCCCCATACCGACGTCGAAACGAACTCGATTCGAACTCGCCCTCGTCCTGTAGTAAATTGGGAAATTACAAACGTTGCTCTTAGCAGTGAATAAGCTTCGTCACTCAGTACGGCTCAAAGATCGAATTAAGCAACGTACATATTTTACGTACGTACATATGTGTGTGTCTTGCTTTAAACCTACCTAGTCAGCGAAGGAACAATAAAGTGGCTTCCAAAAGGCTTTTCCTATTGATTTTATGAGAAGTATTTCGTCCGATTCTTCACCATTTATATTTTTGCAATGGTCACAATTTCAAGGAGTTCGCTTTCCACCGAAAGACAAAATTTTTACCAAATAATAATGACGTAGTACGAATTTATCTTGAACCCAGACACACAACGACATGACTACCTCGACTGTATTCATTATTTGCTTTGCGCTGCTTTTCAAAACAGTTGAAGCCTACGAACAGCAGACTAAGATATGTCGTCAGGGATGTCAATCAAGAAATGTATACAGACAAAGCTAGCCGACCATTCGAAAAACAATTTGTATGCTTTTTTGAGGATTACTCTTCAGTTAAAACAGGATTTTCTACAGATATTAATTGCAATATCACTTAAATGTGGGTAATTAATCGTCAGTATAGTTAGTTGCTAAAATTATTTATATGTATAAATGAACATACGTATGTATATTACTTAGGCAGGAAAATGCAAAAAACAAGCACCACATTTTAATCCATTTGACAATAATGCGTGTAGTAGGTACGTATGCATGAAGGTTACGACATTTTGCAACAAGCCATTAGTTCAAGCAAATCTGTACCAAGGTGTATTAGAGATCCTTGGATTGGGAGGGACTTTTTTAGAAAGCTTTTATATAAAAGTGGTTATGATGAAATGAATGCCAGTTGTACATAATGATTACATCGAAACTTTGCATACAAACCTCAACAGGTGCAACAAGTAGATCATCAGCAATTTTGTTCATATTTTTGATGACGTCTTGAGCCTCCTGGGCACCTTGTTCCAGGGAGCGCAAGCGAGCAGCACGCCAGGACGCTCGTTTCTCAGCACTATAGATGGAATAAAGGTGAATAAAATTTTAATTCATTTTATCAATGTTTAAATAAATTATAATATACTAAAAGAAACACGTATAATTGACTCAGAATTGGAAAAAATAAGCTAAGGAAAATAACCAAACACATACACAAAGAGAACACGTAAGATGACTCAATACAGGGTGTAGAAAACATTGAAGAGAACTATTGCTTATTTGTATGTACCTTTTTTTGCTAATTAATACACACACCATAAACCAATAAATATTTACATACTCAAAAATCATAAAAAAAACATAAAAAGGGTACTAATCTAAATGTGTAAAAGCCAAGTATACCTCATAAGCCGAATATATTTATTACCGCATAAACTAACTGCTAGAACTCATATAATGCTTTAAACAATTAAATAATTTTACGCTATGATTTCGTCTAATGAATAATTGAATAAACTTATACAGCAACATACATATACATACATATGTATGTGAGTTTCCAGCTTTAACACTAACATCTGACTGCAAAAAAAAACAAATTAAAATCCAAATTACATGATATTTTATCTTAAATAGCCCAGTGAATTAAATATGATTATACAATGCTGGTATCAGGTGCATTTATATAAGAACGCAGGTAAAAGTGTAAATTTGAAATTTGCTAATTTTAAGAGTCTAGATAAAAGCTTTACTAAAGCTTTCCAAATTTATGAAACAAAAAGGTAGTTTGAACACTATACTTAAAAAGGATGCAGGGATCGTTATGAATCGCGTGCATTATATAAAATTATGGAAGAATATTTGCCTATGTATGTATGCATTCAATTACCTGCATTGAGGTTGTGAAGTACGGTCGTATGGATAGTGCGAGTGTTATAAAATGGAACTGAATTATTTTCAATGTGCTCACTTAAAACTACATACATACTATATACGTTTATACAAAATTGACAGTGTTTTTAAATGACATCTAACGGGGCATTCATAAATTGATAAATTCATATGTATGCTTAAATATTTTTACGTAAATTCTAGTACTCAACCACTTATACATATGTATCTCAATATTTTTTAAGCAAATTTTTTGTTCCAAGCAAGGCACATTCAGCAAGGTAGAATGGATTTCTGACCGACTTCTACTCATACTACATATTGGTTGATAATAATAAATATTGCTCGCAGATAAAAATTCAGCTAAGTATATTTCTCGCAACACATGATTTGGTAAATATAACCAAATAATGTTACTATAACCAAATCGTGTGTTGATAGAAACATATATAGTTGACGTAACTAAACTCTTTTCTCAGTATGGGTATACATATAAGTAAGTTTTAAAGGATTGTCAACATAGGGCATCAGTAGTGTTTAAGCATACCGGGCAATGTTGCAGCCAACTTCATGTTAAAGCATCATCATTTAACCACATTTTACAGTATGTACTATGCCTACAAAACTCCATTCGCGGGAAGAATTGGTAGAAAATTGCAGCAGAAAGTTATCGGCTGCAGTGTGAGGCTTACGGAGACCATGCTCCATCAATTTCAACCTGTCAGTATTGCTTCCGACGTTTGCAAAGTGGTGACTTTGACACAGCTGCGCGAAGGAATACCATAAAGGTTTGGAGATGCCGAATCGGAGGCAATTTTGGACGAAGACCCGTGCCAAACCCAAGAAGAACTTGCAGGAGTATTAAGTGTGACTCAACTAGATATTTCATTGCGGTTGAAAGCCATTGGTATGGTGCAGAAAGTCGAAAACTGGGTGCCTCACGAACTCTTCTGTTAATCAAATGTTCCTTCAACGGTACAAAGCGAAGTCGTTTTTACATGGCATTGTACCGGCGATGAAAAATGGATTCATTACGACAATCCAAAGCGCCAGAACATGGGACATACCCCATTTGGTCTTTTTGTCCCCCTTGCTACGAAAGGTTGCGTAGGGGGATTACAAAATTTACTATATTCTAAGACGTCCACCAAAATATTTCGGAAAAATATTAAGATTTAACCAAGCTGGGCCGATTTGAAAATACCTCCAAAAATGGAGTTTTTTATGAATAAAAATAGTTTATTAAAGAACTTTTTGAAAAAAGTCCCCTCAGATGACAAAACAGATAAGGCTTAAAAAATCTGCATTAAAATATTTAAAAACTTTTCAACGGAACCGCAATAATGAGATTGCTGATGCTGTTTTTTTTTTACTTTTTCAAAGATTGATTTACGAAAAACTTAAATAACGGGGCCAAAACTATTCTGATTTAGACTTACGGGATCTCAGTAGAAAAGTATTTTCCCAGTATTTTTATTTCTTAGCAAAAAAAGTCATTCGTGCCCCTTTGTTTTTTAAATACCAACACATCTTAATTCAAAATTGAATGAAGCTCGTTCATCCTACCTTTCTCTTTCATCCTTTGAATGAGAGTATTAGCAAAGAAATAAAAAGGGTGAGAAAATACCTTTCCAATGATACCTCACGAGTCTAAATCGGAAGAGTTTGGGTTCAGTTATCCAAGTTTTTCGTATACCAATCTTTGAAAAAAGTTAAAAAACAGCAACAAAAAGCTTATTATTACGATTCCGTTGAACATTTTTTAAAATTTTTTAAAAATATTTTTATGCAAATTTCTTAAGCTTAAACCGTTTAGTCATTTGAGAGGACTTTTTTCAAAAAAAATCTTAAAAAACTATTTTTATTCATAAAAAACTCCATTTTTGCAGGTATTTTCAAATCGGTCCAGCTCGCTTAAATCTTGATATTTTTCCGAAATATTTTGGTGGACGTGGATAGAACGTGAACTAGTTGGGCCGAAACGCAAACTGGTAGAATTCTAGTTCACAACTAGTAGCTTTCCCTGCAGAGATACTTATGAATGTACATCAGGGTGGTCCCATAATGCATATGAAGAAGTAAAGTCGGAATTGTTCTATACCAAAAAAATATACCCTTGTTTTTTTATTTTGAAAGCAAAAAATATTTAGGGAGGGGCCAAAGCGCTCAAAGTTTTCTATGCATTTGATATGGCTGAAAACAACTTTTCGCAGACCAGAGTTGGGCATTATTCGAATAAATTGTTATTTAGATAATTATTCGAATAAAATTTTATCCGTAATATAATTATTCGCAGATAACTCTTTTACGAATAAATTATTCGTGAATAAATTGCTTTCGAATAATTTATTCGTTGTTTTATTCGTTATTTTAAATAATGAATAAAAATTCATTTTTAACACATTGAGCCACCTTTTACTTTTATTTCTATTGTCAAGGATTGTGAGTTAGCTGAATTTTGTTTACTATTTTATCAAGAATACTAGCTCATTCCCTCTGGTTTCGCGGCCCCTGATAAGATTTTTTGCGTTGGCCCATGCAAGAATAGCGTTGAAAACCAAATATGGGTAAAGTAAAAAATCTTAATTTAGGTTGAACAACTAAAGAGCAGAACCCTTCTCACACATATTTCTGCCAAAAAAATAGCGCTCTGATGCTATATGCAAGAAAAAATCCCTTTCAATGTCATGAGCTTTACCGATGGTTTTATTTCCACTTGTGAGATCTTTTCTAAGCGTGCGTAATCTTCTTCTATGATCTTGCAACTACAACATTGGTCCGATGCGTCTAGAGGACTTATGTCATGTAGGCCAACAAAAGTCCTTATAAGGAAGCTGAAGAGCACAGATGTGCGTTTTCTATTATAGGAGAGCCAAAAACCCTCGATGTAAAATTTGGCCATTGATATACCAACAGTGGTCTTTCTTGGAAGGATGTGGTCGTCACTTTCCTTGCTGATTCGCCACTTTAAAAATATCCAAGAGCTGGTTTCCTTGAGTCTT
Source organism: Rhagoletis pomonella (assembly GCF_013731165.1). Lineage (NCBI taxonomy): Eukaryota > Metazoa > Arthropoda > Insecta > Diptera > Tephritidae > Rhagoletis > Rhagoletis pomonella. The sequence continues at coordinate 75,838,133 of NW_023458558.1, forward strand.
ACTGCTGCAGCACTGGCCGCCCGAGCAATTTCATCAAGCGGAGGTAGATGCAAAGTCGCATTTAGGGTGTATGACGACGTAAGACATCGTAAATTCATATAATATAAACATAAAAAACAAAGTAGTCCAAACATATGGGGTTTCTGATGATTTCGATTGCAGCACCATTATGAATTGCAACCTGATTGTACAATAAATAGGGATTTTCTAAATAACTCAACTGCAGCGCCACCTAGCGGGTCCATTTTTCGCATAAGTATTTTTCATCATGCAGGAAGAACACATTTTGAATTTGAACGAAATCGGTTCATAAATACGGCTTTTATAAATAACTCGGCTCCATCGCAACCAAGGAGTTTTCTAGTAGCCTTTATCGCAGGGAATAACCTCCGAAAATTTGACTTAGATCTATCCAGAGGTTTGAGTTAAATCGCAACAACGAAAACGGTTATCATTTTATACATAAATATATGTACATATCTACATACATAAATTACTTCTTTTATTATTATTTTATTCGTTATTCGAATAATTAATGAAGATAATAATTATTCGAATAACGAATAAAATAATTTATCCGTCATTCGAATAATTTTTTTTTTTAATAAACAAAATTATTTATTATTTACGAATAACAAGAAAAACAATTTATTCATTTGTTATTCGTCATTCGAATAAATTTTGCCCAACTCTGTCGCAGACATGGTACAGAATTCTTGAAAATCAATATTTTTCGATCGGAAACCCCTGTTTCCCTTCAGGATATTTCTGTTTCTCTTCAGGATATTCCCAACAATAATACCCAATTGTTTCTTAAACCATTTTTTTCATGGTAACTATATTTTATAGGTCCGTCAAAACCCCCAGAAAATGTAATAAGGGACCAATAAAAAATCTTTAGTATTAAGAAAATGCTTTAGTAAACAATTAGATATTAACATTGAAAGTCTCCTGAAGAGAACCCGAGTTTTCCGATAAAAAAAAAATATTGATTTTAAATACATGGACAACTTTGAGCACTTTGAACACTCCTTAAATATTTTTTGATTTGAAAATAAACAATAGGGGTGTATTTTCTCGGTATAGAACAATCCTAGAGGATGGCGGCATTAAAATTTCGACTTTAGTGTTTTTGGACCACTCGAATGTACGTATACGTATGTATGTATTTGACTGTGCTCATACCCGCAGTTATCAGCATCTTTCTAAAGAAGCGGTAAAATTTTCGGAAAATTTAGTTTTTAAGCTTTCTCCTAATAAATGTATTCCCCATAATACATATTTGACATCCCCAACAGTATAAGTCGACTCGTTGATTAAAGAATTAATTCTACTTCAGGCTAATCTATTATTATTGCATTACTATTTTAAAACATTTACATAACTTTTCTTCTTACCATTTTCGTGCAACTTTTCTTATAGCTTTTTCCTGCAAATGGGGTTTGGACTTACTTAATCACTGCTTTGCTCTGCGTCATATTTGTTGGAGACTGCTCGCGTTGAATTACATTAGGTGAGCGATCCCCCATAGCAATAACAACATTTTCAACACCGACAACCCCAACTTGAGCCGCTATTCCCTCCGCCGCAGCAGCTGCCTTCAGTACTCGCCTTTCAGCATTTGCCGTGCGAACAGGAATGCGACTGGAAGGTGTAGATAGTGATAATTCGTGTTGTTCTTCTTGCTGCGGTTGTTGTTGGCATTGCTGTTGCTGTTGCTGGTGCAGTAGCAATGCAGGTGGTATAACAACTTTAACTCTTGGCTTCGGTAGAAGCGACGGTTTCTCCTTGGTCTCCTTGGACGTACGCAACGTTGGTGCAGTAGAAATCACACTCTCAATGCTACTCGCCGTATCTTCAGCATCATTGAAATCGCTGGTGACCTCTATGTGCTGCTGACGTTCAGCGTCCATAAATTGCGCTACAGTGCTTCTTAGTTTCTGAGCTACGGTACATGGTGCGGGGTCTGGTGCCGTTGTTGATGTTGGTGATGTAAGTGCAGATTCTACTTTAGTTTTGGGTGCTTGCACTATTGTTGTACTTGTGATTTTAGTACGTGGATCAGTCAAGGACTTAACAAGTGCCGGTGATTTGAATGTAGCCAAGTGTGGCTGTTGAATTGTCCATTCGGAAGTTATTTGTGACGCTTTTTGTTGTGGTGGGTTTGTGTGAGGAGGTACTGAAGGAGGTACCACTCGTTCATCGCTACGCTCTATGGGAAATTTGTCGTCTGTGGGAGACTTGCCCTGATTTGCTACATTCTCCTTTGCCTTCGCTTTCGTCTTTTTCGATTTTTCGTATTTACTTGTCGGCGTTTGCGGTTCTGCATCTTGCTTTCGGATCCGTAACCGCTGTTTCTGAAGCTGAGATAATGGTGGTGACGGTGATTCGATCCTTTTAGGTGTTGTGCAATTCAGCATGTTTTTAATTTGGGATTTTATTGAATTCGTGTGAAAATTTTTACAAGAATTAGAACAAATTTACGAATCATTACTTACATATATGCTTGTGATGGCAGTGCACATTAATCTGACATGAACGAATGCAAATAAATAATGGGAACACTGAGTTATTTTTTGCACTAATAAATTACCAAATGCAACCAAACCATTCTTTATTAATTTAGAGATTTTCATGTAATTATTTTGTTAGTCACAGTCGCTTACGGATGATGAATAATTGACGTGGATGTGAATATCGGTGAATATATATGTATGTAAGTATGTATATCTAAGTATGTATGCGCATAACGCATTTGAAGTCATATTCCGTGCTCAGTAGAGATACCGTGAAGTTTAAATCTATCTATGAATTCCAATGCACATTTTCTGGTTTCTATAAAAATTACACAGGCCAACAAAATTTAAACAATGTTATGTCGACTAAAATATTACAGCCGATTCTTATAGGATTTGGTACAGGAATTTTTTCAGTATGTGGATAAAGGCCGTTAACCGTTTAACCATAATTTTGTAATTTTGAGTATTAAATGGCAGTGTTTGGGCTTTCATATCCTACACCCAGACGGGTATATTGCATCAAGTTATTGTTTTACAGAGGCTCTAAAATGTCCAAAAACGCGTTTCTAGGCAGCTTTAAACCTAAGTTGCTCGATAAATAGAGCCAATCCAATATCTTTACGGTCAGATTCGGATTATACGAGAAAAATCATATAAGAATCGGCTACAATTTTTCACTTAACAGAATTTTGTTGGCCAGTGTTATACATTTTAAAACGTTTTATAATTTTAAATACTTTGCATTTTTATAATTAATTTGGTTAACGAAAATCCATAGCTAGAGGTAAAGTTAACAAATCATAAACAATTACCTGCTTTGATTGAATGTTTTTCAAGCAAAAAAGGAACTTATTCCCCATTTAGTAGTAGTAGTTATTTTATAATCAAATTGTACATAAATTGGTTCGATTTTCATATGCATCCCGTTTGTAAGTACCCCCGGTTATTAGCCATTGAAATTTTATCGGTTTATAGATAAGTCCCCTTCGAAAATTATCTTATCCGACTTGAAATTGACATGTAATATAATGAATTATTGTGCATAGTAAATAATAAAAGCAGGCTTTGATTTATAGTATTTGAAAAATTAGAGGATGAAAATATAAGAATCTTATGTTATATGAATGTTGATTCGCCTTAAAGAAATATCTTGCTGTACAAATATTATACCTGGATAAGTACTCAATCGGAATATGCAATAAAATTTAAATTCTTGCAAAAACCCGATTTTTAACACCTTGCTAAATATACCTCATCATAAGTTTTTGAAATTACAAAAAATTGTTGACTCTCACAAAAAAAACCATCTCGTTATGCAAATTATCTTTAAAAGGTTCAACTGTTAATAGCTAAGGTAGCTTTGGGACAATCTTAACCACCTTACATAATATAGAAATGTTAAGCCAGTTTCTTTAGCTTTAAAACGAAGTATCTACGATACGCAGAACCCAAGATATAAAGATTTAAATTAGAGCAAGATTTTAGCTTATTTCATGTATAGAACCCATAAAAAAAATTTAAGCCAATCGAAAGTGTGACACCAAAGTTGGTATCCGATATGAAAAGGATGTCTCATATCGTATATTTTAACCCACTGATTTATATGAACGAACAAAAAAGAGTGTTTGCTGCCCCTTATTCAGAAACTTGGGTCCGGTTTAGTTATTTGTACAATGTTTTCCGGTTGTTGTCTCCAAACGCATCATTATGCTATAAGCTATAATGGCTTTGGTAACAAATATTTTTCCGTGATGCTACTTAATTTCAAATATAGGCGAAAGCAGCTATTTTTGCACTTTTAGGTAGTATATCTTTTAAACCAGAGCCAACAGTGAATTCTGAGTTCAGATTCGAGTTCAGCGCACCGAAAACCTTCGGAAATTTATATAAAAGTTTCTGTTCTGAGATTTAGCCAAAATTTTGTCGGCCTGTGTAATCTTAAGCAACTGCACTTCCAAGTAAATTTTTTGATCAAAAAAGAAACATGTCAAATAAATGTTAAATACCTTCACGCGAATAATCCATGACACTTAAAGAATTGCCTACAATGGAAAAAGAATATATTGCTTCGTGTGTTTTGATTTTTTTTTTTTATTTTTATTACACGTTCTCATATGTATGTGTACAAAAGTCACATCACTTTTTTACTCAGCCACCAATTTTTTTGATTCCTGCGTGTCGAAACATGGTTTTTCGTAATTATGTTGTTGCGTATCTGACTTCGGTAGGTGTTATACAGACGGATTTTGTTTTTGAAAAAGAAGAAGCGAGTTTGCGACGCACATATTATCACTTAGACTTTCGATAAATGCTACTCGATGAATAAAAGTTAATTTTTTATCCGACTTCAAAAAAGCAGGAGATTATCAATTCGTTTATTTTTTTATTTTATGTCTTTTACCGCTTTCCGATGTGTATTATTCTTTTTTAAAGCAAAGGTGGCACTTCGGAGATCCGATCATTGGATCATGAAGAAATCAACGGTACTCTTAAATTTGTATATGAGAATTGAAGTCAGTTTTAATTTTTGCTTAAAAATTACTTGTTTTCACTTTCATTTTGTGTATACCAATTCTTTTTTATTTTGTAAAATACATTTGTAAAATTGTGTAAGAGTTAGCGTAACCGCCTTCTGTTCATATGCTTAAATGATTCTCCCTACAAATCAGCGCTTGGTACAACTAGAGATCCGACCGTCTACGCGAGTTTTCAATCCCGAGCGCATGAAGGTTAACAGGAACTGGGGAATTGATTTTATTCAAAATTTCGAGTTTCTCTTCTTTTTGCACTAAAAAATTAATATCAACAAATAAAAATCCAAAAATGGGGCCCCGACAGGTCTCTTCTAAATCTCATCAATTTTCAAAAAAATAAATACGAAATCGGATGAAAATTACAACCTGCAAAGAATTTTGAAATATTGGGCCATATGCATAAAATAGGGCTGACGGGTACCCGGGTATTACCCGATTTGCCCAGGTACCCGGGTAATATACATATGTTGGAGCCGGTTAAACGAATAACACCCGGGTAATGCCACATGAATCTTTTTGGCGACGATAGATACAGTATATTTTGCTTTGCTGCCTTTATGCTTTAAGATACCTACCCTAAATTGCGCATCAGTGGCATTATTTTTCACATTTATAAGGAAACTGCTCCGATAGATGCATTTAACATAACTGCACATTAGCGATACTTGCCTTAAAAATTATGCAACTATTATCAATTATCACAGAAAGTATCACGTTTACCTACCCTGGCTCTACACTTGCCCTAATTTTACAAGCTCTTATTTATTTTGCTCATCTCGCAGAACTACAAAAACGGCTATAATTTTATATAGTTATAAAGATAGTTAGATACCATTCGGAAAAAATTTCGCTTGCAGTAATTTCTACGTGGGAAGTGCTCCTCCATTATTTGGTCTCATAGGGATTCGGATACCTTCCTCATTGAAGTAGTAAACAACATTCGCTTAAGTGCTTTTTTCGGTTAAGCGCAGAAGTTTTTCGTGCAAAGAAGAATGGGCAGCTAAGCAAACTATACTGTATTTTTTCAGTGAGACAATTTTTTTGTATAATTTTTTTTGATGTCTAGAACGTACGCGACTATGTCCACCTAACCGCTAGCCTGAGTAGACGCAGACAAAGTAAATTAAACCACTAGTTTCTGTACTTAAATTCAAACTTCTAATATTTGTAAATGCATATACATACATTAGGAGTGTTAATTTTTTCGATTTTTAGGATCCCGGTATTGTCGGGATGGCAATACAAAGCACTAGATTTAATTGACAATAGTCAAACTACATAGACCTAAAATTTCTACAGAGAAAGTACACATTTGAGATCGATTTTAAGCGGTCGTTATTCATATATCCACATACATACATATATTACCCTTCATATCAATTCTGGTCTATTACATGCGCCCCACGCTTTTCATTTTTAATCTCATAAATTGTTTATAATGACTTTTGCTAAAATTTCAAAATCTAAAGTTATCAAAACAAATTCTATGGGACTGAGAATTATTATTTTCTACTTTTTAGTCCATTTATAAAAGCGTTCTATATTAAAAAGTTTTTTTTATATTATTTATTTTCTACCTTTTAGTATTGTCTGTATAAAATTTTGCAATAGATATTAAAATAATTCAACGATATTAATAGATTGGTGCACACACATGCATATACATATGTATGTACATACATACGAGCACCAATTAATTTCATTTAAAGAAATGGCGTGTCGTCCATTTCCGCTGTAGCGTACGTAGTGCATAGACTTTTTTATAGAAACTTTGCAAAGCAAAGGTTTTATAGCTGCAAATGGTGTCTGGACACACAACATTGCAAGTTGATAAAAGCGTTGTAAAAATTGTTACAGCACAAAAAGTAGAAAATCTGGATTTCGAGGTCATTTATGTTAGAGTTATACTCAAAGGAAAGCCACTGCCGCAGAATGAGTGTATCAATGTGTTTGTTCAGCTTGGATTAACACCTCATAGCACTAAAATACTGGTCGAAATTACATTAATCTCATGTACGAAGAGTTGTCGCTAAGTTTAAGATTGTTGAGTTTTGCGTCCGCATGAAAAGAATTTTTAATGTTCTGCATAAACTTCCGAATACCTTTTTGCCTTTCTCGCAGCTGCAAGAAGAGGAGTACTAGTTGCCCAAAGTCAACTGCAAGTGCTATACACATTCCTACACAGAAAATTGCAGCAGAGTTAAAAGGCGAGAACGATAAAGTATAAATTCTTGTAATTGCTGTCATGTCAGGTGTCATAGAAAATTTTTAAGTTTAATTTTAGAACGTAGAATGTGAGAAAATAATTTTAATGGAAAAATTCAAATGAGAAGGCGTATCAAAGCGAATTACTCAATTGCAAATAGTGTTGTCGAACAGAAACTGAGAAGCGACATTGTGCATATGTACATATGCAAACTATGCTGAATTACATATGTATATGTAAATTAGACTGCATCACTCCCCATTAGAGATGTTAATTTTTCGGTTTTTTCCGATCCCGGGATTTTCGAGGTCCCGGGATTTAGATATTCATTACTTTTCAACAACCTGAATCAAAAAAAATTGCTTCTATGTTGTTACAATCAAATATATAATAAATAAATGGGTTTGAAACCTACTTTCTTATTTAAAGTGGCGTTTTTATTTTTTCTCTCTGACCGCAGGATTTATTTTGAAGGACTTTGTAATATCAAAGATATGATTAATTCCAAAAATTATTAAATAAATTCAGTGCAATGTAAAATAAAAATATGGGTAACACATGCAATAGGAAATTACTTTGGAATTTAAAAAATTTATATTTTTTGGATTCACAAAGACGAATAGGTAATTTTTAAGCTGACAAAGTTAGAAGAACGAAATTCGAGGATGTTATCGAGTTTATATAAGCCCTTAACATATAATTTTTTCAAAAACAAATATTGCGAAATATCAAGGATAAAATTTTAAAATGACATTTTCAATATTTACCAGCCCTTCTGCATCAGAAACTTTAATCTGTTTAAATTCTACAGGCTTTCTTCATTAATTTTATACCCATACTTCTTCTCTAAGCACATTTCTCTGAATTTTTTAAATCATTTTTGAATTACTGACGTCAGAGCGAAAAAATAAAAACGTAATTTTACTATATTTGGCCCATGGTTTCGCGAATATATTGATATTTGTGTATACAATTTACTATAGCGCGGTGTTGTATGTATAAAGAGCTACATATTTATAAAAAAAATATTAATTATTAAATAAGAAAAGAAATATAGCCAATACTGGTCGAGAAAAGGAGTTTCTATTATTGCCATCAGTGCAAATTACGGGATTACTTGCCAAGAATCCCTGGATTTTCGAGACCTTAAGAAGTCCGGGATCCCGGGACTAACATTCCTACTCCCTATACAAAAAATAATCGGTACTGTGTTTCCATTGGAATATAAAATCTATTATATTTTCAGACTACCACCGAGATATTTCGGAAAAATATTAGGATTTACGTGAGCTGGACCGATTTGAAAATACCTCCAAAAATTGAGTTTTTCTCAAAAAGTTCTTTAAGAAACTGTTTGTATGCAAAAAACTCAATTTTTTTAGCTATTTTCAAATCGGTCCAGCTCACGTAAATCTTGGCCCCTAATATGAGTTGCATTTGATCTTCGACTGTGGTCGAAAGTTCTGATCGAACGAATTTAATTTGGTATTATGACGCTCATTCGATGAAGAATAGCGCTATTGTGAATTTTGCTCGGTTAGGTTGTTCACAATAGTAAATTTTTCACCGCTGAGAAAACTGAAATAAAAACGAAAGCATATTTATAAAAACGTGGTAAAAATTAGTACAACGGAGTTCTGGTTCAACGATTCTTCAGAGGATGAGAGCTTAAACTGACCACGAGTACAAATGTTTGAGTGTAGTCTTTCGAATATATTTGAGAAATTTGTCTACAGATTTACTAAAAACTTTCGACTGCCTAAAGAGGCGTTTGTGAGCCAAATCTATTTAAAATATGTGAAAATTATCAACGGCTCTACGATTTTGTTCTCAGAGATCGTGCCAACTGAGTATAGGGATTATCTTTTAAAAGTAAACACAAGCTCGAAAGTGTTTAACATTCACGACGCTAAAACAGCATGAAGTTAATAAAAATTTTAAATTTTTTTTAAATTTTCTCTACACCATCGAAAGCAAAATTTTGTCCGCCAGAAAATTCGATACTCAACGAAAATTCGACACGAATTTCACTTTCGAGTATGGCGTTTCGTGAAAAGTTTTCTGAGATAGGACGTTGTCGAACTGGCTGCCGAGATAAGTCGATCTTCCACTCAGGTGACGATATATTATTCTTTCGAAATTCAAAGATCGGTAGATTTTTCACTAAAGGCCTAAAAGAATTTAAAAACATCTACTGCATTCGTAAATTAGCTTCAGTGTTTATTAAACCCCAAGATTTTGATAAAAAAATTTTGTGTATTAAGGTAAGTATGAATTAATGTATTTAACATTCCATCAGCTAATTCGTTCCGCTTTTTACCTTTAACCCATTTCGTACCACCGTTGCGTTTTTGCAACAGCAGAACTAAAATTTTTTTTAAATAGATAAGCCGCAAAAATCTCACAATAGATTATACCAAATGGTAGCTTGGCCTTATATTTTACTAATTTGGTAAACAAAAAGTGTTTACTTGCAATTAGTCTTTTCTTCTTCCTTGTTAAAAATAGGGAAAAATTTGGACCAATTTTGAAATGACTGCAATTGTGACAGGAATAATATTTTTTTCTTAATATGGACTTAAACATGATGCCAAAAGGCCAAATTAACTTCCTGTACATATATCCACCAAATAAGTTTTGCCTACTGCGTCTGGGGCAACGTTGGGACGATTCACTACTACCACCGTTAATGCAATACCGTAAAATAAACAGTAATTCCCCAAAATGTGTGGAAGATTCATTGTCTCATTCTGCTGATTTTTATTTGGCGCTGTGCCAAGTGAAGCCAAGTCCTTCTTCACTTGGCCTTTCCATCGCTGTGGGGGTCTTCCTCCGCTACCAGCGGGTTCCGAGTTGAATACTTACAGAGCTGGAGCATCGGAGTGGATTCGAACGACATGGTCAAGCCAGCGGGGCTTCTGTATATCAATTCAATGCACTGTGTCTTTTTTTTAACACTGAAAGAACCGCCTCATCAGATGTCATTGTCAATATTTCTACGCCATGTACCAGCACGGACATGATGAGTGACTTATAGAGTGTGGTTTTCGTACGTCGAGAGAGGACTATACTCCTGAATTGCGATTCTGCGTTGGATTTCCACGCTGACATTATTATCGGTGTTAATGCTGGTTCCCAAGTAAACGAAATTCTTCACTTCCTCGGAATTATAACTGTCAACAGTGACGTGGAGATACTTCGTCTTGTACTCGTTGACCACCACACCCATTCGCCTTGCTTGGAAAAAGCAGAGAAAATTTATATAATATAGTTTAGGTTTGAATTGCCTAAACAGAGTGATTTTCAAACTTGTTTAGTATATTGTCTCACCCAACGTAATAGTAGTGGATTCTCCCAACGTTTGTTTTCGCAACGGCCGACCCTAGGAAGCCCAATGTGACTAAAATTGTTTAATCACTTCTCCATCGTTTTCAGGCCTAAAATAGCTCATGTACTACGTTTTATTAGAAAAATTCCAATATTTTTTTGTCACTGGGATGAAATGGGTTAACACCAGTAGCAGTTGAAAATTTTTTTTTTTTTTGAATTGGTTAACGTCAGAAAAATTTCAAAATTTGTTTAATACTTATACATAATTTTACTCCACATCACATCTTCCGGACGATTAATTACGTAAGAGCGTCGAATATTCCTGAATTTTGATCAGTTATGCATCGATACTCGTGTTAAATGGAAATCCCTTTTTAACCGACTTCCAAAAAAGGAGGAGGTTATCAGTTCGTCGGAATATTTTTTTTTTATGTATGTTACCGCATAACTTTGGACCACGTTAGCCGATTTCGATAATTCTTTTTGCATCGGTAGTGTCTCAGAGGTGGTCCCATATTAATCTGGTTAAGATCCGATGAGCGGATCATGAGATATATATATATATATATTTTTTTTTATATGAGAGTTGAAGTCGTTTTTTTTTGCTAAAAATTACTTGTTTATTTGAAATATCCCTTAAATAGGGAAATTACCCACAATCTGGCATCACTGTTTGTCCCACGAATTTGGCAACCTTCCATGTTTAGGTTTTCGAAAATGTCTGTCCATGCTTAGATTATCCAAACTATCTTTTAATCTAAGCACCTTTAAAATTTCTTCAACTTCATCGAAAGCACAGAATTTAAAGATTAATTGAAATTGCGTTAACCAACACTCTTCAGAAAAGCCAAACCATTGATTTAAATATTTTAGTGCCAGTTTGATGAAATGAGTGAACTCGTTCGTTATCTTCTATTTTTGAAAGTAATTTACGAACTTCATATTTAAACAATTAAAACTGTGATATACAAGTAATTTTTAGCAATAAAAAACCGACTTCAACTCCCATATAAAAAAAATATATATATATATATATATCTCATGATCCACTGATCGGATCTAAACCAGATTAGTATGGGACCACCTCTGAGACACTACCTTTCCGATGCAAAAAGAATTATAGAAATCGGTTGACGTGGTCCAAAGTTATGCGGCAACATACATAAAAAAAAAAAATATTCCGACGAACTGATAACCTCCTCCTTTTTTGGAAGTCGGTTAAAAAGTAAGATAAAAGAGGAGTGTGTAGCTTTTGAGTAGGACTTACTCCTTGAGGCGGACGGGGGACATTTCCCGAAAGGAGGACGGTTAGAAAGCCTAGCTGTGACAGTAGTTTAGTGAATGACCGATATGTAATTGAAACCCCAAAGGTCTCTATGGAATGTTCTTATTCCACATCGCACCTGGCTAGTTTTCTTGAATCGAGACTTTTGATTGCATTAGCATAGCCACGGAAAAACTATATGTATGTAGAAGGAAAAAATATAAATACAAAACAAATACAAATAAGTTTGCTTTACTAACAGCTGGTTTAACAAGCAATTTAAATGGAAAATGATTATTTATTTTCTGTCAATTTCCATAAAAATTTCAAAAAATTAAAATAATTTTCACTTAAATTGCTTTCGTGAAATTGGCTGTACGATCTTTCGTACTTGGAGTTGGTTCCCATCGGGCATAACAAATCTTAAACCGACGACCAATTCTGGCACTGGGTATTATTTTAACAACAGTTTTATTCCTCAGTGTCTGGTTTGTACTCGTATTAGCTAAAATATTTTTGGTTATAGTAGTTTATGAGCAGGAAGAGAACTCAAGAAGGATACTTATTTAGAAAACATATTTTTCATAAACAAATCCTACTCCTGGGAAGAAACATTCGTATAATATTAATGTTTTAAGGTCTATAAAGTTTTCCTTTATAAGGAGCTAAATTAAATGTACCTTTCATCAAATAACCAAAATTCCTGGCTTTGAGGAAAAAGCTTAACCGCGCCATTCCTGAAGTGGGGAGCTCAATTATATTTCCATAAAAATCAACGTTCCGTGAATCGTTTGTTGAAGAAAAAAATTAAATCAGTTAAAAAACTGGGATTATGATCTCATTTATAGGAAACTAGATCGCCATCACCCGCTTCGTTGAGTGTATTAAATTTCTGCCTGCTATATCAGGTGTAATTTTTTTCAATAAATCTCAGCTTGCTTAAACTATGCCAAAAATAGGAGATTTTAACTTTATTAACTATCTCAAACCAAAACTTTCTTAAACCTCTCCATTGTGATACTTTTTCTATTACTAAACACCCTGAATTCAAATACATACATTTAGTTTACAAATGAAAATATTCAAAAATATTTCGATTGTTACCCCTATAGTAATAAATACTTCATTGAAATTATTGAATAGTTTGAATTTAACTTTCTGAACAAATGGCAACCTTTTTAAAACTCTTTCGTCTCACACTCATATTGTGATACATACATATGCACTCAAATTACCTAATTCCTATAATTGAAATTGAATTTTCAAATACGTGGAAACCCTGCTATACATATGTAGCTTAGAAATAAAGCCTTTGACAGACTTTCGATTAATACCTATATTATAATAACTCATTTAACTTATAATATAATTGTATTTGAATATAGTTTTTAAAGAGGTGGTAACCCCCTTCAAATCCCTCCGAAGGCTCTACATGCCCAATCTGATCATTTCTAAACACTCTTACGTGTGACACTTTAACTTGAGTACAATTAATTTAAATTCGACTTTTAAAACAGGTGGCTACCCTTTCCAAAATATTTTCCAACTCCAACCTTATTAAACCCCTTTGGTCTGGCACCCATATTGCGATACATATTCCAATTATCTAATTCCCTTATACTATGTCTCCATTGTGAGATTTAGTGAAGATTTAGCCCTCTGACGAGATTTGACGTTAAATCTTTTGAGATTTATCATATAAAATTAAATCTCGAAAGGCAGTAGATTTAAGTTAAATCTTCGTCAAATCTTCAATAATATTGATCAATAAGTACAATTTGTTGGATGTGGCAACCACAAATTCACATGCCATAAGTCAAATGACATTTGTATTTTCAATATACAGTTGAGGACATTGAAATCTAGCCTATCATAAAAACATGAATTTCCGTATTTTTAGGGAATATTTTTTATATTTTTTTGTTAGTTTGGGTGGAAAATTAGTAATACATATTTACATAACTTTGGTTGTAATAAATTAAGAAAATATTATTTTAAAAACTAAAAATTTAGAAAAATTGTTTTATAGTAATATCATGCAGAGTCTTCTCCGCTTTCTATAAGTCATTTACGCGCTGCGACAAAAATTTATAAATTTCGGTAATGGTTCTGCTTCGATAACATTGCACCGAACATCCTCTAGAACTCAGTTCGTATTCATGACATGCCAAAGGCCCACGATTGGATTTTCGGTTCCCTCCTATGAATAAGAGAGTTCTACAAATATTTTTCTTTCCGCAAATGTTTTTTAGCGTTTTGATAATTTTTCTTAAATTCGGGAAAATAATTCGGAATATGGTACCATTCTTTACACTTTCCAAACTATATATTATAAATACATATTTACCACGAAGAAGAAGCCAATAATATTCAGAATTCATATAATGAAATTCCGCTTGGTACCTTCCTTTTATCTGTCTGTATATCAATGTCCGCAACTATATTTGTAAAATCATACATAAGCGAACGTCAAATATTTAAAAATGTGAACGTCAAACATATCTCGTAATGGTAATGGAGACGGTTGTGATTTAGCAACTGGGATTTATTAAATCTTAATAGATAAATCTCTCAATGGAGACATAGTATTAGTTAAAGTATATTTTGATTTTTCAAACAGGTGGCAACCGTATTTCATGTAGTTTAGAACTAAAACTTTCAAAAACATTTCATTGACACCCATGTTGCAGTTGTTCAGTAGTAAAACACCTCAATAATATTCAAAATATTCAATCTGAAGGTTTCTTAACAACATTTCGTTTGACACCCATATTTTAATTTTTCAGATAGGTTGCAAATAACACTGTGAGACAAATGGTAGGGGTCAGTGATCGGGAAGGGTTCAAACTACCGGGGAAAGTTATATCGGTAAAAAAGAAGTTATACGTGTCCCGGCGTTTCGCTGGGTCACGTCTAGGAACCGAGATATATATATCTATACTAATTATATAAAGAGAAGTCCCTTTTTTTGTAACAGGTAATCTCGCGAACGGCTGGTGCGATTTTCATGAAATTTTGTATACAAATAGCTTTCGGTAGCCACCATGTTTTAGGCTAAAAAATTTTTTTTTTTTTTCGGGTAGGTGGACCAGGGACCGATCTATTCGAAAAAATCTTATTATAGTCCGATTTGCTTAAAATTTAATACGTAAGTAGCTTTTTAGCATATATTAGCATATATGACCCATTTTTTCCGGGAAGTGGTCCAGGGACCGATCTATTCGAAAGAATCGAATTTACGGTCCGATTTGCTTAAAATTCGGTGCGCAGGTAGCTTTTTGGCATATATTAGGATAAATGATCCATTTTTTCCGAGAAGTGGACCAGAGACTGATCTATTAGAAAAAATCGTATTTACGGTCCGATTTGCTTAAAGTTCTGTACGTAGGTAGCTTTTTAGCATATATGATCCATTTTGTCCAAGAAGTGGACCAGGGACCGATCTGTTCGAAGTAATCGTATTTATGGT
>NW_023458558.1:75853464-75859628 GCF_013731165.1 Rhagoletis pomonella
TTTTCATGCAATTTCGAATATAAATAGCTTTAAGTAACGACCATATCCAGGGGCGAATTCGTCACTAGGCAAGATTTTTTTGTGCCATTCAGAAACAACGGATACTGTCAAAATATAATTATAATATATAATATATCTCAACTAATATATATTTAGAAAGCCGTTTGTTAGTTTTCGCAAGGCTCGAGAGCGGCTGAACCGATTTTTTTGAAACTGCCACCTGCCGCACGTGTCCCAAGGATGGTTTTAGGCTTAAAAAAATCTATATGTAAAGGGGGCGTGGCACTTCCCATACAAACCGAATTTCTCATGCTACATATCTCTGAAAGTGTGCATGGTAGAATTTTGGAAATTGGTATGGAGATATACGAAATCAATCGCATACCCTTGGATAAAAATTTTAGTTATTGTAAAAAGGGGTGTGACATCTCTCATACAAACCGAATTTTTCATACTGCTTATCTCTGGAAATTTTTTGGTAGAGTTCTAGAGTTTTGTATGGAGATGTACGAAATAAATCGCATACTCTTGGAGAAAAATTGGAACTATTGGAAAAGGGGGCGTGGCATCTTCCATACAAACCGAATTTTTCATACTGCCTATTTTGGAAGTGTTCATGGTGGAGTTCTGGAACTTGGTATGGAGATATACGAAATCAATCGCATACTCATGAAGAAAGAGGGCATTTCTTGGAAAGGGGGGCGTGGCACCTCCCATATAAATGGAATTTTTATACTGCATATCTCTGAAAGTATTCATGGTACAGTACTGGAACTTCGTATGGAGATATGTATATAGTTGAAATCAAGCCCATACTCATGGAGAAAATTTGGGCTATTTGAAAAGGGGTGTGAGGCCTACAAACGTACCGACCTTTAGCTATCTTTGAATGAATTTTTTTATTCTTCTGTAGGTGTGTTTGTGAGTGATCTCCTCCTAAATGGTTGTACGGATTTTAACGAAACTTTTTGTGTATTTGAGTGGGTCTCTGGATGGTTTAGTTTCACAATTTAATCCGACAGTTGGCGCTGTAGTTGAGTTATTACTAAAAATCTTATTTATGATCCGATTTGGCTAATGTTTTAAATATGTGTGCAATACTATTGCAAAAACGTGCTGCCAAGTGGTGCTGAAGTCGAGCTATTACTAAAAATAGCCAAGTGAGAAAAGGGGCCGTGAAGGTCAGATTAAATCGACCTGTTGCATCATTGAGTATATCGAACGCTCCTGCGTTGCAATTGTCCCAATGGATGTGATTTTCCAATATTATTATGCGTTCAAACTTTTAAGGTATTTCGTCTGAAATAAGTATATATATATGTATATTGCATTTCTGTAGAACAATGATTCGCACCCATTTTGAAATTGCCACCTACTATACTGTAAAGCTTCTAGGACATTCACTATAGAACCGGGTCATTGTTGCCGCCAGGGAGTGAAGAGGAAAAAATTTATTTCGCTCTGCGAATAACCCAGCGAAACGCCGTGACACGTATAACTTGTTTTTGACCGATATAACATTTCCCGTTGGTTTCATCCCATCCCGATTTTGACTGTCGCATAGTGTAATTAGTTTAAATTTTACTTTTCAAACAGCTGACAACCCCTTTCAAACTATTTCCGAACTACAACTTTTTTAACCTCTTGACATTCATTTTTTAATATAATTTTCAAATAAATAATTCCGCTAATTCAAGTTGAATTTGATTTGCATTTGGTTTGGTTTGATTTGGTGGCAGCCCCCTCCATGATTATGAAATTGATTTTATATATCTACATACCAAGCTCCAGTACTCTATCACAAATATTTCTTGCGATATGTAGTATAAAAATTACGTTTGTATGGGAGGTGCCACGCCCCTTGTACAATCGAGATTAAGTCTATCCTATATTTTAAGTTGAACTAAATGACACCAGTGTACAAAATTTCATTGTGATCGGTTGAGTAGCTAAAGTGTGAAAGCGTAACAAATAAACAAACTCACTTTCGGATTTATAATATTAGTAAGGATAAATGCTAATTAAAGTGTTATATGAATTGTTTAGTTATGTCACCAGTTATTGCTTTATAGCCCTTAATTGGTGTTGCGTCTTCATCGGCAAGTGGGTTAACCTATTTCGCTCTTTAGGAAGTAAAATTATTGATGCGAAAGCACTTAATTAAAAAAAATAAACGTATGAAGATAATTTAATAAATACAACTAAAAGCCAATTAATTCGAATAGAATCAAAATGAAAATACTTCGCCTTGGTTATATGAGTATGAACATATATCCTTCACCATTAGATTCAATATTTAAGGATAGCTATTGTCCTTTACCAAACGAAGAGTGAAAGTACGGAAACAAATTGGAAATCAAGAATTAGTTTTTAACCATTTATTTTTTCCTTCTTTCAACAAAATAGTCATCTTTATTAATAATAGTATACTCATGGTGAATCCCATAGCAACTATTTAGATGTTAATGAAATAAATTAACTTAGTGCTATAAATAGTGAAACATGAACTTTTTTTCTTTATTTTAACTTTATACAATGGCGCGATAAGAAAAACCATAATTACTTTTGCTTTCGTTCCAAACATATGTAATTAACATGCAGTTATTTTTTAACCACATACATATATACATACAGTGCCGGACATAAGTACTGGCACAGGGTATTTTTCGTAATGTATGCAGTGTTTTTAGAAAAATTCTAAATATGCAGTTTTATAGCCCACTCAATTTCAGTATAAAAAAGTGTAAGCTTGAAGTTGCTAAAAAATCGCTTTGATCTTTGGTATTTTTTACGCAGTTTCTTGCATAAAAAAATAATAACACCGTTCAAAAAAAAAAAAATTCAAAAATCCAAGCGAATTTTCAAGTTTACACTTGGTGACACTAAATTAAATGGTCTATGAAACTGTATACTTAAAATTTTTCTAAAAAATCTGGTTAGAAAGTTGCAAATTGATACGCAAATTTATTGAATTTTCCTGAGTTTTGCAAAAAGTTTAAGGATTTTATTTTTATGTTTCTTGTTGTGGTATGAACAAAAACAATTTGCATACATTGCGAAAAACTCTCTGTGTCAATACTTTTGTCCGGCACTGTATGTCTATTACAATCAATAAAATTCATTTTCTCATGTTTGGAAGAATATATCTGGCAGTGATTCGAAAAGCAAATAGTTCGTATTTAAATACTGGGCGCTATGAATTTGTATTAGTTCGTGTCTCCTTTCGAATCGTATTGAGTTTCGAATAGCAATGCAGATGAAATTTAGAAGTCTTCTAATAGGGTTATTCTTTTTGCGCCGCCTTGTATCTATATGTATGTGTGTGTCTGAATGCACTTAATATTTACATACAATTATTTAGCAAAAATTAAATTAGAAGTATAGCGATGGAGGAGCGCTAATACAGAAATGTTATTCAAATCGGAACATTAATCGATCAATCAATCAATCAAGCGAGCGATCGATCGACAATCAGGAACTCGATTTTTAATACATTTGTGTATGTATACATTAGAGCACGCCAAAAAAATCCTGCAATGCGACCGGAATAAGACTCAAATTTTAGCATTTGGTATAGTAATGATCCTCCATGAATCTCACCTCTCTAGGACAATTGTAAGAGGTGCCGCCGCGAGCGTTTAGTTTTCCCATAGGAATTACACGTAAGAAAATGAGTTCTTTTGAGGTCAATATATTGAAGAATATATTCATTACATGCCATTTTTGTATTGTGCATGCTCAGATTCCTTAAATTCCAAAAAAAATGGTTTTGAAGGAATTAAAAAGGATAATTTAGGAATTTAAATAATCTCAGCCTGCATATTACTTAAATGGCATGTAAACAATGTGCCGTATGCATGAAAACTAAGAAAAGATTTTTTTCTTAAAATCTCATGCCTTTCACTTAAATTGATTTGAACAAATAGAGTGAAAGGTCTGAAAACTAAAGGCTCGCAGCGGCACCTCTTACAATTGTCCTAGAGAGGTGAGATTCACGGAGGATCATTACTATACCAAATGCTAAAATTTTAGTCTTATTCCGGTGGCATTGCAGGATTTTTATTTCTTTTGACGTGGTCTCATACACATGTGCATATATATGTAACTGTGACCAATTGTGTATAAATATGTAAGTAAATCGTATTTGCATTTTCGACTACATATCGATGGCTGAGTGGAAGATCGACCTATCTCGGCTGCCAGTTCGAAAACGCTCTATCTCAAAAAACTTTTCAAGAATGCCCTATTTCAGAATTTAATTGAAAAACACCCTATCTCGAAATTCGGTTCAAAAACGCCCTATCTTACTTCAAAATGTATTGAAAATATGCTGATATAGAGCGTTTTTGAATCGGCAGCTGAGATAGGGCGTTTTTGAAACGAATTCTGAAATAGGGCGTTCTTGAAAAGTTTTTTGAGATAGAGCGTTTTGGAACTGGCTGCCGAGATAGGTCGATCTTCCACTCAGCCATCGATATGTACTATATATGTATGTATACGTAGGTAATTTTCCGTGAATTTAAAGTTTTTTAAATTGTCGTGCCTGTGTGTGACGTGTGCTTAATATCTAATCTAAAATTACATATAAATAACATATGTATACTTACAAACATTTTTGCATTTGTGTCAATGTAAAAAAAAATTTATAACATACATATATGTAGTTGTAATTGCTTAATCATAATAAAGTTAAATAACAGTGAGATTAACATTCCTTAACCATTCGATTTGCGTTTACATAAATACATGTGTACGTGTGTGTAAATACGTATGTACATACATATAAGGTGCAATTTAAAATACTTTTATGTTGACTAAGAATTTAGTTCGTTATTACAATATCTTCGCAAGTGCATATAAAAATAGATAAATGTCTAAAAAGATAAAAGTCCGCATTAATATTATTCGATTTCTCATCCTAAGTTTTTAAATAATTTTTTTTTGTTTTATAAAAAATTTGACACATTCATCTTTTCCATTTCCTTGGTAAAATTAGAGTCTTTAATTATTTGCGATAAAATCATTTCAGTTATTTTGTGTGTATGTATTAGATATAAAACAGGTTCTATTTTAATAAAGTATGATTAGCTTCTAAATACTGCTTCAATTTCATCAAGTGGATTCCTGGAAAATGGGAAGGAAGTAAAGTGGTAAGAGTTAAAATGCAGAGGGAATAAGGTGTGCAAATATGTACATACATAAATGTATAATGGAGAGTTAAATATATTAAAGGAATACAGGGATGGGGAAAGTCAAAAGTAAAAAACAAATAAGTGGTATTTTTAGTTTCCACTCAACTCGAATTTAATTGTGCTTTTGGAAAAAAAACATAATAAATTAACATACATTTTAATAAAAATCGTTGAATATGGATTTTTCGGCGGTACTTTAATAGGAAGGTTCCATTGATTCATTGATTGAGTTCACGCAAGGCTATATGTGTTATCAATACGAGATCGAAAGCTGTGCAAGACCTAGACTTGATATGATAATAGCAATTTAATGCAAACCAGCTGAAACATATTGTGCAAAAGCAAAAAGAGCTTTAGTTCTGGATCAGAAAAAAGCTTATGAAAATCACGTGTAACCAAATGGAAAAAAAAACAAAACATATTTGTTATCCATTAGCATTAAGGAAAATAAAAAAAGCAGTTACAGAATGGAGTTTTTGTATTGAGCTGAACTCTTCCTCGATACAAATTTCTAGACAACACCACTTTGTGGCTGCCAAAATGTACAAATCCTTACAAATGTACAGATCGTGTGATCCCATCTTCAGTCTTTATAGCGCACCCGATGAAACCGTATTGAAAAGTAAACAAAGGTTTTATTCAACATTTGTTTAATAATAAATTTGCGCAGTGTACAGAAATGGAAGTGAACAGTAATACAAATTTATTATTATTACATTATTAATAATTCTAATTAAAAACGGGCTGTATGTATAACGAAAACCAGCCAATTTTGAATTCGTGTTAATGAGTTATTCGTTTATTCGTGTTTTTTAACCGATGTGAGACATAAAAACCGATTTGAAAACAAATTCGAGTCAGTACACTTTTTAATTTCCGCGCGTATTGAAATTTTGTTTAAGCATCCGTTTCGAATCACAGCGAACTCAGTCAAAGTGCTTTATGTGTCGGTATAAACAAGGTATACATATA
>NW_023458558.1:75859638-75882944 GCF_013731165.1 Rhagoletis pomonella
TATATATGTATCTCAAAAAACTTTCCACTTTCATAGAAAATGCAAGGCGGACGCGTTTGCTTTCTATTATGAAAAACGTCTAGTCCTTATGTCCCGCCCCTACAAATTATATATCGTTACAAAGCTTAAAAAAACACTATCGAAGCGGTAAAAATTAAGTATGGTATGTACATTGTTTAAAAACTGCAAACAAAAAAGGTTTATTTGCATAATTTTTGCAAAAAAAAAAATCTGCAAAAAAGTATTGTTTCCAATTTTGGCCTCTCAATCTTACATATCATCGTTTAAAGTACAAAACCGCGTATCGTCCTTCTGCAAAACCGCGTAACTGACATTGGCTGCCAAAAATTGGATTTGCTCACACAAGCTCTTGGCTCAATCCTTATCCATTCGTTCTTAAATATACTAGCCAGAAATGCGATTGCTTTATAAAAAAGAGAAACATTTTGAAACATGAGAGTTTTTACCCTCTAAAAAATAATTTCTAAAACATCACATACGCGGTTTTGCATTTTGCTGATACGCGGTTTTGCATTTTGTTTATACGCGGTTTTGCACTTTAAACGACGATATGTTTGTAAGTGTGACATGAAATAAGAATTTTAAGAAAACGTAGGTATTCAGTTTTTCAGAATTCAAGAAAGCAAAACAGATATGGACAGGGATAAGAGAAAACAGCGCAGTTTAGAAATGAAATTGTTTAAGCTTCATTTCTCTATATTTGTCGGGGTATATTGCGAAATTGCAGGTGAATATTCAGAGGACGTTTAGCCAAAGGCAAAATATTTAATATTTAATTAAATTTACCTTTGTTAACAGCTAGAGCAGCCAAGGGTGGGAACAATAAAAACAAATGTGTATATGGTAACAAGAGTGGACAGACGTCGGGAACATTCAAGCGAATGAGTTGTTTACCACAGTGTTAGCGTTTTTTTCTATCTTTTATGCAACACTTGTAAACAAGAATGATGAAAACCATGATTTCGCCCAGGGCTGCATGCAAAACACAGTAGCTATGCTGGAGCCGAAAGCACGAATATTCGTTGTGGCCAAGGCATCTGTTCATCATTAGTGGTGTTAATGGATGTGTTTTGTTTGAAAACAAAATAACAATTTAGCTTTAAATACAGCAGATAGGTTGTATTGAATATAAGCCCTCGGCCTGCTGTTTTTATACCCGAGCGCACTTGTGCACAAGGGTATATTAACTTTGTTCGCATAACGATTGTTTGTAACAGACAAAACGAATCGAGATAGATATCGACAAATGTATACATAAATGATCAGAACGAAAACAGAAGACGTCGGTCCGACTGTCCGTGCACACGATAACTCGAGCGAAAATTGAGATATCTCAACGATATGTAGGTTGCCCTTTATCCAAGGTAGGTTGGTATTGAAAATGGGCGACAGCGGACTGTAACCACGCCCACTTCCCATATAACGGTATTTGCGAAAACTGCGATATTGCAGTAAATATTAGATGCAAATTGTTGAAAATTAGTATGTGGAGGAGAATTGTGGTATAAAATAATATTGTTATGAAATTTTTGGAAAATGGGTGTGACCCCGCCCAAATATGATGAGCTAATTCACTTAAAATCGATGATTGCAATAACCACTTAGCAGAAAATTAGAATATTATAAATTTTTGGAAAATGGGCGTAGCGCCGCTCACTTATGACCACAAATTTGTATCTCGGTAACCGATTTATGAATTTCCACCAAACTCGGTGCACTTAATAACCTTGGTACGGAAAAGCAGTTTGTTGAAAATCATTCAAATCGACCTAAAATTACACCCGCTTCCCGTATAACGGTAAAGTTCAGAAATGCGAAAACTCCCATATTTCAATAACTGAGGACTCTAATTTACTTCAAGTTAATATTTACAATAAACCCCTAACAATAAATAAGACTGCTATAGACTTTTAGGAATTGGGTGTAGCACCGCCCACTTTATACTACAAAGGTATAATCGGTAACCACTTAATCGATTTGTACCTAGCTAGGTTCAATTATATCATTAAGTCTAACTCTGCATATTATCGAAAACGTTTGAAAAAGACCTTAACTTATCATGCAAAGGTAAATCAGAGAAAGTTGAAACGACGATATTTGACACCTGCGCCGGGTATATAAAGTTCGGTTTCGCTCCTTCACTTGTTTTAATTCCATTTTATATAGTATGCGTAAAGGGTGGTCCAAAAACAGTAAAGTCGGAATTGTAATGCTCTCACCTCCTAGGATTGTTCTATGTCGAAAAAGTGTACCCCTATTTTTTTATTTTGAAATCAGAAAATAGTTGGAGGTCGCTCAAAGCGCTCAAAGTTTTCCATGTATTTTTATATAGGAAAAAAACAATTTTTCGTAGAAATGATATAGAATCCTTGAAAATCAATATTTTTCGATCGGAAAACTCTGTTTCTCTTCAGGAGACCTTCAGTAAAACATAATACCCAATTGTTTATTTAACCATGTTTTAATACCCACGATTTGTTATTGGTCTTCCCATTGCATTTTTCGGGGTTTTTGGTGGACCTATAAATTATAGTTGCGATGAAAAAATTTTTAAATAAACAATTGGGTATTATTATTGGGAGAACAGAGTTTTCCGATAGAGATGATTTTTAAGAATTATATACCATTTCTACAAAAAGTTTTTTTTCCATATAAAATACATGGAAAACTTTGGGCGCTTTGAGCGACCTCTAAATATTTTTTATTTCAAAATAAAAAAATGTGGGTATATTTTTTGCGGTATAGAACAATACTAGAGGGTGAGAGCATAAAAATTCCGACTTTACACTGATGACAAATGCAAATAAGGATTAACATTTTAAAACTAATTAATACAGTTAAAGTATGCATATTAAAGATGATAAAATATGACTTCGATAAATATATCGAATAAACTAGTTTTCGTAAATATTTAAAATTTACTTGCTGACATATTTTACTCAATTTAAAATGTGCATATATGTACATTTAAACTGTCGTGGAAAAAGGTTGCTGGCATCATATTGCCAACGTGTTTGGACCATTTTTCCCCTCGTTAACAGAGTACAGCTTTGTTGTAAGAATGTTGAGGAATTTTATACATTTTCGTCCGTTGCTGTGGATCATTGCTTACGATGGAGTCTTACGCCTGCCTGTTGTGTGTTAAAATAATTGACTAATAATTGACTATGCGGATGATATTGACTACGCGGAAGTACTGCTAACTTGGTCGACGAATGGCTTAAACGTAATGGTTTCCGGCTAGCTATCCAGAAAACTGAAGGTGTACTTATAACAAGCAGGAAGAAGAAAGACAGTACGACTTTGAATATAAATGGGTATGTATTTGAAACCATACCAACAGTAAGAACCTTAGGTGATGATATACGCTAGGTTATCATACAAAATACACATTGAAACGGCTATTAAGAAAGCGGCTACAGTCCATAATACGTCAACTAGGTTAATGGCAAATTTAGGAGGTCTTAGCCAGAATCGAAAGAAGCTCTTGAGTAAGGTAACACATTCGCAAGTTATGTATGCGGCCCCTGTTTGGGGGCATGCACTCACACATAAATCGTACGCTAATAAATTAAACTCGATTTTCCCGCTTAGTGCCCTACGTATATGTAGTGCCACTAAGCCACACGGCCAGTGTGATTGCTGGTATAATGACTGTTGATCTAATGGCTAGCGAGATTCAGCGCACCTATTCAACCTCCCGATCCACTGGCAGAGCCCTCTCTAAGCACGAGATCGCGGCCGAACGCCATCCGCGCATCGAAGCCAGGCTTAGCAGATCACATGGCGAAGTAGATTTTTATATGACCCAACTCCTGAGTGGAAATGACTGTTTCAGGCAGTACTTATGCAAGTATGGTCATGATGACATAATGGCGTGTGGTTCATGTGGAAGTGTACCGCAAACTGCCGAGCATATATTCTTTACATGCCCTTCTTTTCTTTTTCATATATGGTAAATGACATTAAGGTCTGAGACGGAGTGAAATCTGACTGAGCTTAGAGTAAAAGAACAACGCCGCCGGATAGAGTAAGGTTATAATGAGTGAAATAAATGAAGTAATTGAAATTAATTGTGTTTCACTCTTGTTTTTTACTCCGCAGGAAATCTTTCTACTAAGCACAGACGGCAAAACGCTCCTGAACCCCTTTTCACAAATGTGGATGAGGGAATATGGAAATGGCGTTAAGAAGCCAGGCATTTTGTAGTCTACGGCCCCTATCTGATGAAATGCGGGCCACTTGATGGATAGTGCGCTATCCCAACGCCTGTACAAAACAAAAAAAAATATGTATGTACATGTGTGTCTACATTAGGGTGCTTTTTGTTTCGGCAAAAATTTTTTTTTTTACTCCCACCTCGAAATTTTGTGGGTACTACCTAAAAACAAGTTCCCTGAAAATTTTAGCCCTTAATATTAACATTAAGTGCTCGTCCAAGGCGTGTAAAGATTTCCAGTTCGAAATACACGTAAAATTTGATTCTTTTTCTTCAAATACTACAGCTCAGAGGCATTTTGCGGTATAATCTTGGTCAATGATAGGGTTTCTTCAGAATTGAATGCTCTACAAAAGTGCCCATTGCGGCTTAACCCCCCGGCTCCCCCCAGCGAGTTAGTACGGGCCACCAAACCCAATTTTTTCATGAAATTCTCGTTTTTGCCCCTATCTCGTAAATAACAAGAGCTACAGAAAAAATGTCAATGGCAATTTTTTGGGATATTGGACTTTGAAGTTTATCAACAATCATGTTTGGTCTAGGGTGGATTTCTTTTTTATTTTGGTTACTCTTTTCAGGAAATACCCATATGCCAGTAGACAAGATTAGTAATAAGAAAAATAAATTGCTATAAAAAAGTTAGCTTTAAAGGCAGCCCTAAATTTCAGTCTGCCACAGAAAGATATTTGACTGTGTAATTTGCGTGCCCGGATTTATTCTTAAATAAAACAACTAAACGGTTGTTCTAAATCCTGAATTTGTCCCGACAATAAGTCTTATTCGACCAGTGTGCTTTGGGGCAGTAGGCATCGATGCGTGGGCTGTTGTACTTAAAGTAGGAATAATATTAAGAGGCTGTAATTGACCTAATAAAAAAATCTGTTCACTATTGCAAAAGGAGAATAGAATTATCAATTTCAATATGTACGTATATATTCTTAAATATTTGACAGTTGATTGGTTAGAGTAATATTACATAATATCTGTGCTCATAAGCAATAAACGTCTAAGTCAACTTAAAAAAGAATTATAGTTATATATGTTACCGTATTCCGTAACTACTATTCCATTCGTGTGTGAAAACCCCATCTCGCCAGCTAGGCTATTTAAAAAGTTAGAGACGAAAGTATTTTTGTTTCCCCATATGGCTAACAATATAATCCAAATATTTAACTTTTTTTCTAGATTTCAGGGCTCGAATCGTCACATACGATATCGTATTACTCGTCACGTAAAAACGCCGTTTTCGGATTATGACATACGTGAGCGTACTCTTTATCCCATTCAACTTCTACGACCGACGGTATCACGTAATTTTCTTTCGTATGGTTTTCGATCCGTGAACGGATGTTACGATTCGAGCCCAGGTTTTTCGACATAGGCGGTTATTGCTTATGACCACAGATATGTGCCTACATAAATACATAGTTAGTACATAATGCTTAAAAAATGTTTATTTTAATAAATTTGCAATCAGTACATCTCAATATGTTCACTTCATCATTTAATGTTCTTAAATATTCTAAGTATAAGTATGTTTGTGTATGTATTATAAGTAAATTAAATATATTGAGTCGTATTTATAGTCAAATTAAAGTCGACTCTAAAATTAGCTGCAGCTTTTTGAAATAATTTTCAATGGAATATTTGTTAAAAAAGCTGCAACTCAATTTATCGACTTTATTTCGACTATGAATATTCCCCAATATATGTACATCCAATTAGAGCTCTAAAATTATATAAAGTTCATCCTCGTCTCTTTACATTGGGAAGTGTGTGTATGTATAGATGTGAGAAATGAGTAAGAGCCGAAAGAAATGAATGCAAAAGAGAAGAATATCCCATAGGAAATTAATGTTAAGCATAGTCTGAAAGTTATGTAAACAGTGAACCAAATAGGGAAACATAAGCATATATAAAACAAAAGTGTTGATTTTAAACAGCCAAAACCAATTTAAAGCACAATTAAATTCGAGTTACTAGTAAATAAGAGGTACCTCAGTTACCGGAAAAGGCAAATTAATAAATTCGACAATTTTCAAAGATGCACGATATAAAAAAAAAACTATGTGAGAATTGCATTTAAATAACAACGATGCGGCATTAAATGTTTATATGTGCAACAACATGTGAAATTTTTATAAATTAATATGTACACATGTTTTTAGGTGCTAAGCATCAAAGCTAAACTTTCACCAAAAGCCTTTAAAATCATTAACAATGCAAATTAAATTTAAGTTGATGTTTTAGATGCAAGAAATAAACAATATGCAAATGACCGATATCACATCGCATTTAGCGCACACACATAACAACGTATGTACATGTGTATGTATTCAGATACATATGTGTACGCTGATTGCTTGATATAATATTTGTCAATTTAGATATGTATGTTAAGCTCATTTGATTTGTATGACATTCACTCACCTCTTTTCATCCGCAACACAATTGTCACACTCGGCGATAGTATCCCGAAGTACGTTACGATGGTGAACTATAAGATGCCTTTCGTCCTCATAATTGTAATCCACCTCATAATTCTCATCATCGGAATGCAGGTTTTGGTGTTCACCAGCGATGGTTGTAGCAACGGGGGCAGAAGAAGAGCCGAGGGAAGTATCATTCTCATCGTTGTCATTCGCGGAGGAGCCATCCAATAATCGCGATTTCTTATCACGACGAAGCGTTGCAATTTTCTTTTCTTCTTCTTGCTTTAACTTCTCAACTTCATCCTTTGACAGGAATGAAAAAACTTTTTCTATTGGTGTGTGCAAAACGAAAAGAAAAGTGGAAGAATAATGTATGTATGTGAACAATATAAAAGAGCATATACATAGAAAAGTCGTGAACAAAGAAAAAACAACTGAGAAAGGCCATTAAATTCTTCATTCACGCAAACTTTGCCTGACAAGTAAAGGCGCCTTTGGCTTCATGTGTCGAGTCTACAGGACTGTTATCTGAGCAATTGGATTGCATATTCAAATATTTCGAATTTGCAGGTTGACTCCTTCGCTAAACCATATTTATATGTATGTACATAGTATAGGTAAGAACTTACAGCTGTACCTAAACAAAAACGTTGAAGGGAGCGTTTTCTGCAACAAAACAAAAGCGTCAACGCTACGTCAAATGTGCAAATAGCAGAAACAATGAGCGCAGGTCTGTGTGTGTGAAATACGAAAATCACATTTTTACGTTTTCTACACCCATTCTTCCAGCCTGTCGAACATGACCATCGCACACATTCAAACCAGGGACCGAACATAACCGTTATTGATGAAAACTGTTATGGAAAATTCACTATGAAGGAAATATTCTACAACTAAGTGATACATACCAATCGATTTCTTTTTTCCGAGACTCAAATTGAAAACAAATTTTTATTCGCAATTTGTATGCAAAATTAAAAAATATAACAATTATTTTTTATTTTTATATTATAAATACAAAATAACAATTATTTTTGTTTTTTTATAATATATGCCTTGGATAACAGTTATTGAAGACTTTTATTTATAAAAGTTATAAATAACAAGTAAGAAAGTCTAATTTTGGACGGGGCCGAACATTAAATACCCGGCGCAAGTATTAAATATATGTTTTTCACCTCTCCGAAAGCTGCCGCTACATGGTAAGCCGGTGTGTATCAATTTTGAGTAAATTAGCGTCCTCAAATTTCGAAATATTGAAGTTTCAAGCATTTCTGAAATTTACCGTTACATGAAAAGCGGCCGTAATTTTAGTCCGATTTCAATAATTTTCAACGTTTTGCTTTTATGTGGCAAGCACAATAACCATACCGGGTTTAATACAAATTGGTAAACGGCTACCGAGTTACATATCGTTGCCTTAACATAGAAAGGCCCTATCTGACATCGTCGCTGATTTACAAAAAGTGGTAACTAACTAAAAATCGAAAATTTAAGTTTTAATTGATTCTGATGCAGTTGATCGAATTATGTGGCCTCACATCGTTTTATGCAATAAAAGATTTTAGTTAGTTACGGCTTTGTGCATTTCAGCGACGATGTGAGATAGGGCCTTTCTATATTAAGGCAACGATATATGTGATCATAAGTGGGCGGTGCCACGACCATTTTCCAAAATTTTATCATAAACGTATTTCTTGGTGAAGGATTGTGGCAAGCGTCACTTTTGAATAAATTTGCTTTAATATTTACTAATTTATCGAATAGATTTTGTATTTGGATGTGGGCTTGGTTATTGTCCGATTTTAAAAAATTTCGGCCATTTTGTATGTTGTACCAAGGCCACCAACTGTGCCAAGTTTGGAAGAAATCGGTGCAGCGGTTACCAAGATATACACATGTAACCATAAGTGGGGGTGGCTACGACCATTTTCCAAAAATTTATAATATTCTTATTTTTCGTCTGAAAATTATTGTAAATATCGATTTTGAGTGAATACTCTCCAGTAGTTACTAAAACATCGCAGTTTTCGTATTTCTGAAAATTACCGTTACATGGGAAGTGGGCGTGGTTACAGTCCGATTTCGCTAATTTTCAATACCAACCTACCTTGGATAAAGGGAAACCTACATACCAAATTTCGTTGAGATATCTCAATTTTTGCTCGAGTTATCGTGTACACGGACGGACGGACAGACATATATGGCTTAATCGACTTCTCTCTTCATTCTGAGCATTTATGTATAAATTTGTCTATATCTATCTCGATTCGTTTTGACTGTTACAAACAACCGTTATGTGAACAAAATTATTATACCCTTGTGCACAAGTGCGCTCGGGTATAAAAATCAGTCAGTGCCTTTTACTTTAAAAGTCATCAATATAAATCAGTCACCGGCCTTTATTTTTTAAATCATTCGTATAAAAGTCATTAATATTTTTCGCAGTCAAGAAGGGTTTGGAAACAAAAGTTTATTATGACTTATACAAAAGACTTTTATAAGTATGATTTAAAAAATAAAAGTCAGTGACTGATTTTTATACCCGAGCGCACTTGTGCACAAGGGTATTATAACTTTGTTCACATAACGGTTGTTTGTAACAGGCAAAACGAATCGAGATAGATATAGACAAATGTATACATAAATGATCAGGATGAAAAGAGAAATCGATTAAGCGGTGACTGTCTGTCCGTCCGTCTGTGCACACGATAACTCGAGTAAAAATTAAGATATCTTAACGAAACTTGGTACGAGTAAGTCTTTCGGGCGTATGACGGATGGTATTGAAAATGGGCAAAATCGGACAATAACCACGCCTACCTCCCATATAACGGTAATTTTCAGAAATACGAAAACTGCGATATTTTAGTAACTACTGAAGATTATTAACTCTAAATTGATATTTACAATAATTTTTAGACGAAAAATAAGAATGTTATAAATTTTTGGAAAATGGGCGTAGCCACGCCCACTTATGGTTACATGTGTATATCTTGGCAACCGCTGCACCGATTTCTTCCAAACTTGGCACAGTTATTGGCCTTGGTACAGGATACCAAATGGCCGAAAAGTTTTAAAATCGGACAATAACCACGCCCACATCTCATATAACGGTAATTTGGAGAAATACGAAATCTTCGACAAATCAGTAAATATTAAAGCCAATTTATTCAAAATTGATGCTTGCAACAATTCCTTACCAGGAAATACGTCTATAATAAAATTTTGAAAAATGGGCGTGGCACCGCCCACTTATGATCACATATATGTATCTCGGTAACCGTTCCACCAATTTGTACCAAACTCGGTATTTTTATTAGAAATGCTTTAAACGTCAATATTTTGAAATTTAAGGACGCTAATTTACTCAAAATTGATACACCCCGGCTTACCATGTAGCGGTAGCTTTCGGAAAGGTGAAAATCATATATTTAATATTTGCGCCGGGTATTTAATGTTCGGCTCCGCTCGAACTTAGACTTTCTTACTTGTTATTTATGAGTTTTATAAATAAAAGTCTTCGATTACTGTTATCTAAGACATATAATTTAAAAATCAAAAATAACTGTTATTTGCAGATTACTTACATAAAAATCAAAAATAATTGTTGATTTGTTATAAAATAAAAGTCAGAACGGTTATTTAAAGAGTAATTACATAATAGTCAAACAATAATTGTTAAAGAGCGATTTTTTAATAAAAGTTGTAACTGTTAAGGTCCCCGATTCAAACCAAAAAAACCGTCATGTAAAACGTTTTTTATTTTAACAATAGGCTTAACTTATAAAAGGTTAGCGCTTACACATACAATGTTGTCACACAAAGGGGAGGGACCTATAGTTTTACTCCGACTCCGAACGGCGATTGTATTTTCATGAGTAGCTGTTTTTCATGGCAGAAATACACTCGGAGGTTTGCCATTGCCTACCGAGGGGCGACCGCTCCAAGCATTCGTACGGGACAAAAACACAAGTGGTTTTCGCGACCAATATTTCTAACGTCGCTTTCAGCGAAACCTGGGGCAATATTTCAATGGGACTAATTTTAGAATGTTGTGCATTGATGTCTCTTAAAAATAGTTTTGATTTTACCTAAAAATTATGAATACTTTTTTAAATTTTAATCAGTGTCTCCAGCAGGCAAAGCAAAAACTTACAGTTAATTGCAATCGCATAGTTTCTTACGCATTTTATTATTATTGTACCCATAAAGATTTTAGAGAGCAAAAGTCAATGCATAAATCTTTAAGAACTTTTGTCAAAATAAGATGTGCAAAAGAAATATCGAAATAAGAAAAGTTGCGCTTGCATAACTTTGCATTCGAAAGTCTCGAAATGGTTTATGAATAAATGTATTGTACGTATTTTTTTGTTTCTCTATGAAAATATTTAGCAATGTAATTTTATTAACTTTTAATATTTTCTCTGTGGACCTTCTAGTGGAAATGCCCAATGTAGCTGATAATACTGTGATATAATTTCAAGGTTTTTCTGCTGAAAACATTTGTAGAACATTTTAGCCCTTTAACATTATTTTAATTTAACTTCAAATGAGGGACAAAAAGACCCCCAAACGGAAGTTGAAAATTTACTATAAGTCTCGGGAGTTTTAAATCAATTTATGCATTATTCACTATCTCATTAGCACATAGACATAGTGCAGCGAACTAAAATACAGCGGCTCAACTGGCTCAGCCATATCGTAGAAATGAACAGAAATGCTCCAGCTCTGCGGTAACAGAGGAAGAGGAAGGACTCCTCCGCGATGGGAAGACAGTAGAAATATGTGTCGAAACAGTATTTATTCTTATGCACCAATACTATATACGTAATCCTTTAACTAACTAACGCTTTGGATAAACGTAAATGAAATCCATTATTAACCATATATTGTCAAAAATTGGTAACTAAGTATACACATTTAGTAGATGAATCTAGACTTCTTTCTCAATATACTACACACTGAATATGAACCAAATCGGACCATTTTTCAAAATATCTCTGTCCAAGCTCAGGCCAGATATATGTATAATAAATTATTATTAATAACTCACCAAAGCTACATCGAATCCAATAACATCCCTGCAAACCAAAGTTCCCGAAATCTTAACGAAATCTTTATTATTATTATTTTATTATATATATATTTTATATTTTATTATTATTATTTTACTATATATATATTTTATATTTTATTATATATATATATGTATATATATTCTTCACATAGCAGCATTATTTTCATTGCTTTAACGATTTTCTTCCGAAATTTCGTAAAAGAATCGCAGTGTGTATAGTTTATTTCATTTTAGACGATTCGGCACAAAATCGGAATTCTTCAAAATTTCTCTACAATTCAGAATACTCTGAAAAAGTGGTTTGCAGGGATGTTTATAAGGGAAACAGCTTTTGAGGGTTGTGTTGTGGTCTAATGTGACTAATATAAAAACTAAAAATTTGTTTTACTGTCGTATTAGCTGGTAAAAAAATTAACACAAAGTTGAAAATAAACATAAAATAAAATCATTGAAATAGAAGCATATGTATTTCCAACGATGATACGAACTAATGAATTTTAAAATTTGCAATCCGAAACATAAATATTTTGCAATTATTCGCAAACGGAATTCAAAATTAACGGTCCAAATGATTAAAATGATGATGATTAAAAAAGGTGATAGAACCTTCCACTTAGGCTTAAAATAAAGCAACAACTCTCGGCTACTATCTCTGAAAATACCATCTCTGCACCTTGACCTAATGGTCACTAATAGTCATTTATTGACTGCTGAATATGGAGCGATCCAATAGAACTAATAGAGCGCTTTTGGCCCCGTTGGGACCCTAGAAAGCTGAATTTTTGCAATAAACGATTTTATATTTTTTCTTCGACAGAAAGAAAAGGCCTACATATAACATGAAGTCACTTTTTCGTAAGACTAACGATTTAACCACGATCTTAGGCGTAAACATTTTCATCAACTCCAGCTCACAATTGACATCGATTTGAGAAGAAATATTTTAGTGTGAGCCAAAAATTACCAAATTTTAAGATTCACTTGTATGGATGTATATTACATACATGTATGTATGTATATATTGCAGTTTGCCTAGAGAAACTAGTTCGGATATATGTAATTCAAACTTGCCGGTCCCTTCGAACCAGCAGCGAAGGTAATGCACAGGTGGCGAGTTTAATATAAAGGTACTGTTTATGTTGTGCTCAAATGACTTTTTTTCTATTTTCTGTAGTTCAAATTTCCACTGAATTTCTCCTCTTGACTCGTTCCGAAATAGTCTCACATTAGGGATGTGCGATTAATCGGTTCATCAAGATTTTAGTTAATCATAATCCTGATTAATCACATAATTTGATAAATCAGATTCTGATTAATCAGATCCTGAGTAATTACTGTTTACTCAAAAAAAATTTATTGAAATCTGTTGGTGATTTCGTTTATTGCAAAAAATGTTGCCCTCCCCCGGTGCAAAATGTGTTCGACGTTACACTCAACCCTGTAAAAAGGCCTGTTTTTGCCTTCTTGTCCTTGTATAGCTCACGCATCCCTTAATATAGTCGTTTTAAACAACCATCTGATTTTCAGGGCAACCATCTCCCCTAACAAGGCTTCACAGGGCAGAGATTGTGCCTTTTTTGTCTTACAAGAGTGTGACATTTTAAGAAACGAACACAAAATTTTCTCACCCTTTGCCTTTATTTTAAAATCGAATACGAAAAGCAAGGGGCAATCAAAAGGCGACATTTTTTGGTAGAAACGAAATCACCATAAATAACTTTGTTCATTTCTTTCGAGTTTGCTTTCACACCAAATTAAATTTTCTTTATATGTATGTTCGTATGCACATTCAATATTTTTCTTATTAGTAAAAAAAAAAAAATGCCAAACAAATAAGTACTATGTAGCATGCAAGGTGTATTAAACAAGGTGTGATTGACAACTCAGTCCGGCTCTCTTTTAAGGTACTATAATGTCAAAAAGTATAAACAAACGAATTAACCCTTAGTGATGCATGTATCTTATCAACACTGATGTCCTAGGCCTTTATTTCGATTATAGTTTTGTTTTACTTACATTACTTACATCACATATATTTTGTCAATAAAATAAAACAAATTGTTTATAAAATCGTTTTATCAATTTTCTTGTTTTTAATTGTCCTAGTTTTATGCTTTTCCGCGTTTATTTTTATATTTCAATTTTTTATCCTAAGCATTATTCGACACTTATAAAAGTATGATTTTACATTTTTTACCAATTTTATATGTGAGCTTAACAATTTTGAAATTAAATTTTTTTCATGTGAACTAGTTTTCCATTAAAGACCTTTCTTCGAGCGGTTTTAATTTAAGCTCTTCCATACTTGCTTGCATGGTTTAATTATTTCGGTAAGCCGAAGTATTTCTGTTCGCAACGTGCATTCTAAAGAGTCGTCTGTTTGAGTTTGGGCATCAAAAAAGAATGTATCCTGATCGTGTACTAAATCCTCACTTGTATCAGTTTTTCCGTATGGCATTGGGACTGCGCATGGGTATAAACGAGCTCGTTGGAAAGTGTTTGATTTGCACATCACTTTCCTTGAAGTGGTTTTCACAAACGCGAGATGAATCACGTAGTACAACACCAAAGCTTTCTTCCCATCGCTGCCGTCTTAATTCGCAACTAGGTGGTTTAAAACATCGCACTATTTTCGTGTCCTGACTTTTATTGCATCGTTTCCTCTTGGTTTCCTTACATTAAATATTTAAGCAAAGTCGAGCGTATTTACTTATTACCAAACTTAAATGTACTTACTTGCTCTTCTCGGCGGTTTATCTCTTAACAATTTCACGTTTATTAAGAAAATTTGCTTTGCTTGAAAAATTTATGTGTATTTTTTTTTTAATTCAAATTTGAAAAAAAGCACATTTTCAAATGGGTTAACAATTCATTTCAATTTGACATTATAGCCTGTTTCTTATGAAAGCAATGTCGAAATCAATCACACTTTGTTGAATATATTTTGGTAGCATGATAAAAATATAGCAAGGTAGAACCGTTCTCTCAATTTGTCGGCCATGATTTTTTTTTAAGTTTGCCAACATTTTAAAATCATATAAAATAAAAATCATATATATAATTGGAGGAGTTATAGCGTAAAACAACGTCTCTGAATAATCAGTTTTATGGGACCTAGATGTTAAAGTGAACCGATTTCGATGATTTTAAGGGATAGTGAAGGTAATATTAAAATACAATCGTGAGCAAGATTTTAGTACAATATCTTCAAAACTGAGGGATTTTTTTTTATAAATTAGTTAAAATTTAAGCAAAGTTTCAAGTACCGCTATCTCGAAAGGTGGAGCCAATCGGGCAAAACTGGGGACGCCATTTAATTTAGAATGCTCCAATAAAGTAAGAGCAACTATCGGAACCTTTGTCGAAAAAAGTTGAATTGATCCCACGCTCGAAATATTTTCACTACAAGAAGGATCCTCATTAAAAGTAGTAAAAAAAATTTTGAAGCATTTTACAGGTGCATATACAGTGACGAGCAAAACTGTAACATGGTTTAACACTTTTTGTTTCAGCCACCGCTATATTTCGGAGTTCTAAAGACTTTCATACTTTTGCTGTATATTCTTGTTGGTACATCCCTACTCCCTCTCTCATAATGATTTGAAGTCAATCCAATAACAATAATAAAACCAGCAGACAAAAATGTAAATTATGGCAGATGTTACAGTTTTGCACTCATATATTTTTAAGAACTTTTTAACAATTTTAACGAGAAAAAAGAACTACTAACACAATGTTCAGTACCCTTTTGCTTGTTTTAGTTTCTGGGTGGGATTTGGCATACCTTATTTTTTTCTCTGTAAAACTTCTGGTGGTATATCCTCCATATATCCTTAGTTTGTTTTCACAGCTCATGTACTCGATTATACGGACTTGGATACTTAATAAGCTGTGCTTCTAGTTGATTTCGCAAATTCTCGATGAGATTTATGTCCGCGGTTTGTGGAGGTCATTTCAAATAGCAAATTTTTGCTTTTGTATCCAGTCCTTGCGAACATATGCAGTATGTTTTGGGTGATTTTTCAGCAGAAACTCTCATTTTTCGACTAGATCTTGCATATTTTGTTGAAATATGAACAGATACTGTTTCTTACACATAATGCATACTAACGGACCAAAAATATTTTTGAAATACAACCCCAAACAATTAAGATCCTACCACTGTGATTCACAGTTTGCCGTACATGATGCGCTTAGGCTTGATTTGGGTCTTTGATCCAATACCATGCCCGGCCTTCTGATTGAAACCGATTAATTTAGTCTTGTCAGACCAAATAACCTTCAATTGAAACTTAAAAATATGTTTTTAATTGCATTCTGAATGGCCTAACATATCTCAATAGGCAACGGTTCGGTTTTCGTGCGATGCAGCCAAATGCTGCCACACTCGCACATGTATTATGATCAAATTTGCTTTTTCTTCTTTATGATGCCTTTGCGCTCAATTTGGCAATTCTTCGCCTCGCTGTTTATTGATTTGCATTAAAGTTTAATACCTTAAGCGCTTCTGTAATAGTGGCTGCATCGCTACTTGCTACTAAGTTCACAAGATATGGTACCGTAATATTTTTTAGCAGACTTCCTTTGTCCTTGGGAACACTTTAGGCTATATTTTTTCTAAGTCTTAACATTTTCAAGTAGCAAATTCCAAAACTGTTTGCCACTTTTCGTGCGGTTCCGTCTTTCCGCAGTAAATCTATTATTTACATTTATGGTTCCTGATTAACTATGTTATTTACTGGTGATCACTTCTTCAATAAATTACAATATAGAAAAAAGTCATCTGACTTCCAACTAAGTAATAGATAACTGTCAAATGCAAAACTGAGAGTGAGTGCAAAACTGTAACATCTGCCTTAATTTACATTTTTGTCTGCTGGTTTTTTTATTGTTGTTGTATTGACTTCAAATCATTATGAGAGAGGGAGTAGAGATGTACCAACAAGAATATACAACAAACGGATGAAAGTCGTTAGAACTTGGAAATATCGCGGTGGCTGAAATAAAAAGTGTTACACCATGTTACAGTTTTGCTCGTCACTGTATGTAATGTTACAAAAAAATATAGATCGTTTTGACGTATTTTCCAAATGTGTCTTCAATTAAGATGTGTTTGGAATAAAAATTAAGCTCAAGATCGCAGAATATTTTATCTTTAAAATTTGGTTTATTCTGAAAGCACACCTCTTCCTAAGGTATCAAATTATTCGTAATTGTTTGTAGAAAAATATACATACTTAAAAAGTTTTTAAAATGAAATGCTTCAAAAACTATACGCGATAAGCCGAAAATTTTGAAAATTGTGAAAAGTAGAGTTACACACCTTTCGTTACTTGCCGTTTAGTTATTTTTATACCCGAGCGCACTTGTGAACAAGGGTATTATAACTTTGTTCACATAACGGTTGTTTGTAACAGGCAAAACGAATCGAGATAGATATAGACAAAATGTATAGATAAATGATCAGAATGAAAAGAGAAATCGATTAAGCGGTGACTGTCTGTCTGTCCATCCGTCTGTCCGTCTGTGCACACGATAACTCGAGCAAAAATTGAGCCATCTTAACGAAACTTGCTACGTGCACTTCTTTCGGGCGTAGGACGGATGGTATTGCAAATAGGTAAAATCGGACAATAACCACGCCTACCTCCCATATTACGGTAATTTTCAGAAATACGAAAACTGCGATATTTTAGTAACTACTGAAGATTATTCAATCAAAGTTGATATTTACAATATATTTTAGACGAAAAATAAGAATATTATAAATTTTCGGAAAACGGGCGTAGCCACGCCCACTTATGGTTGCATGTGTATATCTTGGTAACCGCTGCACCAATTTCTTCCAAACGTGGCACAGTTGTTGGCCGAAAATTTTTAAAATCGGACAATAACCTCGCCCACATCCCATATAACGGTAATATAGAGAAATACGAAATCTTCGATAAATCAGTATATTAAAGCGAAGCAAGAAATACGTTTGTGGTAAAATTTTGGAAAATGGGCGTGGCACCGCCCACTTATGATCACATATATGTATCTCGGTAACCGTTCTACCAATTTGTACCAAACTCGGTATAGTGCCACATAAAAGCAAAACGTTGATAATTATTGAAATCGGACTAAAATTACGGCCGCTTTTCATATAACGGTAAATTTCAGAAATGCTTGAAACTTCAATATTTCGAAATTTAAGGACGCTAATTTACTCAAAATTGATACACCCCGGCTTACCATGTAGCGGTAGCTTTCGGAAACGTAAAAAACATATATTTAATACTTGCGCCGCGTATTTAATGTTTGGCTCCGCCCGAACTTAGCCTTTCTTACTTGTTTAAATCACACTTTAGTTACCAACTAGATACATATGAAGTGTACACATAAGTACTAATTGCACATAAAATTTCAAACCAGTATATGGTATGCTTCAAAAGTTATGAGATAATTAATTTTTCACCTCTTAAAATTTACATAAAAAAATCACTTGTTTTTAATATTGTTTGGAATTAATCTATAACTCAAACGTTATGCAACAAGTTGATTAAACACTTTTTTGAGGCTTCATGTATACGTCTATGAATTATATCCAAACACAAGCAGCTTGATATAGTTTATATCAATGAAAGTAAAGCTAAATAACACAAAGGTTACCTGATTGTTGGATTTGCCTATATATATATAAATTCTTTTCTATTTTTGTATACATGCATATGTATGTATGTATGTAGGGACACGAATTTCGATACGATACGATACCATATCGATACTTTTGGCATTCGACACCGATATTTTCTACTCGGTAGTTTTAAAACGATATTTTTAAAAATCGAGTACCAGAACCCTAGTATCGTATCGAATGTCATAAACTCACATTCCACCACTGAGGGGAAAAAATTTTAGAATTAAAAACAACGTGCTAAATTGAAAAAATACGCATATGAAAGAGCACCAACCCAACTCGTTTTAAATTTGGGTACATACGTTATAGAATATGTGGTTGTGAAGTGCACCGATGCTTTTTCGTAATTAAGAAGAAAAAAATTAATTTTATGTTCCTTCTGACGGTAATTCAACCCGGACCCTCTTGGCGACAACCAATTGTATCAAGCGTCTTTGCACACTCAGCTACAGCCATACATGTAAAGGTGCTTTCAAATGTTGAGTTTGAATCAACATCACAGCGCGCGATTAGTGCATTATGTCATACCATGTATGTGTGTGTATGTGTTGTCACCGCTGTGCATGCTTTGCCCGACCCGGCACGAGAGCAAAATCAACTTTCAAAAACACGCACAAGCCCGCAATTTAAGAATTTTAGTGGGGCCCGGCACGGCCCGGCACGACGGGACACGCCCCAGCCCGGAAATAAAAAGCCAACTTTTATTGTATGTATACATATGTACATATTTTTAATTTTGTGTTTATGTCCATATGTATATTTGCTTAAGCGAATCAATATTTTACATCAAAGATTTTTATAATATATTTCTGGGAAGTAGAAAAAGTGGAAGGTATTTTATGTACAGATATGTATGTAAACAAAACTACTAAGTATCATATATTTTCTATCGGTTTCCAAATATTTCTTTTTTTTGCTTTTCTCTTATCAAAAGAGTTTTAAATATGTACTATTTTTTTTTTGTATAAAAACAAAAGCTCATCTAAATTTTTAGTATTAGCAACGGGCTTTTTCGTGCCTTTTCGTGCTTTTATGAAATTTTACTGAACGCCCAGGCCCGCACGAGTTCGTGCTGACAGCAAATATTCCGGCCCGTACCCGCGGGCTTACACAGGGGCCCGTCGGGCCCCTGCCAAAATCCCGGCCCGTGCCCGTCTCTACTTTGAATACCATACTTTCTTAATAACATATGAAAAAGCATCCGAGATGTGCAAAACGCCATCCGTGTAATGAAAAATGATCCATTTTAATACGGGCGTATTTGAATTGAATATTTCCATTATATGTACATACGTAGTGTATGTATAATGAAAAAAATCCATTTTGTTAAGACTTCATTTGATTTAAATACGAACATTTTTAAACGGTAATCAAATAAAAAATATTCATTCTTACAACGCGTTTTTTTTTTCTCAGTGAAGGATAATGGTATTAACAGCTCAACCTAATATTACCGGCGAGAGTTTTCTACGCACGCACGCAAGTTTTTCTCATTTGATAAGCCCAAATCAATTTGCGTGCATGATTTCTCAGAGTTGCATTTCTGTCAAATTTACAGAAGTTTGCCGAAAAAAATTTTAACTCATAGTCGAGCCAAAATGCCAATTGAGCATAAACGTCAAATCGAAATGTCATGCAAGACAAATCTTGGAATTTGAGTTAGCTTTTTACGCACGCATATAAGGATGGCCTGTAACAATTCTTCCCGATATAAATTGGGCTTTAAAGTGCAGAAATTTGTACTATGGTTAGGATTGCATGTGGTGGGATTTGAACCCGCGGCCTCGCTGTTTAAGTCAACACCTCAATCTCTACGTGTTGTAATAATAATAAAGTCCGGAGCTTACACAATATGTTAGTGTTTGTCCGAACTTCTCCTCGGATTTGTCGCGTGGGCCTTAATGTTGTGGCACAAAGGGGGTGCCTACAGTTTTATGTCGACTCTAAACGGCGATTGTATTTCATGGGAAGCTGTTTTCATTTTCAAGGTTTGCGCACTTCAAACCACTACATCCCAGCGGCCTATATGAGAGACATATCCCAGCAAGAACCCAGCAAGAACGACCTAACGCATTCTCCAATACACTTACAAAATTGTCAATAAAAACCAACACATTTGCATATTAGCCATATCCATATGCCATTATTTACATTATATAACACGTTATTAATCGCATAATAATATTTGATTGAAAAGAGACAACTACATATAGTATAATAAAATAGCGAATTCCATTAATTAATCAAATCGCACATCCCTATCTCACATAGATTATTCAGAGGGGGGCAATTTGCCACCGCCTATGACAACGCAATGTGAAATTCATCAGTCTATTTCTGAGCTGATACAATTCCTTGCAGGGAAGTTAGTTAGAGTAACTCCTTACCTCCTTCCCTAACCAAGGCTGTCTAGTCTTCAGTGTGGGTAGTCATAAATCAAGATAGCAGGAAAATTGTTACGCTTCTCCTAGCTACAGAGTATTGTAGTTGCATGCAATAAAGATTGCTTATCTCTTTTTTGAACTTTTTTTTGCTCTTTTCACTTTTTGGCGTGCGCGATTTTGTATAATCGTTTGTCTTCGTGAAATAAAGTATTGTGGTGACATCCTTGCCAAACAAGAAACTTTTCGTGAAAAGTTGTAAAAATTATCTTTCATTTACGCCGATATAAAGTTCATCTGTTTTTGACTGTCACTGTACATATTAGCGGCAAAGTCATTTACGGTCATATTATTGACTTGTCGTTATTCCTCCTTATTCCCCGCATTAGTTATCCTGGAAAATTCTGAGCGACGGCGTAATAACTTTTTTGTCAATTATTCACTATGGAATAACGAGGAATAACTTTCCGGCAGAGGAGTAAGTATTTATTCCAATCGTTTTTCCGAAGAGAGAAATTGACATTCGGGGTGTCAAAATATTACAAAATTTTTTTATTATTTCTTTTTCGAATTATTTAATTAATGAAAACCCATGATTCAATAATACAAGGTTGTGTAATTTGTGACAGCTAAAATTTGGCACTCCTTTATCTAGACTTTTATTTTGGAAGTAGGAGAAAGGGGAAGAATGTGATCGCATTTTGCGAAAACGGTAGTAGAATGGTACTACAAAAAGTACGTAAAGTAACAAATTAGAAGTAAAATGTGTATTATTAATTCTATGCGAATTTGTAATATATTTGGCGTTTTAATGGAAACTAGAGTGCCAGTTACTGTCGAAATTCGTCAGTTTTTCTAGTTTTTAGGAGCCTTGGAGAGGGTTTCTAACTTAACACGTAGCAAAACTTATACGCTACAAATTAACTTACCGGAACATCTTCTGCTTTGGAACTAAAACGAAACTAATTTTTTTTTTATCTTAGGTCTTTGGACTTCAGCAGTACTTAGAATTGACCCG
Source organism: Rhagoletis pomonella (assembly GCF_013731165.1). NCBI lineage: Eukaryota > Metazoa > Arthropoda > Insecta > Diptera > Tephritidae > Rhagoletis > Rhagoletis pomonella. Next base: position 75,881,469 of record NW_023458558.1, read on the forward strand.
ATACATTCCACTTTATCGATAAATATTAATGATTTGATACATATCGATAGTTCGATGAATTTCAAAAACACTAAAATCATATAACTCAACAAAATTCGTTAACTCGACCAATTTCAATAACTGTGAAATTCGAGGGCTCGATAAATTTCGATAAATCAAAAATGTAAATTCTTTGGATACCTTTAAAAATGTTTACTTTTGACAGCTCCACATTTTTCGAAAGCTATCGAAAAATTTTGATAACTCATTACACTCTGTTAGCACGATAAAATTCGATAAGCAGTGATAAATCGATAAGCTTATATAATCTTGAAATTTCGATTAATGGATATATTTTGAAAATTCCATAAACTTCGATTCGATGAATCAACCAATTTCAGTAGATCAATAATTATCGATAACTCGGTTAGTAGAAAGAACTCCATGCATTACTACAACTCGATAAATTTCGTTAAGTCTATAAATAATGATAATTCAATAAATATCTATAACTTGACACATTTCTTTAACGTGACAAATTTCGATAATCCCACATGTTTTTATAGCTCGATAACTATTCGTAAATTTCGACAACTAAGTTTCTGTGTCTATAAATTTCGACAACTCAATAAACATTGATCAATTTGAATAATTCGATACGTTGTGATAGCTTAATAAGCATGGATAAATTTCGATAATTATAAACTTCAATGATTCGATAAATTTCAGTAACTTTTATGGAAAATTTCAATTCAGTTACCCTAATTCTTATGTATTTCTCATTGTCTCCATTTTCGCCTTTATCTCCATTTTCGTCTTTATCTTCACTTTTGCCTTCTTTTTTTGTCTTCATCGTTATCACTTGTTTCTTCATCTTCATATTTATCTTTATTTCAAAGTTTAATTTTAAATACGAAGTAAAAACTGCAAAAGAGCTTAAATTGAACAGGTTGCAAAAACAACCATACACACATATGGAAATTTTTAAACAACGATTTTAAACCAATTTCGAAACTATAAAAACTCTCCTCATCTACAGAATTACCTTTCCAACGGTGTTCTTGGTTTTGAAATCGGTAAACTTACCTTGGCCTTCATCTTTGTTTTTATCTTTCATATCTTTGCTTTTATCCTTTTCTTTATCTCAGGGACAGCAAATAACGATTATCCTTTGAAATTTCAACTCAAAAAATCACGCGGAAAGCGGAATGCTACGTGCATAAGGAGTAAACCAATATATTTTTTATTACTCGGAGTACCTTCAGCGGCGCTAATTTTTATCTTTTAATTTTTACTTATAAAAATCAAGTTTAATCATTATATTTTGAGTTTTATTTTTTACTCAGAAAATAATCGTTACGTTTTAAGTTTTCTTTTTTGCTCGGAAAATAATGGTTACGTTTTAAGTTTTATTTTGTGCTCGGAAAATAATGATTACGTTTTAAGTTACATTTTTTGCTCGGAAAATAATCGTTATTTCTTGAGTTTTATTTTTTG
>NW_023458558.1:75883344-75933800 GCF_013731165.1 Rhagoletis pomonella
AAAAAATAAAACTTAAAACGTAACGATTATTTTCCGAGCAAAAAATAAAACTCAGTTAATAACGATTAAAAAGTGATTTTTATAATAAAACTTATAACCGTTACGGTCCCTGCTTTATCTATTCACGTAGATGAGATGTGATGACGGTGATAAGATGTGACGTGATTTTACGTCATAAATAGGATGTCATGTCATGTGCTGTCATATCCTGTGATGTCATGTCATATGATGTCATACCATATGATGTCATATCATGTGAAGCCACGTTATGTAATGCGATGTCATGTCATACGATGTCATATCGTGTGCTGTCAAGTCATGTGATGTCATACTATATAATGTGATGTCATATCATATGATGTCATGTCACGTGATATCGTGTGATGTGATATCATATTATGTGATGTAATATAATGTGATGTCTCATCATATCATGTGATATAATGTGATGTGATGTCATGTTATGTGATCGCATTCCATGTTCCGATTATTAAATCGGTAACCCTGTCGATAACTGTTGCAATAAAAATACCGATAACAATATCCATAAACATATAGAAAAATGCAACGATTACAAAATCGATTTATTCATCGATATATAACAATCATCAGTATCAATTATTATACATATCGATTACAATGTAAATGAATAAAAAGATAACAAAATCAATTATTTAATCGATTTTTATACCGATAACAATATCCATTATTGTATCGATAACAATATCGATTATTATATTGGTTATTATATCGATTACAATAGCGGTTATTTAATCAATAACAGTATCGATAACAATATCGATTATTTTATCGATAGCAATATCGAGTTTTATATCGATAACAATATCGATCTACATCCTCATCCTTTTCTTCATATTTATCTTTATTTTTGCATATTCCTCTTCACCTTTACCTTAGTGTTTAAATTTACTTTGATCTTCGTTTTTGCCTGTACCTCTAGGCATCTTTGTTTTTGTTTTTATTCTCAAACCGCTAAACCGCTGAGAACTACTTCCATGTGCATTATTCCCATTGAATTTGGCAATTTACTCCCAACCAACCAACTGCCGCTAAAGAAGATTCACTTCATAAATTCAAGAAATGTTCTTACCCTTTCAGTTACCCTAATTCTGATGTATCTGTCATTGTCTTCATTTTCGTCTTTATCTTCACTTTTGCCTTCTTTTTTTTTTACTTGGTCGTTATCATTTATTTCTTCATCTTCATGTTTATCTTTATTTCAAAGCTTAATTTCAAATGTGTAGTGAAACAACAGGCGAAACATGTCAAATTGAACATATTGCAGCAACATGTATACACAATTCGAAAATGTTTAAACGACGGTTTTGGCCGTAATTTTCAATCAATCGTAAAACCATAAAAACTCTCTTTGAAATCGGTTCGGTAGAATCGCCAAACGAACGGAGACAAAATTTATGTTAGCGTATTAATATATAGATACTAAACAATACATAAAAATATGCATTTTTGATTTAAGTCATTCGTCATTTCCGGGAACAAATCTAGAATACCGACCGTTCAGCTATGCAAAAACGAAAAATGCAGATCAATAGAACTTTTTATGATCATTTCAAACATGCCAAAACGATTTGGCGCAAGTAAAAAATGAAGAGGTTCTAGAAGGTTAAAGTTCAGTTTTTAATAATAATAATAGATTGGTGCTTACACATATGTTAGTGTTTGGCCGAGCTTCTCCTCCGATTTGTGGCATCCGCCTTTAAGTTGTCACACAAAGCGGAGGGACCTAAAGTTTTACGCCGACTCCGAACAGCGATTGTATTTTTATGAGAAGCTGTTTTTCATGGCAGAAATACACTCGGAGGTTTGCCATTGCCTGCCGAAGTTCAGTTTTTAGATATTTTAAATATGAATATCTTATGAACTTTATAACCGATTAAAAAGCTAATGACGTCACCATAAAGGTAATTAATTTGTTCTTCAGCTGATGTACATAATTTATAGCTTTTTATATTTTTAACCCAAAACCACTAAAAAACGAACAAATATTATTTTTTCATGAAATAACCTTTTTTGAAAAAACTGCATAATTAATGGAAAAGAATTTTATATTATTTAGAAAGTACAAGTTATTATCTTTAATTCGATATTACATATTTTATCATGATCTACTTTTGGGTTTCAACAATTTAGTGATAATAAAAAATACAAATAAACCACTTATATCTTCTTTTTTTACCTGCGCCAAATAAATTTGGTATCGTCAATGTTATTGCGGGTTGGTAACATTTTATTTTTAATATTTTTATTGAGCTTTGTACCACGATTGTTTATTAGGAAAAAATTTAAAAAGCAACAAAGTCTAAGCGGTAGAAGTTATAGCACTATTTTGGAGATCGCCACATCTCCTCATCAGACTTCTTTTTTCTAGAATTCAGCAGGGATCGAACCTGCGTATTCAATGTTCAAAGTCAGAAGCGTTAACCACTGAGCTATGTACATCCCGTAAACTCTTGTTGCTAATTCATTTTCCTTATTCAACCAACTACTATCAAGTGCAGCTGATTTGCCGCTATTTAAACTCGACAGCGTGGTTGTTGTCAATTCTATACATCCATTTGCTTATTTGCTTTTTTGTATAGTTTCAGGCAGGCTCTTCCTAAACTATGTATTTGTCAATGTTATTGTGGCTTGTTAACATTTTATTTTTAATATTTTTATTGAGCTTTGTACCACGATTGTTTATTAGGAAAAATTGAAAAAAATTGGTATCGTTGAAATCAGCGTAAAAAGTTCTATCAATCGGCATTTTTGGTTATTTTATAGCTAAACGGTCGCTATTCTACACTTGTTATAGAAAATTACGCAAAAGGAAGGTGACGCCAACGAATATTTAGTATGAAGAATTTTTGGTTTTACTGCTAATATCACTAGAAACTATAGAGTAAGCAACATTCTGAACAAGTAAAGGAGCCGATTTTATGTGTGGGAGCGAGAAGACTGTTTTATTACAAAACCTTTCCATTATTGAATCATGATGAAAAACTATCAAATCTCGTCCAATTCAACGACAAGAATTCTGCCTGAATTTAGTAATCAAAAAGACAAATATACCACATTGTAGAGGAAGAAACTCTCTACAAAATTGCAGTGCAAAGTATAACGCCGCGATGTATCACTTTCGCGTAATCCATTGGTAAAGCCAATAGTTTATTTCTTTTGTATGAAATATGAGCAGGGAATGTTACTCATACTCCATGTACGAGTATTCATGTGTTCGATCAAACTTAAAGGAAGGCGATAACGATTAATTACGCGAAAAGGATTAGTCGTAGCGTAGTAATTATCTCTGCAAATATGTAGAGAATTTCTTCCTCTACAACGTGGTATCTTTATCATTTCGTTAAATTCATTTGGTTTGATGCAGAATGCGTTGAATTTGACAAAATTTGTTAGTTTTTCATTAATTAAAAAATTTTAAATATATCATTATCGGACCAAGTTTAAAAGTTGCAGAATCTAGTAACATGTCCCTCATACTGCCGCATTTGTCTGATTAGAAATTGCATCTGTAACTTTTCCATATTGTTTACTTTTAGGTCCCACTGCTTTTCATTTAGAGAATTCTGGCGATGAAAATTTAACGAACGGATTGTCTGAATCCTCTCTGGATTGGTAGTATAACATAAAAAATTATGAGAAATATCGGAAATGGTGTCCTAAATGGGCTAGAATGTCCCATATGAGGGATGTTTTCAAGATATATTTTAGGTAAATGAAAACATGGAAATGTTAGTAATTTTAAATAATCTTTGTTTTACTTAGTACTTAAATTTAAAAATTGAGGCATTGCATTTATAAAAAGTAAAGTTTCTGCCTTTTCAGGTTCAAGCCTGTTTCTTAAAGCATCGTAAATCAAACCTGCGCTACTGAATAAGTGCTCTCTCGGAACACTTATTGATGGAGGCGACAAATATAATATTATGCGTACGTAACTTGACAAAATTTTAAATTCGTTTCGATTGACGCCTCACCAGTTAAGAGGACTTTCAGCTATATTTTTTCTTTTTTTATTGCGGTACAAGCTCCGCACTTATTATTGCGAATGCGAATGTTAAAATTAATCCATACATACATAAGTATATTTTGGCAAACCCCTCTAATGTCACCGAAGATAGACTGCATGCTAACAGCAGCCAAGAAACACAATGCGCACAGTACATTTACTTCGTGTGCGAGATATCGTTGTCTGTAAACAATATCAATAAAAATATTTTTCAATCAATATATGTGCTCAATGCAGCTTTAATACCTTTTTTGTACTTATTGTTTTGGGTCTTCCTCGTAAACACGTTGAACACGGTCAATTACGATCAGTGCATTGGATCGAGATGAATGCGTCATTATTTCACCCTAAATGGATTAAAAAGGATAACTACAAACTAGAATCTGAGTTTTGATTTCTTACCTGTATGTATTGCTAAAAAAAAATGTAAAACTCAGTAATGAACTATTCTGACTTTCTTGTTACGCCTTATTCCATTTTATTCTATGCGACTTATTCCGACTAATTCTCTTCTATTCCCTAAATATTGATATTCCACATTATTCCGACAAATTCGGAGTGTCAATAATATGGCCGGTGAAGCGTACGGTAAAATATAAATATAAATTGATTTGACTTTGATTCAGTTGTAATATTTATATTTAAATACAACTACTTAGCTCGCCAGCTAGAAAAGAAACTAACGTTTTGCGGGCAGTGTGCTTTCTGGCCAATTTTCTTATCAGGAAAAGGCAATAAAACATTTCGATTCCTGGCCATTTTTCGTATCCGGAAAGCATAAAGGGGGAAATAACTACAGTGGAATCTCTGTAATTCGTAGGCTCAATAAGTCAAAAATCGCCATAATTCGTAATAAAGTTCGCAAAAACACTAAGAGCAGAACAATGAAAAGGCAAGGCATTTTGAAGAAACGAAAACGCCAGTAATATTTGTCTTGAATACTGTACATAATTTGCAAATTAGAAAAGAAAGCGGAAATAGCTTATGACCGTTACTTTTGCTTTTGTGTTGTCTAGAAAGGTCTTGAACTTGGAGTTTTAGTTGTTAATATCTTACAACTCGTAATGACCAATATGTATGAAAGTGTATGTTCTTGCAGTAAAAAAAAGTAAAGATAAAATATGCCTATAACTCGTAGTTCCTCTCTCTGAAAACCGCGATTACTTGTAATATTTTAGTGGTCCCTTGGATTACGAGATGTCGTTACAGTTTTGAACACTGATGTACATTTTAGTTTCCCAAATCGACGTACATAAGGGTGGTCCATAAAAATTAAATGAACGATTTCTTTCGGTCTCACCTCTCAATCGGTAATAGCACGGTCACAGCTATCACGTATAAATTTTGGTCCCGATTGGAAACGATTAAGGCATGTCGCACAGGGGGGCAAAGTACAGTAAAATAATTTTTTTTTTTTCGTCTAATACCAAAAATCGATACTACCACAGTCGATAGTGGTCCCGATTGGAGTCGGTTAACGCGTGTCGCAAAGAAAAGATGGGCTTTTCAACAAAATACCGTCGCTTTTTATGTAACAACCCAAAAATACATGTATTTTTAGTCAAAATTTTATTAAGGATCTTTTATAAATCAAACATAAATAATAAGATAAAAAATACTTAAAGAAACTTAAAAAGCTGAAGCATATTCTTTATAAGTGATTTGGGCTACATAAATATGTGAGGTTAAAGCCTGGCAACCCTATTTCTTTTTTAAAGAAACAATGGCGTATCATGGCAGTCTAGCAGCGAGTCGAGTACGAGCCGGTAGCTGAGACGGTTGTGTTTTGTGAAATCAAATAGTTTGCATTAATTCTTTACCTAAATGCTCAATTCATTTAATTCATTATTCGCCTAAATATTTAATTCCAATCTAATTATTTAAATTCATTTCTGTGCACTCAAAACTATTTGAATCGTAAATAAAACAAAACCTGTACGTTTCTGTGAACTTGAAACTAATTAAACAAACAATAAACCTATAAATATGAGCCAATGAAAGTTTTATTATTTAAAATTATTTTAGACCAAGGCGAAGTTTAATTTTAAATAATGAAGTAGCAATTTATGTCGTTTTCCTCTTTTACATGAAATTACCCTTTTTCGAAATGAAATCTACTAAGGCTTTAGGAATAATATACCCTGTGGGGAAGCGCACTAGTGCCGAACTGATCCGATACTAAAATCGACTGACGATAAAAGAATTTTGATATATTGGATGTTCCCTTGGTAACGATTAAATTTTTTATTTTATTTTTATTTTTTTAAATAAATGACTCGTTCGAAATAAAGTAGACTCTAAAGTTAAAAACAGGTTACTGACATAACTTTCAATGGGATATCTGTCAAAAAAGCTGCTTTTTACTTTAAAGCGACATGTATTTTCAATTTGATATTTTTGGACTTAGCAAATTTGCGTATCACTGAACAGAAACGGTTAGAAATGCAATTGGTACTTAGTTAGATCTTTTGAGTGGATGGATGATCGACCTATCTCGGCAGCCACTTCGAAAACGCCCTATCTCAGAAAACTTTTCAAGAACGCCCTACTTCAGAATTTGATTGAAGAACTCCCTATTTCAGAATTTGATTGAAAACGCCCTATTTCAGAATTTGGTTGAAGACCGCCCTATCTCAACTGCTGATTCAAAAACGTCCTATGTCAGCACATTTTCGATGTATTTTCAGTTGAGATAGAGCGTTCTTCAACCAAATTCTGAGATAGTTTGCTTTTCAATAAGATTCTGCAAAAGGGCGTTCTGCAATCAAATTCTGAAATATGGCGTTCTTGAAAAGTTCTCTGAGATAGGGCGTTTTCGAACTGGCTGCCGAGATAGGTTGATCTTCCTCTCAGGTGACGATATGTTCTTGGTTGCATCAAAAAATATTTTTTTTAGCAAAAGTAGACATAGCAGCAACTTTTCACTCTTAACTAGCGTTATGTAGTTTTAAAAAGTAAAATAAAGTAGTTTTTTTAAGTGCCATATTTCGCTGCTTTAGAACAAATTACTATCGAACTGATTTGCCTTTGGCGATAAATATCTAGTACGGAACTAGAAATATGTTCACTAGTTCAGGGGGCCTACTCTGTAATGCGATGCGAATGATAATTGCAATGCGATAGGCAATCGCCCCAACTTACGATGTATTTGCCTATCGCATCGCATTGCTCTTTCGTATCGCATTACAGTTTGCCACCTTGCAAGGTGCATATGTGTGTATATGATTTTGTCTTACCTGTCTTTTGTGATGGTTTGTGTTGATCTTCCATAGCCGATTCAAAGAACCGCTTTTTATCGGAAACCGATTTAGGCACTTTTGTTGTTTTGATGTGATCCGGTGAAGGTGGCTGCTTAACAAAGAAAAATATTTATAAGTCTTCAAGAAGTAAATATATTCCAAAAATAATAATAATAATATATAAACAAATATGTGTACCATCTTATTTAATATTTTTCCCAACGCAAACATAAACTTTTAACGTTGGCGTTGTCATCCTATCACATATCGTTATCTAAGCAGAAGGTTTAAGTCATTTTGCGAAATGCGCATTTTAATGTTTTGTTAGTTTGCTCTCAGATTCAAACCCAGAACACAAAAAATACGGGGTTTGTTGCCTTCTTTAATTTAAAAAGTTGTATTCTTCTCCGCCATGTCGAATTCTAGATTTGTCAATTGTTGGTAATTTTGCTTTAATGATGAAGACAAAGTTTTTTTGATAGACTTTGGACAACTGACGGTGCTATTTATAGCAAATGAATTGAATTTCGATAATTCTTTCTGTTCTTGAATTAGAGCAAAAAATAATAAAAATAAATTCGTTTTGTTTACTATATGGTATTTAATTAACTTATAACAGATGATTCCGAGAATAGCTTTCAATCGAGTGTAAAATGAGCAATGTTTTCATCAAGCAAACAACGACTGAGCATACAGTCATATGAAAACAATAGGGACATGACATTTGGACCAGTTTTAGCAATTTTTCTTTTGTTTTGTTTAATGTTTATTAATTGTCTATAAAAGTCGATCTAATTATTTATGTATTTTTTGCTAGCGATTTTAAATTTTGGAACACAAATTATTAAAAAAAAAACTGAAACATAATTTTGTTTGATCGATCACAGAGAGGTATCGTCTAGAAATTTTTATCAAGAACGAGTTCAGCTCAAAAAAAAATTACCAAACAACACCACTCTGTAACTATTAAAATGCACAAATCTGTTCAAATGCACGAAGCGCGTGATATGGCTTTGATTCAAAATGAACATTTGAAAACACACTTAGAGGACAAATCTGGCTAAGGTAGTAAAAAGTCTTCAGTAAGACAAACGAAGGACAGATGGCAAGATACCGTGGAAACACAATGCCGGCGAACGGCGAACTCACCACAGCGAAATTACCGCTGTCAAAATTAGAACACCTGCCGGCATATGAAATTGAACACAGCCAAAGCGAAATGCGAAGTTCGCTCGGCGGCGTTTCGTGGCGATAGATTTATTTTCATCGCTCTGCTGGGCGATGGCGGCAGTACATGCCAAAGGTGGCCGTATGTTTTTTAACTTTCAAAGATTTAAAAGAAAACAGCATGTAACACGAATTATTTTTGGTGGTTGAAAAATACAGTGATCGATTCGTTAAATCTGGCTTAAAATAAAATCATTTATAATTATTCCCCCTTGCCTTATTTGTATATTTGTTACCATTTCATCATTTCTAAATATGGTTTAGTTTTTCAAAATATGGTCACCTAACCTATAAGTGCGACGAAATGGTATCAGCTGTTTTCGCAGCCGCTCTAATTCTGTTAAAGTAGGCGAAATAGCAGGGCGAACGGTGACCGACGGCATCGCCCAATTCGGCGAACTTCGCCCTTCGCCGGGTATTGTGTTTCAAGCAATAGTTCGAAAGACTTTTGTTATTCTAGCACAATAGTCTTAGAAAAAAAGCTCTCTCATTCACCAATTGTGGTGAAGGTTAAAAACTATTTTGAGAGAAAGCACTTGCATATCATTTAGCATGCGTCGCTCCAAGGGTCACAAGAGCCGAGTTCGAGTTTTGGGCGGCGGAATATTGTTTCTTGTTTTTTATTTAATTTTTGTCCTTTTTTAATTAAATCTAAAGAAAAAAATTTTAATTTAATCTCATTAAATTTTTAAAAATGTTTTTTTTTGCTTTATTTTCATTGTTCCCTTTTTAATTTAAATTTCTTTTATTTATTATTTTTGACTGTTTTAAAAGGAAAAATATGTATGTTGTTTTAATTAAGTTAATTAAGAAAAAAATGAATGTTAAAAGGTGAACAGCATAAGCCCAAGACCTCATCGTTAGTAGATCTTTCAATTAGTCTTTCGATATGCAGTAAAGAGCTTTCAAGATATATGACAGAATTGAAAATTGTCTTGCGAAAGACTCTTTCGAAAAACTGTGGTGAGCTGAAAGGCAGTTGCGAAAATTGTCCTGTTACATGTTGTCGCTGAAGCTGAGTAGACTATTTGTTCGCTTTGAGGACAGTCCGGGTTTGAATCCTATTAAACGAAACATATATAATAATTTTAAATTTTTTTCTGTTTAATTAATAAACATTAAAGTAGCCAAAACAGGTCAAAATGTTGTGTCCCTACTTTTTTACATGACTGTACATATGTATATAACCGTCATTTATTTTATTCTTCTAACTTTTCTTTGAAACTTTATTCCTCATATACGAACGCAACAACTCTTAAAAGGAAGCAGTGCAGCAGCTTTTCATTTATCACCAAAGCCATCTTCTGTCGGTTTTATAGCTTCAATGCATTTTCCATTCGCTAAATAGGAAGAAGGAGAAAACGACGGTAATCTGCTCTGCATTCACTAGTGATACAGGTGATATATTTATTGCAAAATAAAAATAAAAGGAAACTAATAATGGAAACTACTCATCCCTCCTTTAGCCCAGTTTTTTCATCACTCAACACGAATTGTAGAAGAACGTGCATACATATATTTACATAAGTATGGACGTCATTCGCAGGTGGGTAGCAGTGGTGGTGTTAATAGTGTTGTTGTTGATGATAGTGGCGACGACACTACGCTTTTTTCGAACAACAGCATTACATCATTAACTCGAAATCCAGTGAAAAGGTGGTATTAAGCCACAACTGCAACAAAACACTACACTTTCGCCCTGATGTACATATGTAGATAGGAAATGCAGCGTTGTTCGACCCGAGATCAAGTAACATAGAGCTCATGAGTGCTGAGTTGAAGCAGGTTGGTCACCTGAGCATCTACAGCTGTATGGTAGGACAATGTGTAATTAATATTACATAAAATTCCCCATCACCAATTAAAGACGAGCCAATATAGCGTTTTATTTGTCAAACAAACAAGTTGATTAAAATCTATTGATTCAACGTGAAAGAGGAGAATCTTTAAAGAAAGCACAACGCACATAAGACTTGAAGATAACAAAAACCAAATGAAATATTTTTAAACCACTTCCACACACACTTTAATAGAGAAAGTGCATACATAAACACATATTCGTTAAAACATACATACATACTTTTGCACCTTTGAATTTTAAGTATTTGTGCAAATGTTTAATTAGCCGTTATGAACAATGGTACCAATTCACAAATAATCCCACTGCTTTTCGTTTCTTCTCTCTTTGATTAAAATAACAAAAGAATATTTCCTATAGAGGGTTAAACTACTTAAAGCTTTTGAAAAAAAAAATCAGGTAGATGGCGCTACACAAATTATATTTACGATAATCTATTACGACTTTTAATTAAAATATATGTATGTACGTTAATTCATGACACCACGTATATGCGTGATAAAATAATGATAAGATAGGAAGCACTTCACTATTATTTAGTCAGACGTGATAAGATAGAAAGGAAAGATAAGCACTACATACATACGTACATCATATACCATGTTTATATGATTCTTTAATTCGTTCTAAGTCAAAGCATGTTATTTGGAAACACACATGTAAACACATTCTTAAATCGAATTGAAACTTTTAACCGTGCCACCATAAATCATATTTTGAATGCGAGTTAAGAGTTGTTGAATCGCGTTAAGAGTGTATATAAACACGGGATTAGCCCATACGGTTGTTTCATGCAACTATGTGTGAAGTAAAACATTTAAATAGTTCTAGAAATTACATTTAGGCTAAGCTTTATTATACAATTATTAGCTAAGATCCTTTTTTCATGACTATTTGAGTCTTTAATTATTATTTTCAATGTTCATAAGTTTGTAAAAATAAAGAAAAATGCTTATGAAACGTGTCAGCTGGTTGATGGTGTTTTTCTAAATTTAATTAAGTAGGTACTTACTAATTATAAAGTTAGAGGAGAAAACTAGATTTAAATATAAAGAAAAATATGTGTATACCATTTTATTTAGTGAGCCCAGTATCTCTTGGAACCTACCAAATAATACACAGCACGCGCCTCTACGTACTCAGCTAGAGCTAAAATCATCAACGCTAAAATACCAAGTGGTGGGGGATTTGGCTTCAGTTGGAATTTCCAATTGGCATTCACACAAGAGAGAAACGATTGGCTTTTTTGGAATTGGTTAAAACCCGGTAACAACGCCAATCAAGAAGGTGGACTTATGTAATTACATAAGTATCTATTACTTCTTATTTGACGTAACGCCTGTTTATTTAAAAAAAAATATTCCTTTATTTTACTTTGAAGTATATCGTCGCTGGAATAATAAAGTAGTGTAACATGGAAAGTATAGTTTTGAGAAAAACGAATTAGAAGTTTTTATAATCCAATCGACCAAGTTTAAACTTTAATTGAGCGCTTCTTATTCAAAATACTTATTCTCATTATAAGTACACCATACTTTTTATTGATTCCTTAGCTGTTAATTCACTAAAAAAGTTTACCATGCTTACCTTTAAATACCATTTGAGTCCATTTTTCTGAAAGCATCTGCTTATACACTATTTTATCTTTGAACTTTTTTATATGAAATCATTGTACACTATTTTATTTGTTTGCATACGCAGAAAGATTAATTGATGTATGTCGATACTACGCTATTTTTTATTTAAATTTTGAAGCTGTTTGTGAAAGTTAGCAGCAATATAATGAAGTAAAATACTCTACAATTATTTTAATATTAAAAAAATTTCTTTGGGATTTTCTTAATAATAGTCCAAGTGCACCATACACTATTTGTAAACAGTTGTAGTACCTACACTGTTATTATAACATTTTGTTTTTAGCGAATAAGTTCGCGATTCAAAAAGATATTTAAGAAAACTAATAATTTGTCTAATAGATTAAAGGATTGTCTATCCAATGATACGATTATCGAATAATAGTGTATGTGGCATTTACAAAGTTTCTTTATTCCAACGACAATAAGTACCATGTACATAGAAGTATGTGTGTATGTACTTTTAGATTGCCAATTTGGATGAGAAACCTTTACAATTATCGATTTCAACTAGCGTAATCGTTGTCCGGATGCGGAGAATTATCAGAAAACATCACTTGAACTGCGGTGGACTTGGGCGAGCCTAATATATTGACCAAAAATTGTCATCTTTCACACAGATTGTTTTTAGAGCATAATGAACCATGTTTTTGCTATTATTAATCAAAATTCTAAAAAAGCGGATTTTCGGCCCAGGCTATTAAAGCTTAAACAGAGGATTAACTCGGACTTAATCCGGATCAACTGCAATTAATTCCCGAGTTGTTCCGGATCAACGCTGCCGTCTGTTTATGATTTTAAATATGTACGTATGATGGAATGTAGGTTGGACTAAAAAAAAAAAGAACAAAACAAATTTTACGAAACAAAATTAATTAAAAAAACTTTACTTTATCGCCTCATAAAACATCGTTCACTTCAAATCTGAACGAATAAATTGTGTTGTTTTTTTCTAATAAATATTCAGCAAATAAAACTTAATGAAGGTTAAGAAAGGGCAACATGAATCTTTGGGCATCCCTTTCTTGGTAAAAACATTTTAAGCAACCTACAGAGTGGTCATGAGCATTAAACTTGATCTTATAACATATCATTAAATCAGTTTTATCATTTCCTCTTATTACATATGTTTTAAATGGTAGCCAAGTATTTTTAGAATGGTTGGAATCAGGGTGATTTCATGTTTTAAAGTAAGAGCTGGATTTCATTGAATTCACACTGTTGACTTCATATCGATTCATAGCTACCTATGTGTAATAAATACTTATTGAACCTATTGAGAACTTTACCGAAGTCCGAAAATGTCCAGAATGTAAAAACATTTTCTGAAATTACTTACCCCAGCGGATTTCTGTCTGTATTGTCAATTCTGGCGGTCGAAAAAAATTGGTTAAAAAAGCTCTTTTTTTCTGACGCAGATATGTAATTTATAATAATAACAAATAAGAAAGTCTAAGTTCGGGCGGAGCCGAACAATAAATACCCGGTACACGTATTAAATATATGTTTTCCACCTTTCCGAAAGCTACCGCTACATGATAAGCCGGGGTGTACAAATTTTAAGTAAATTAGCGTCCTTAGATTTCGAAATTTTGAAGTTTCAAGCAGTTCTGAAATTTACCGTTATATGAAAAGCGGCCTCAATTTTAGTCCACTTTCAATAATTTTCAACGTTTTGCTTTTATGTGGCAAGCACAATAACCATACCGAGTTTGGTACAAATTGGAAGAACAGTTACCGAGATACATATATGTGATCATAAGTGGGCGGTGCCACGCCCATTTTTCAAAATTTTATCACAAACGTATTTCTTGGTTAAGAGTTGTTGCAAGCATCAATTTTGAATAAATTAGCTTTAATATTTACTGATTTTTCGAAGATTTTGTATTTCTCTAAATTACCGTTATATGGGATGTGGGCGTGGTTATTGTCCGATTTTAAAAATGTTCGGCCATTTAGTATGTTGTGCGAAGGCCAACAACTGTGCCTAGTTTGGAAGAAATTGGTGCTGCGGTTACCAAGATATACACATGTAACCATAAGTGGACGTGGCTACGCCCATTTTCCGAAAATTTATAATATTCTTATTTTTCGTCTAAAACTTATTGTAAATATCAATTGTGAGTGAATAACCTCCAGTAGTTACTAAAATATCGCAGTTTTCGTATTTCTGTAAATTACCGTTATATGGGAAGTGGGCGTGGTTACAGTCCGATTTCGCCCATTTTCAATACCAACCTACCTTGGATAAATAGAAACCTACATAAAAAATTTCGTTGAGATATCTCAATTTTTGCTCGAGTTATCGTGTACACGGACGGACGGGCAGACGGACAGACGGACGGACAGACAGACATGGCTTAATCGATTTCTCTTTTCATTCTGATCATTTATGTATACATTTATCTATATCTATCTCGATTCGTTTTGGCTGTTACAAACAACCGTTATGTGAACAAAATTAATATACCCTTGTGCACAAGTGCGCTCGGGTATAAAAAAATGTATATGTATGTGTGTACATATTTAAGAAAGACTTCCTAATAAAAACCTAAATAAAATTGTTTCATACAAAAAACATAAAATGGCTATCCATTAGACCCCTCTTTTCAAGGTCCTCGCTGGTGGTGTACGAGATTTCTCAATAGGGCATCGTCTGAAAATTACAAAAATTTGTTTCTTATTTTTCGCTAACTTTAAAGGGACTACAGAGATATATTTCAAATCTGTCTTATTTATGTCAAGATTCTATTTCACATTCCAGATTTCGACAATTTGGATCCAGCATTTGAGGAAAAATCGTTTTGCCCATTTGAATACCAATGTACTCTGGATAAAGGGCAACCTATCTCAACGAGTTATCGTGTACACGGACGGACGGTTGGACGAACAGACAAGAGATGGCTTAATCGATTTCTCTTTTCATTTTGAGCATTTATGTATACATTTGTCTTTATCTATCTCGATTCGTTTTGGAGGTCACAAACAACCGTTATTCGAACAAAGTTATAATGCCTTTGTACACATGTACGCTCAGGAATAAAAAGTAACGTCTTTCTGTCACTCCCACTTTTAACAGCTGTAACTTCTGAAATACTCTGAATTTCGGAACGGAGATGCGCTTGAAATATCTATAAGTTTAAGTCACTCGGAGCTTTTCTACAAACTATTTCTCTCTTTCTGTGCGAAGATACCGTATCACTATAACGTTTTATGGAACTTTTGCAAGCTTAATACTTAGCTAATTTTTGATCTCGATCACGTCGAATTTTTTTTTTTTAATTTTTCAAATCTGTCGAATAGTTAATTCCATCGCATACATGTATATTAAGTAACCAAATAAAGGGCTAGAAGCATCAAGTTCAAACATTATAATTACGGTGACCATTCGTACCATTTTTGGCGGGACAGTACCGATTTTGAGAAAATTGTGCCGCTGAATATTTCTCAAAAGTCGGGATGTGGAAGTGTCTCAATTTTTCATATTTGTATTGATTATATACCGATTTTCAATGTTTTCTTTTTTAATTTAACAAGAGTCTTCCTGTACTCTGGTCAAAAAACAATTTTTTGTTCAAACGTGGCAGCACTTTCGTTATAACAAAGAACATAGAATATAGTGGAGTCAAAAACATAGCCCGCATCCTCAGTTTCTATGATGTCTGGTTATGTTTTATTCAGTCAAACTAGTACTCTCGCTATATTTTCCTTTTTCATTTCATTCATTGGTTTCTCCTAACACAACAATTTTAATTATTTTATAGTGCTAGTCACGTGCTTATATCATTCTTGTAAATATTTTTTTTTTAAGGTTTTTATAGATATTTGTCAGGTTTTGTTTTGTTTTTATTTTCAACGAAACAATTCTAGCTTGAGTGAAGTTATAAAAATTATTTATTATGGAACGAATTTCCGTCATCCCTTGTCAAATTTGGTTTGGAGACAAACCGGTTTCGGCGTTGTGCCATCTTCAGTGTCATTTTTCGTTCTGCATAATTTTTGTTGGCTGCTCGTATTTATACTCCTTGTTAACTACCTCTTTCTTTTGTTAGGTACGTCTTTTTAGTTTTGCAGTGTTTGCGGTACTCAATAGGTAGATGAATTGTTTTGGCTCGTTTTTGACGGCAGGTAGAAGTCCGTGATTTTTACCCCTTTTGTTTTTGCAGTCGGTGTATTCCCTTCCATATCTGTCCTTAATATTTTGTTGTTGTCATTCTTCTTCTTGTACAGTAGTTTTAGAGGTTCAAACAGTACGTCCGATGCAGTATTTATTTGCTCATTTATTATTTGTCCTTTGAAGGTCTTCTGTTTATATATTTCCATATTTTCTAATAAATTCAATCTTTGTCCTTTATGTTGTACACGTTTGTCTCCAAACCAAATTTGACAAGGGATGACGGAAATTCGTTCCATAATACATCATACACCCACCCTGTCGGAAACAACAACAACCAAAAAGGAAATAAAAATTATTGCTAATTCCGTGAAAAATTCATGGATATGAAAAACATAAGATGCAGTGGCAAAAATATTAATAAAGAAGAGACATTTATTCTTTGGTAACAAAAACCATGTAAATCAAACTCTGTACAAAAATTAGCAAAATTCCACAAATTTTTATCAAAATATTGAGCTTTTTAATTCGATTTTTTAGAAACATTCTGAATAAGCAGTTTTGTAGCCCATTCAAAATAGTCCAAATTTTAATTATCTAGGGCTTACCATTGATTATTGGTAAATTTTGTAAGTGAAAGGTGTTGCTCATTTTTTCCAAACAAAAAAAAAATCGAGCATACTTTGTATGGAAGAAAATGCGCGAACAAAAAATTGTCAAATATAAGCGCTAAATCCAAGCTACTTCGAACTTGCATTTTGTTGTACTAAACATTTATGGGATACAATGCTCAAACAAATTCTAAAAATCGAATTGAAAATGTTTAGAATTTTAGTCAACATTTAAAAATTAAAATCTTAATCTTAAAAATTCGTCGAATTTTTGTAAATGTTCTACAAATTTTGAAATTTTGATTGACGTGTTTTTTTAGATAGTAAATAAAATTTGTTTTCCCTATTTCCATTCTCTCCACCGAATATATTTTGTGTTTACATTTTTTCGATCATTTTTCAAGATTTTTTCTCTTTGTTTTGTCTTAAATAAAACTGTATTCAAATATGTTATCATTTTTTCTAAAAACAAAATTGTATTTTCGGATTCGATGTCTTAGATTTTTGTCCACACGAATGTGGGCACCGTACTTATAATGGTACAACTTTTGCCTAACGAAATGCATTAAAAATGTTTAAACATTTTCAACATACAAAAATCGCTAGAATGCGTAAAGATTTAAAGTTAACGATGCTTATTTGAATAGCAAAAGGTTTTAGTAAAATTAACGCTGGAGTACTATCATTAGTCAATTCCACTAAAATCGTTTGTAATCATATTTTGTAGCCAACCTTCATGTATTCATTCATAGCCTCCGGTGTTTTTACCTTCCTTTTATTAGCTCGGGATGTAACTATGTAATATTGATGCGTCTAAAAGATGTAGCGATTTCTATTCTCAAGTTACATACTTGATGACCGTACGAATGGCAATTATAATAGGGAGGTTCTAGTTTTTTAAACTATAATTTTATTTATTTTTGAGTTATAATTGACTAATTATATAATTTGACTAATAATTACGACACTTTTCCTGCTTATGCTTGGAGATGTAGTGAATATCAAAATCCGTAGATATGTAGGAGTTTATAGGCTGATCTTAAGGCAGATCGCAAAAGTAAAGAACAATTTCAATAGCTAGCGCGTCTAAAATAAATATTTTAAAGAAGCTATATACTATTGAAAGTAGTAAAATTAAAGAAGCATAACTACCAACTGCTGTCCAACGCACTTGGTAGGAACCTCAAAATAGGAAAATCTATTATACCCCACCATATTCAGATACAGTTCTATACACTAGGCTACATATATTTAACCAAAATTGGTTGTTTTCATTTTCATATTTAGAATTTGGCCATATGGTAGTTTTTTTTTACTGGGTTTGTTTCTTAAATAAAATCAAATGGCAAATCCACAAGAATCGAGTGCTATCTTGCGTGCTGCACAGCATACCATACTCAAGTTTCCTACACATTGCCACAGTTTCTCATTTGCATTTAATTAAATGCAAGCTGTAAAAATCTATACGAAGGTTGCTGCTTAAGTGTTAAAATATTGAAATGTGACATCTGACATTGTGATCGTAAAGTTTCAAGTTTTTAATAGTCAACGTACTCAGATACTTGAAACATTCCCCTTGGATGAAACGACTGTTTTTTCGAAAGAACCGTTCCATCAGAGCAACCGTTCCGTTGGTCAATGCTGAGCGTGAGAAAATTTTACAAACTGATTCGTGAGCGTGAGTAACGTGAGTCGAGGTCAAATCAAGCAAGCATGCATTGTCACGCATGCAAATAAACTTTAGTCAAACAGCAGCAATTTAATATTTTTACAATTTTTGAAGCATTCGAGCTACCCTGTTTAAAATGTCAATCAAAAACATGATTTCAGCAGATCTTGTTTGCTGAAGCGGCACGAATTGTTAAAGCTTTTAATTATTACCAGAGAAAAGCTACTTATCAAAAACCACTTAAAACAAAATTACACTGGATACAAAATGGTTGTGCCACAAGGCGCTAAAAGTGAGATACACGGAGAGAAGTTTTTTAATCCAAGTCGGATAAATGCAAATTTACTTGGTCGCGAAATAGTAAGTAATTCATGAAATATTCAAATTAGGTTTATTGTCTACTGAATTTAAGGAAAACACTACTGAAAATACGAAACGGGTTTCTTGTTTACAAACAACAACAAAACCTGTTGCAAAATACCGTTGGAAAAAATATTATAATAAATAAGAAAATAATATTTCAAATTTACTACATTTAAGAAAATAACTTTTTCATGCTGGGAAATTTATTTGTTAATCTACTGAAATTTTGAAAACAAAAACAAAACACAGCAGAAAAACAATTAGAAAATACTTTCTTAAGCCTATTATCTGAGAATGTGTGGCAGGCGAATAAGAAACTTATACAAGTACATATTTTAGAGCTCTCGATTTTGTTCGCACATTTTCAAACAGCCCGGGTATATGAGCAGCGAGTACTCGCACACTTGTTCAATGCTCATTACTCGAAAATTTTCGAGCATGAGCTCGAGCAATTCGAGTTTTTTCGAGTAATTTGAGCAATGTTTGTTTTTATTATGTTGACATTTTTGGTAGCAACTTTTTAAATTTTTCAAATTATTGATATATAATGCAAAGATTGTTATATTGGTATTTAATAATATAATTTATTTAACATGAATTAGAAAGCAGCTGCTGACAAATACAATTTACAAATTTTCTTTTGTTTATGAAATTGTTCAAAAACTCGAAAATTTTGAACAAACATTTGAGCAGTTGAGCAATGAACGAGTTTCGAGCGAGTATCGAGCTACTCGCATTGCTCGATACCCGGGTATCTAGAGCTCTAACATATATACAAACACCCGCCACGATTTCCACAGAATTGAACTGTTGAAAACAAAAACCAAACATGGCAGAAATGAATTTGAAAATAAACAAGAAATGCTTTCTTAAATGAAGTCAGAAATGTCTTATTTTATTCTCTAAGAAACTTATACATTTGGCAATATCATATTTGTATGTACATGGGCAAATAAAGCGATTTCTGTCTTTGAATTGTCAAAGAAAAAACTAAAACGCAGTTAATTGCTTTCCTGATAAATGTCGGCTGTGGCGTCGCGTGAAGGTGGTTAGAGTAAAACGCGAGACATGTCCATCTGCTTATGCAGATAAATTAGCACACAATTGTGCATATAATTTTGCCCTGACAGACGACAGCATTGCGGATTAACGAGCCGCAGGTTCGTGGGTTCGAGTCCCACGGCCAGTAGAATTTTCATTTATTTCATTTTTATTACTTTTTTTATAGGTTCCATATTTTTAACGTTGCTTTTAGTTTGCTGTTGTTGACTTTTTAATGAAATTCAACTCTAAAAATTTAAACTAACTAATAGTAAAATAACAAGTAAGAAAGTCTAAATTCGGGTGGAACCGAACAGTAATACCGGCGCAAATATTAAATATATGTTTTCCACCTTTCCGAAAGCTACCGCTACATGGTAAGCAGGGATGTATCAATTTTGAGTAAATTAGGTCCTTAAATTTCGAAATATTGAAGTTATATGAAAAGCCGTAATTTTAGTCCGATTTCAATAATTTTCAACGCTTTGCCTTTATGTGCCAACCACAATAACCATACCGAGTTTGCTACAAATTGGTAGAACGGTTACCGAGATACATATATGTGAGCATAAGTGGGCGGTGCCACGCCCATTTTCCAAAATTTTATCATAAGCGTATTTCTTGGTTAAGAATTGTTGCAAGCGTCAATTTTGAATAAATTAGCTTTAATATTTACTGATTTATCAAAGATTTCGTATTTCTCTAAATTACCCTTATATATTTGGTATGCTGTACCAAGGCCAACAACTGTACAAAATTTGGAAGAAATCGGGGTAGCGGTTGCCAAGATATACACATGTAAGTGGGCGTGGCTACACCCATTTTTTCAAAAATTTATAATATTCTTATTTTTCGTCTAAAAATCATTGTAAATATCAGTTTTGAGTGAATAATCTTCAGTAGTTACTAAACTATCGCAGTTTTCGTATTTCTGAAAATTACCGTTATGTGGGAGGTAGGCGTGGTTATTGTCCGATTTTGCCCATTTTCAATACCATCCGTCCTACGCCCGAAAGAAGTACACGTACCAAGTTTCGTTAAGATATCTTAATTTTTACTCGAGTTATCGTGTGCACAGACGGACGGACGGATGGACGGACGGACGGACAGACAGTCACCGCTTAATCGATTTCTCTTTTCATCCTGATCATTTATTATCAGGGAACGGATTTTATGGAAATTGCCTTTTTTTCTACTAAAGAGATTGAGTATATTCGATTAAGAATGCCCACGATTTAGCTTTCCCTGATATATATACATTTGATGTATACACATGCGGCTTATAGAAGGGCAGGGACCTCTTGCCAAATTGGTGTTGAAAAAATTCAAAGCCGTTTTCTCAGCTAACGTAGGCTCGAAGACAATAAGGGGTGTGGATAAAATTGTAAAGGGCGAGGAAAACGCCCTTATTCCTGATAATATGAACGTTTCAAACGTTCCATATTTAAATTGGGCTCCACTTGTATCAACTTACGTCGAGCGCACATTTAGTACATTCAAGGCTTTTCTTCACGAAAATCGAATGAAAATGCTGCCAGAAAACTTCAAAATGCAGCTTGTGGTTCAACTATACAGATTAAAGTTTTATGAGTTAGAAACTCGAAAGGATAAAATAGTCAAAGATTCAAAGTAAAATTTTTTCATATAATGAAACTAGTTCATAGTTTTTCTCTTTTTACTTGTAATATAAACATTTCTAAAATAAATATATTTTTTGATTGTTCTTTGTATTTTCTGTCTTTTTTTTAGTGCCTTATTTTGCTTTTTTGCAATACCTCTTTTTTGCCTTTTCCTGCCTTTTTCGCTATTTTGTTTTGCCTTTTTTGCAATACCTTATTTTGCCTTTTCCAGCCTATTTCGTTACTTTATTTTGCATTTTTTAAAGGTTTTTAGGTCCTAAAAATCCGTTCCCTGTTTATTATACATTTGTCTATATCTATCTCGATTCGTTTTGCCTGTTACAAACAACCGTTATGTGAACAAAGTTATAATACCCTTGTGCACAAGTGCGCTCGGGTATAAAAATGTCATATAGACAATCATATATTCGCAATCGCTCCAACCGAGAATCGAACCTGCCAGCTACAGGCTTGTAGCGCGCAACTCTCACCACTCGGCTACCGCGGACACCGAGCTCGCCTACTTTATTTGCTTACTTGTACAATAGACAACAGCTGGCCGTTTTTACCAGTGTTGTCATCGAAAATTTCCCGGATCCGAGTTAATTCCAAAAATTTCGTGAATTTCTTCGGCTGCTTATGCGCATTTTAAAGAGGAAAATGCATGAGTTAAAGCAAATAACTTAATAATATAAGCTAAGGATAAACTCAACTACCATAAAAAATAATTTACATGTTTTTTTTTTTCTTTTTAAAATAATAATAATAGATTGGCGTTTACACATATGTAAATGTTTGGCCGAGGTTTTCCTCCGATTTGTGGCCTGCGCCTTGATGATGTTACACAAATGGGAGGGACCTACAGTTTTACGCCGACTCCGGACGGCGATTGCATTTTTATGAGAAATTCATGGCGGAAATACACTTCGAGGTTTACCATTGCCTGCCGAAGGGCCGGGCTTGAACCCGTGCTCTAGAACGCGAACTCGAATCTCTCGACAGGTACTACAGAGATTTTCTCTGTCGGCCATGGCGACTGTTTGAGCGCCTCGAGCAAAATGACATACGTATTCCTTTCCCGGAGGATGAAATAATTTATTAAATAATTTTCAAGAAAAAATTTCCTTGATTTGTACAAACGTTTTCTTATTTAGTTAAATGTATATCAAGACTAAATCTAGAAGATATGTATATTCTTGTTTACTTTCAAATTATATTTTCTTGATAATAAGAATTCGCTTTCTAAGTTCAAACACAAGTCTCGATTTCCTTGTGTCTGATTTGGTTTAAGAAAAATTGTATCTCCATGTATGAAAGCATCTTCGATTGGTTGAGTGCAGTGTTGCCAGATCTTCTTCTCGAAAAACTTTAAATTTCCGAATAAAAATCTGCCTAAAATCGACCTATTCAAAAATTAAGTTTTTATTTTGATTTTTTTATTGAACAAATTCATAAATAACAAAAAACGATAAATTAAAAGAATACCATAAACTGTTTACATTATATTTAACAAAACATAAAAGTTAAAAAAAAAAGTTTTTTTTTTTGTAAATTGCTTTGTTAACTCTTTTGAGCATTTGATTCGGTACCTCAATTTAATGTACCTTCTTGATCAGTGTTTTAAATATATCTTTAGCTCTTAAAATACCAGAGTGCTGGAGTTTCTAGTTTACAAAAAAAAATCGAAAGAGAAACCATACTCTTTATTCAAGAGTCGTGAGTTAATTTTAAAATTTTAGCAAAACATCGCAAACAAATATAGGATTAATTGTTGCTGAAGTATATTTTTGCTTCCGAAAATTTTCCATTAGATTCTAGCTCCTATGAATACGTACAAACTGATTCCGTTATTTCGAGATACCAATAACACCACGCGTCAAAAACAAAAAATCAAAAATGCACGCGAACAATTAATATACCGGCGTCAGGATTTTTTTAAGGACTTTAAAATTTTAAAGATATGATTAATTCAAAAATTATTTTAAAAAATCAGTGAAATGTACAATAACAATAAAGGTACAAAATGTTTCTCATTTCATTCAGCCGAATTGAAAAACCTTAAAGTTTTTTGGTTTACAAGGACAAATAAGTATTGAAAGTTCGCTTTCAGTCAATTTTATTTTTTAAGTTATTAAAGTTAGGACGACAAAATTTGAGGATGTGGTCGTGTGTATATTAGTCCTTAATATATAATTTTTTCAAAAACAAATATTGCAAATTTTCAAGGATATTCAAGGATAAAATTTTAGAAGGAAAGTTTCCATACCCATTCGTCCATATGCAACCAACAATTTTTTTATTTTTTAATTCTGCAGGATTTTCTCTTTTATGAACCCACATTGTTATTCTACATTGCACTGAAATTCTTTAATAATTTTTTTAATTAATCTTATTTTTTTAAATTTCAAAGTCCTTAAAAAATCCTGACGTCAGAGTGAAAAATTAAAAACGAGGTTTTACAATATTTTACCCATATTTTCGCGAATATATTCATTCATTTACTGTCACACGGTGTAACAATTCCAAGTTAATTAATTGATAAAACCTTATTCAACATAGTCGTATTATTGTCATGTGAATATAATTTTTTTGTAAAATCAGACCAAGATAAGACAATTGAGTCATAAATGGGGTTATTTTTTATCCTTTATTATTTGTACATGGCCCATTTCACTCACGACCGACCTTCGCCGAAAACCTAATTAAGTCGGGAGAACGAACGAGAAGATGGACGCATAGACAGACATGGATTAATCGATTTCTATTTTTATTCTGCACATTTTGATACACATATTTTTGACATATCTATGTATATATGTATATCTATTGCAATCTCGTTAGGCTTATAGAAACAACCATTATGTATAAGCTTCCCATTTTTTTGAAAAACTTGTTTGCATTCCGAGCCTTAACGAGAAATATTTGAATTTGTTTTGATGGAAAATTACACAAATAAGACGACACAAAATAAAACAAATCTAGATAACGAAATATAATTGATGTTTATTACAATAATATTAGAGGCGAATTTGTCGAAGCTTATAGCTACATTTGGGATCTAAATAAGATTAAGTAAAAAGTTGTCAAAAACTATTATAAGTAAAACCGAGCACTATGTTTAGGTAGGTATTTTTTGGCTTACGGACTATTAAAAGTTCCTATGCTGCTATTTTTAATTGGATGCAAAATGTATATATAGTTTATCTCACAATTCAAACTATTTTTAGTATATACATATATTAATAGTGCAAGGATGACGCTTTTGTTTTAAAATTATGTATTAATCACAAAAGACAGATAGCCTAAAGATTGTTACAATAAGAACAGAAAAATTTTAGCCCGAATCTTAACTTTAAATAAGAGCAAACCAGAACTGGTCCATAAACTGTTTACTAGTCTTTGTGACACGATGTAGATTTTTTTAATAAGCTATGGAGTTGAAATTCTTAAGCCTACAAAAGCAAGAACCGAATTAAAGCACAATTCTTATCTGTTGTAGCACTTTTTTCCCGGTACCGGGCGCTGTGTAGACTTCTAGACTGAAAACGAGACTTCATAGTTAAGGCTGTACCTACACAGCTTATTTTCCTTCTTTAATATTTTAATAATAAATTTATTATAAAAACATGGGATTAGAACAGAGAGATGAATTTATTTGGATTGAATGAAAGTTTTATGTAGCTCAATGCATGTACATAAATGCAATGCTTTAGAAAATTTATTCCTGCATACATTTACAACGCCACAAACAGAGTTCACAGTTTTCAATCAAAAATTACAACAAATAAATACATATCGTCGTTTAAAGTGGAAAACCGCGTATCAACAAAATGCAAAACCGCGTATCAGCAAAATGCAAAACCGCGTATGTGAACTTGTAGAAATTATTTTCTTTCTTTTCTTTTTTATAAAGAAATCGCATTTCTGGCTAGTATATTTCAGGAAGAATGAATAAGGATTGAGCCAAGAGCTTGTTGAGCAAATCCAATTTTTGGCAGCCAATGTCAGTTACGCGGTTTTGCAGAATGACGATACGCGGTTTTGTACTTTAAACGACGATATGTTAAGCCCGTGGACCTACAGTGATATATGTATGCTTTGTAAATATAGATGCATTCAGTAAACTACCAATCTAAGCTTTTTCAAAAGGCTGCATTTCAAACAAAGCAAATTAAAGGTTTGAACTTAAGTCAACACAGAAAATAAGTATCTACACAATTTTGGTTACCCAAAGCTACAAAAACACCACCCTCACTGAGGGATAATACGACAAAGGCAAACGCAGATTCGCCAATAGCAGTTCGAGGCGTCTAGCGCGTGAGTTGGCAAGCGATGGAGTATAAGCTACAAATCTGACTCGAATGTAAGCTATTTAAATGCCCAACATTTTCACGCCAACTGTGTAGTGACCAAACGAACTATGTTACAGGTGGCCTTCGAATCGAAAGGAATGAAGACAAAGCAAAAGTTAAATTTGCTAAGAATCCCTCAACATTTACCGCCTCACTGCACCAGTTTTGACAGTACTCCCCCAAACCATCACAATCACACTGTCGTCTCCTTCCCAGTGGGTGGTGACATTGCACCGGATAGTAGAACACCAGCAAACTTTGGTCTAGACATCGGTGATGATGTCAAGTACAATTGTGGTTGGGATTGTGAACGCAAATTTAATGGACGCGCGCTGGCTGGCGGTGGAGGAGCCGTGCGCAATTTCAAATGAGTTGGCTTTAGCGGCCGCTTGGGAGGTAATGGTGGTGGTGGGGGTGACGTTGAAGAACGACAATTCACGGAGGTATCGCTACTACGTCGCGAGTCGAAAAATGAGGTGTTGCTGTAGATGGCTTCCTCTTCTATGGTGGAGTAGATTTCTTCGGCCGTCTCGTAATAAGAGGCCGCATTCACGGTGCGCTGCAACGACGAAGTCGACTCTGATTCAACTGACGCCAAAGTGGAGGTGGACAGATCTAATGAGTGTACTGTATTTTGATAATCACCGCTGCTGATGTGAAGAGGGCGTCCGGAAGAGGGAATAGGCACAGCTGAGTTCTGCGCAACTATTTCGGATATTGTAGGAAATTGCATTGAGGTGTACGACGGTGTAGGAGAGGTAATTTTAGCAACTGGTATTTCCATTGACCGTCCGGGTTTTGTTGTGGCACTGGCGGTTTTAATTGTATATGCTGTAGAGTTGCTGTTAGAGGAATGGGATTCGGAAGAAAATATAGCTGTTGATGATACGGGGGAAGTGACTGTTGTGGCTAATGTTGGTTTTGAACTATATCTGCTTGTGAAGGCGTCTGGAGTGGCAGTGGCTTTAGTCGCTGATAAAGTGTTGACAATGTTGTTTGTATGGCTGTCTGTGGCGCTATTCGAAACAAATGGTTCTTGTGTTGGTTGGGTTGTCGATTCACTCACCAGGACTGTACGCTGTTGCAGGTGAATATGTGGTGCCTGTTGCTGCATCTGTTGTTGAGGCTTCATATATAAGCCGGCAGTGACAGCCGCTGTACCACTGCTGGCCAAGAAAATAGGCGTACTAACCAACGATGATGACGACGATGGTGACGCCTGCGACGTTGTTGCAGAGAACTGTGCTTGTGGAAGCAATACAAGGCCGCCTACAGTAAATAGCGATTGGTTCTGTTGGGAATTAGAGACGTTGTTTTTACTCGTAGGGATCAAGTGACCAGTTAGGACTTGAGTGGTATTTGGCTGTTGGGGTTGTGGAAGGCTTGTGTACTGAACTGGAAGTATTTGCGCTGAGGGGAATATTTGTGTGGGGGAGAGTGAACTATTGGATGGAATGCCTGCCTTTATTGCCGCTGTTGATGACAAGAGATCCCACCTGGGCTGCATGGTTGCATTTAAAGAAACAATAGAAGAAATAGGAGAAGCAATGTTAATAGTTGAAGAATCGCTATCGCAATAGGAACTACTTTCACAACCGGAATTCTGAGCCATAAAGGAAAGCAGGTGTTCGGGTGGTGGGGGAAGTGGTAAAGAATCTAAATTGTCATCTGAACTATGAATATATGGATTTACCGAGTGTTTGATGCTTGCATAATGTGGAACTGGCGGCGCATCTTCGTGTGGTGCACCCAACTCTGGGATTTGCGACTTTTTACCCACGTTACGTAACTGATTGCGAATTTCATTCTCATGCAACATGATTGTACGGTGCTCTTCTTCAGTAACCAGAATGTGATCGGGCGAATTTTCATGTATGAACTCCGAGGGGCGGCGCTGTGAAGGTGGTAATTCGTCATCAGGTGGTGGTTGAAGAGGTGGTAAGACCTCTACGTAAAACGCTTCCTCACTACTTTTCACTTTTACACCTGGCGAAGTTGGCTTTGGCATTGTAGCATAATTGATGGGTGGGGGAGGCGGGCTTTCGCGAGGACGCGACGGGCTGCGTGGAGTTTTTATACGCACTGGAAGCTTTGCTATGTTGCCACTAGTTGGTGTTAATGGAACCGTTGGCGTTGTCGGAGGTGGTGGCGATCTCACTTCATGAATTGTGTTTGTGGTGGGATCATGTTCGAAAACCGTAAAATCGCCGTGACCAACATCGGCTTTTTGGAAAGCATCCAGCGCCACATTATGAACTAGCTCAGCTTTTTTCGTTTTTGGCTTCGGCATTATAGGAGGTGGTATCCTCTTTGGTTTGGCACCCGTTGAATTTGATATAAGATCCTCAGTGGATTTTGAATGTGCGCTAACCACAGTACTAGGAGTACTGCGTCCACTTGAAGGTGAACGCTCGGATGACAACAAATTTTCTGTTGACTTCGAGCCAAAGAAGAATTGTTCACGTGGAGATTTAAGAGCTGAAGGTGATTTAGACATGGCTTTAGCCAACTCAGTGTACTCATCAGTCTTAGATTTATCGAGGAATGCTTCACGGAAGGGATTATCTCGTTCGATTTCAGTATACACCGGCACTCTTTCAGGCTGCGGTGGTGGACTTCGATAGCCGCTACTTTTTGATTCCCCACCAGTTAAAGGAGAAGACGAGCGAACGTGTTGAAGTGTGGGCGAGTCTATTTCTTTGATACGCGCCACTGTGGGCAATATCGGAGGCAGTTTTTCGGGGCGCCTGCTGCGCTCTAGTGTCGAATTGTTGGACGACGATGGACTCGCCGAGCGCAATATGCCTTTCCGCGGCATGCGGACACGTGAACTACCATATTCTTGTTCCGAATCGTAATAACGTGAATAACCATCGGGAGTACGTGAGCGTTCGTAGTCGGATTTGGACCGTTCATCCCCACTTAGATCGAAACTTACAGATTTTCGGTGCCCACCGTACGTAGAACTTGTCAGGTCTGGTGTACTACGACCGGAAATGTAGTCTAAACCTTCGCGGCTGGGGCGATAAGGACGGTAGTCATTTTCAGAATCGCTGGTGTAACGTGGTGAAGGTCGTGGCCGCTCAAAGTAGTCCGAATCTGTGTCACCCTGGTCAGCTGAGGTATTCGGAGAAAACGTATCGTTTACATCGTCATAATCATATTCATCTTTAGAATATTCAAACTGATCTTCGCCATGACCCCCCTCGCCCTCGCCCTCTCCTTCGTCTTCATCGTCAATTATATAGACAGGTTCAGCTTTCTTTAATTTAAGTGACAAAAGAGTGCGCTCATCCTCACGCTGAGCTGACTCACTTTTTACGATCTCTTTGTTTTTATAAGAGGAGTCCTGACGTTTCGTTACGGTTCTTGCCCTCTGTATGGGTGGAGTTGGAATACGCCTCTGTTGAAGTTCATTATGAGCATAAAAATTATGTCCATGGAAAATATTTATTTATTTTAGTTTCAGTGTCTAAAATTATGTTTAAGCGATAGAACATTTACTGAAGCGCGTTTATAAAAGTGATATGAATATGTGCTAATTGTGCTTTTGGTGTTTGTGAAACTTAAATAAACGAGTGCTTTGACAATGCTGGGTTTTTCAGGTACATATGTAGCTGGATTACCTTGAAGTGTTTTTTTTTTTCAGGTACATATGTAGCTGGATTACCTTGATGTGTTATGTGAGATAGTGTGAGTGATTTACTTACAATGATATTTAAAAAGTGAAAGACAGTGAAAAGCTCTAATAGTGAGTTTTTAATGGTTATAATTAGCAAACACTTTTGATTAGCACTTTGGAAAACAAAAATAGTTTCTGAATCGCATGTTGCAGAGAGAAGAAGTTGAATTCAAAAGAAAGGACATTTTAAAAAGTTCACAAACAGTAAGGCAGTATGGAGGTCTGATGAAAAATGAGCATTAAAACAATTTCTAACACACACAAAAAAACAAAAAGGAATTTTATGATTTAATTATTCAGACTTAAAAAGCATCAAAAAGATACGCTCAATTACCTAATCAACTTTCCTTTATTCTCCCAAATACAAACTCAGAGTAGAAAAAAAAACTGAAACTCATTTCGATTCCAAAAACACTTTAAAAAATCTCTTATTTTTATATTCGAGAAGATATTGTTTTTATTATTGTTCAATTTCGGTTTTTGATTCACATAAAAAATGTTCATATTCATCAATACTCATTTACCAACAGAATAATACGACTAATTGTAAAACGTATGTATATATAGTGCATATATGCATTACCCTGCCTTAAAGGAAAGGACACCTTTATACAGATTTTTATATTTTCAAAATATTTGGTTAGTTGGACAATTTATATACTTGTACTTATATATGTATGTACTAGAGCTCTTGAACTTATTCGAATAATTCGATTATTCGAACGTTCGAATGGCAAATATTTGTACGATTGCCAATCGAATGTTAATATTCGAATACTGATTCTATTCAATTATTCGAATAGTCGCAAAGCTTCGATTAATTGGATACCTTTTTAAAATCGAACATTCGATCGTTGTAACAAGCGTTAAGGCATCCACACACCTGTGCGATTCTGTTGGAACGAATCCGCGCCATTTTTGTTGGTACAGACTTCACTACTTCGAAAACGCAAATACGGATACATCTATGCGATTCTATCGCAGTATCAATTTATAGTCCAACAACAAATATTTTTCAACAAAAATAAAATTATTACTTTTCTACATCAAACATGTTTTGCTTCTTTTACGTTCATTTATGTTTCAATCTAGTAAAATCCGTCTATTGGAATCTTTCATTTTCAAAACGCGGCAGTCTGCGATTTCGGCACGACTGAAAAAGAATGGTGAATGTTCAAATAAATCGTTGCAGCAAAATCGCGTGTCTGGCTGTTAATTTAAAATTGTGGTCTGCATTGTTGTAATTTCGGCCGGCACGGCACGGCAGAGTCGCACATATGTACATATGTATGTGTGGATGCCTTTATAATTACATATCGTACGTGGTACTGCAAAACGTTCTATGTCACTTATTATCTCTGGTGCTTGATTGATCTTTTATCTGTATCTGATCGCTTACGGCAATAGTTAATCTTCATCAGCCAAAGGTAGACAGTTTTGTAATTCATTTATTAGGGTATAACGATATGCAGATGCATTCCGGTGCAAGTAAGAGACCATCTAATTGCCAAAGGTACTAATAGACATAGACCGTTTTGCAGTATCATCGACGATATGTATGTACTGTTACTCCCAAAATTGAGCGTACCGTACGGCTCTTTTTTGTTAATATTCGCAATGTTTTACATGCTAAAAAAAATTTACATTTTTTATAGGAAAAAAATTGCGTAGGACAGCCAGCAAAAAAATGTAAAAAATCAACGCGAATTTTTAGACATTTGAAATTTACACATTATTAAACTAAAAATGGGCTATAAAACTGCATACCAAGAAAATGTTTTTTTTTTTGGGGTTTTTGTAAATTAATAAAATTAATTGTCCATATATGGTATAAGGGGTATGGAAATATCTCTTTTCCCTAGCAGTAAACCTTTTAGTGTGAGCAACAATGATCTTTTCAAATAAGGCAGATCGGAATATGTGCTCACTGGCAAGACAATACTGTTATTATTGTACCCTGGAGTAGATGTATATCAAACAAAAAAATTACAATTTATAAATTTACTAGCCGACGAACTGCCTACATTTTTTTTTATTTTTCGCACAGGTGCAACCCTCTTCGAAAAATAAAACCTTACTGCAAATCGGAAAGTCAAGCCTTTTCCTTTGACACCTCATTTTTTTAAATCGAATGAACTGTCCAAATCTAACGAACAAAAAAATGCCCTCGCGTATTATACATACATAATTTTTAAAAAGGTGGCAACCCCACTCAAACAAAAAATAAAAACTTATTGCACATGCAGAGACCATACCCTTTCACTTGGTGCCTCAGTTTTCACAAACAAACGGAGATTTTATAATTTTTAAAAAGTGGCAACCCTACTCAAAACGTAATACGTTATTGAACATCTAAAAGCCGAGCCCTTTTATTTGACACCTCATTTTTTGCAATCCAACGAACAATGTGGATCTAACAACTTTTTAGACCTTATAGGAACTTAAGGTAGTAAAGATAATATTCCTATCAATACAGATTATAATTAAAAAATTCCGTATAAATCCGTTCAGTAGCTTTTCAGATTAGCGTGGCCAAAATATCCCGACTTTCCTTTATACTATGTATAGAAGATAGTAATTTTTAAATAGGTGGCAACCCTATTCAAAAACGAAAGCTTTTGAACATGCGAAGGCCAGGTCCTTTCATTTGGTATCTCATTTTGTAATCCAACGAACGGCTAAAATCTTTTAACTTTTTAAGAGGTGGCAACCCTACTCAGAAAAATACTATATTATTGCACGATTGAGAGAAATAGAGGTTGCGCCCATCACAGTACCGCTATTCCTCTCCCAGTGAATTTGACAGAATCGCTGTTTGTATGACGTCACACTTGTGCAACTTGTTTATGTTTTCCTTGCAACATTTTTTCTTCTTCTTCCATTCTTGCTCACGTTTGGGCATTTATCTCTCGCATCACACAAAAGTTATTCTCAAAAATCCTCTCTGATGGGCGCAATCTTGTATTCTATCATTCTTGATATTATTGCTCATGTAAAGGCTAAGTCTTTTCGTTTGACAGTGACGGTGCAGAACTGATGCCTACGCTTATTATGATTGAATATAGTAATTTTATTAACAGGTGGCGACCCTATTCAAAAAAAACATTAGTGCTTTTCTAGAGGCCAACCCCTTTCATTTGACACCTCATCTTTTGCAATCCAACAAACGGTGCGGATCTAATAGTTTTTTAGACAGGTGGCAACCCTATTTAAATTCTAAGCAAAAAAGGTCACTCTCCTGTCGGTACAGAGTATATTAGAGAAAATCTCATCAAAATCCGTTCAGTACTTTTGAAGATTACCGCGTATAAAGAACCTCGACTTTCGACTTTTAGAAAAGGGACTCAAACATAATATCCAGAATTATAATAAGAAAAAGGAAATCGAGCAGACAATTGTAGAT
This sequence comes from Rhagoletis pomonella, assembly GCF_013731165.1. Classification (NCBI taxonomy): domain Eukaryota; kingdom Metazoa; phylum Arthropoda; class Insecta; order Diptera; family Tephritidae; genus Rhagoletis; species Rhagoletis pomonella. The sequence continues at coordinate 75,916,202 of NW_023458558.1, forward strand.
GCGGAGATAGCCATATCTATGCTGCCGAAAGAGGAACAGGAACACACTAGACACATGTGCAAACAGTTAATTGAAAAGGAAATCAAAGCCAAAAGAAACAGAAAACAGGGCAACGAAAATAATATAATCAAAGGTCTCAAACAGAAACTAAAAAATAACAACGTAATCACGACCAAAGCTGACAAAGGAAGCACAACTGTACTAATGAATAGAGAGGAGTACATACAAAAAACGAAACAACTTATCAAAGAAACCAATTGTAAGAAATTAGTAAAGAATCCTACTGAGGAATACCAAGCCGCAATAAAAGAGACTATAAAGAAATCTACAAAAATAATAAATGCGAACCAAATACATACTTTGACAACTATGAATCCATCAGCTCCTCCGATGAATGCACTACCTAAAATCCACAAATCAGGCACACCTATGAGACCAATCATAAACCACAAATCGGCCCCAAGCTACAAACTATCAAAATATTTAAAAACTATACAAAAGGATAACCTTGGATTGCCCAATAAGAACACAATATCTAGTACAACGGAATTGATTGAAAAATTAAAAGACTCAGTTATCACGTTGGATACTAAGCTGGTATCATTCGACATAAAAAATCTATACCCATCGATACCCATAACGGAAACAATAGATATCCTATTCAAAATACTGACAGAAAAAACAAGAAACAGAGAAATCGCCGTGGAGATAACTAACGCACTCAGAACGACGTTGCGTCAAAACTACTTTAAATTTAATAACAACGTATACATGCAAACAAACGGGCTAGGCATGGGCAACCCCACATCGGCGATTCTTATGGAGGTATTCATGCAGAAGTTGGAAGAAAGGTACATGGAGTATCTTATGTCACAACTAGGAGCGACGTTCTACGCCAGATACGTTGATGACATCATATGTCTTATAACAAAGGAAAATGAAGAACAGATATTGGAATACCTCAACAAACAGCACAGCAACATAACGTTCACAATGGAACAAGAAATGGAAGGAAAGCTAAATTACTTAGATCTGACGATCAAAGTAAATAAAAACACCAGTAGTCTGCAATATGAAATTTTTAGGAAGCCCACAGCCACAGATACAATAATACATAATACTTCGAACCACCCTCATCAGCATAAAAAAGCCGCCTTTAGACAAATTATCAATAGAATTGAGCAAATACCACTAACAAAAGAAGGATACAAAAACGAACTGAACGCAATATATGCCATAGCGGCTAATAACGGATACAAGAGAGATCTGCTAGAGGAAATCCGAAGGGAGCACAAAAACAGAAGGTCAAACAAAGAAAAAATCAATGACACAAATTGGGCGGTATTAACCTATACTGGAAAGTCAACGTACAAACTAGCAAAGCCGTTCCAGAAACACAACCTTCGCACTTCATTCAGAACAAATAACAACGTAGGACGGATACTACGGAACACCACAAATCGAGAAGACCCATTGGATAAACAAGGAGTGTATAAACTAACTTGCAAATGCCAGCATAGTTATATAGGTCAAACAGGACGGAAAATAAAAACAAGATTTCCCGAACATATAAGGGACTATAACAAAAAGACACAGAAACCGAGTGCAATACCAGAGTCAAATTTTGCTAGCCACATGTTTAACAACAAATGTTCACCAACGCAAATAAGAAAGTCAGCGAAACTACTGCATGTACAACATAAAGGCCAACGACTAAACGTACTAGAAAATATGGAAATATACAAACTAAAAACATTCGACGGCAAAATAATAAACGAACAAACAAATACCGCATCGGATGTTATATTCGAACCCTTAAAATTAATTTACGAGAAAAGGAAAAATAACAACAAAACAACAGGCATGGACACTCCGAACACGCCACAAAGTACCACCAGGACAAAAATCACCGACTTTTACCTACCTGCAGGCAAAAACCATACAGAGACAACATAACGGATGTTAATATCGAGACAGCGAACCTACCAACCTATTACCTGCTTCTGAAATAAAAAAGGACACCATGGCATTTCTAATAATTAATCATCGACGAAAATCACATTGCCTAAGATAAATGAACATAAATTAAGGACAAAAACTCGAACCAGACAGAACGAAAAATGACACTGAAGATGGCACAATGCCGAAACCGGTTTGTCTGCAAACCAAACTTGACAAGGGATGACGGAAATTCGTTCCAAAATAAATAATCTCGACTTTCCTTTATACTATGTATAGATTTATTTTTTTTTTGTGAACATGAGTGCAAGAAAAATAAGTTCACTGGAGTTTTTTTTATAAAGGGCAGTGATGGCAAGCAAGTTACTTGTTCCATTTTTGGATCCGTCCTTAGCTTCCACCCTACCACTTCCTCGCTAAGCAATCACGTGAAAGAAGTCCTTAAGAAGGAACAGAGTGGTGACAAGGAAGTACTAATGGAGGAAATTTGTTATCAATGAAATATGTATATTGCACAAGCTTTGTTGCAGCTTTCATTATTCAGTCCATAACATTTTGAAGCCATGAAGAAACCTCTCGCGGTCAATTTTATACATATATATTTTTTTTATTCTTACGAAACGATATTTTCATTTCCCAATGCAAGGAGCTCATAAATATCGAGCCCTAACCGCCAAAAGAACGTAAGAGACTTTTTCTTCAAATTTTTATTTTCGATGCAGAAATATTCCTAGAGCACATAGATGCATTTCTGCATCAAACAGGAAATTTTTAAAAGCATGTCGCTTACGTTATTTTGGCGGTTAGGGCTCGATATGAAGTAGCAAGTTTTCAATACGTATAAATTTGTCTGTAGAACTTTTTAGTTCGTTTTTAGAAGCCTTTGAAATTTACAAAGCAGAATTACGGAAATTTAAAAACTTATACAAATAATTTTGTGCGTATAAATAGAAAAATTGTTACTTCACATGTATGTATGAGCGTCTGGTATTGGGAAATGAAAATATCATTTCGATAAAAAATAAAAAATGGCCCATGTTGCAATTCGTTAATATCTGATATCCGGAGACCTAACGAAAAATTCGATATTTTACATTGTGGTCACTTCAAGGGACTTCTCAAAAAAAAACCACGTATGTTCGTACATTTCAATTTACTTAATTGTGTACACGTGTGTTCATCCGATTTTTTGCCGAATTTTCTAAAATGAAATAAACTGTGCACACTTCGATTCTTTTACGAAATTTCGGAAGAAAATCGGTAAACCAGTGAAAATAATTCTGCTATGTGAAGAATTTCCTGCAGAATTTTTACAGAATTTTCTTTATTTTCCGTACAGAAATTTCTTTACGAGTTCGTGTCAACCACTTCATATAATTTTCTTTGAAGATTCGTAAAAAATCGTTAAAGATATGATATTCTCCGAAAGAGTTCGTTTAGATCTTGGGAACTTTGGTTTGCAGTGTGTATACTTATTTCAACATTCGAATAATCGCGCACCAGTTATTATTAGAATAATTGACAATGAGCAATTATTCGAATGATCGATAGTGGGCGATTATTTAAATACAGCTAATCGAATTTTACTATTCGAATAGCATCATATTCGAATAATGCGAGTATTCGATTTATCGAATATCGGGAGCTCTAGTATGTACCTGTAGTTTCTTGTATTAGTTTTCATTATCATTGGCTTAGGTACACAAATACTCAGGAATCTATGTACATATGTATATGTTCGATATTATTTTATAATTATTGCATTACAGGAGGGATTTTATAGAATCTTATTAACTTCCACTTCCACTTATAACATCTACTACTTCAAACAAAAATATAAAGACATAATCTGCGTGTTCAATAATCAATTGAATATGCCCTGTGGTGGAATATTACTTTAGATTTTATTTTATTATTTAACCGCCCAATTCTGTGTTTTCTTGATAAATATTTTGTAACAAAAAATGTATCAAGATTTTTATCAAGTAAAAGCTTCCTTCACATTCTAATATACAAAATTTATACATTTCACATGAAATTTCAATTTGTCAATAGCATTTCCAATCTTGATAATTTATCAAGAAATGAGCTTTTGATTTCTGTGCTAGAATACCAATTTTTGATAAATTATAAAAAATTGACAAATTATAAAGATTTTCAGTTTATCAAGTGCACAGAATCGGGCTGTAAGACTGGCTTCGAAGTGACCTCTAAAATTGTATACCAAATTGGGAAATGGTTTTCCATTATGAAATATACATACATTTTTGTATCAATTTGTAAATTCTTTTCCAATTCCGTACCGCTAGTTTCTATTTCAAAGGCAATTAGCAATTACTACAATTTTTTTTCAGCATACAGCAAATACCAACAAATTTGGTTCACTATCTTATGAGAACCGTTATGAACACAATGGATGGACAATATTTACCCTAATTTTTTTAAACATCACTACAGCACTTTTTGGGGTTATCGTGTTATTGTTTTTGTTTGTAGTTGTAGTTGATTTTATTTTATTCATTTTGGCAATGTTTTGGATCTCCGTAGTCCTGAATGCACCATAAAATTGCCTAAATTTTGAGAGTAACAGCCGTATTCTAACAAAGTCACAAACCTTAGCTCATCCCTGCTGTGATTTCTACTGCGCCTGCAACCTTTGTTGCCCCTGCAACCAATATGCCGCTACAACTAAAATTTTTAAGTTTTTGTATATTTTTCTAGCATTTAGAGTCGAATTTTTGGGGCACATTTTACGGCGCACTAGAAATCACAACAGTGACGAGCTAAGTTTTGTCACTCTATCACATCATGCTCTCAACTAATCTAAGTTTTAATTGTTTGTTTCCTTCATAAGAGATTCTGGTGAGAACTCCCCAAACGTTTTCAATCCGGTTGAAAACCGCAGAAGAGGCGGTCTAATCCCAGTCTTGGGTGATAGTTTGTTTTGTACATGATATGTTGCATTATTATTTATCTCTTACAGATTAATTAAGCATAGCTCAAACGCATATATACAGTGCTGCCAAGTTTTTCTGTTCTAATACACTAGTCGAGTCGAAATTTAAGGCAATGGTATGCAATTTTCGTACTGGATGTTTGCGTGGACGCAAGTTGTTTATGCAGAAGGGTATTTGCTCCACAGACAGTCTAAAAAATTTCCACCACCAAAAATGAATAAAAAAGAAAAGTCATTCAAACCATATGGATTATACGAGTTCCAATTTTCTCTCTAAAAATTCTCCAGGAGAAAATTTACGTGCATGCATTATAATTTGGGATTAATTTGCATCTGATGTCGTGTACATTAATTTCATGGCTAATTTTTCAGCCTAATTATGCCCCAGTTATGAAAAAAGCAAACTCTGGAGTACCCTATTGATAATAGCTATGTCCGGCATTGGATGTGTGCGCTGCGAATTTCAACCGTTAAGGAAGGACAAACAACTTAAAAATGGATTGTAACCCTTTACATTATTTAAATTCCTCAAAGAATAAGTGAACTGTTCGAGTGTATTTAGGACCAAGGAGATCCAAAATATTATTACAAAAACAAATACAAATCAAAACAAGTAAAGAATTATAAGTTCGGACGAAACCAAATTTTATATACCCGGCGCAGGTATCAAATATCGTAACTTTCTCTAAACTACCTTTGCATGATAAGCAGGGATGTTTCTCCGATTTCAAACGTTCGAGATAATATGCTGAGTTAGAATTAATGAAATAATTGAACCAAGTTTGGTAGAAATCTATAAAGCGGTTACCTAGACACCTAGGTACACCTTTGTAGTCATAAAATAGGCGGTGTTTCCCCAATCCCTAAAAGTCTATAACAGTCTTATTTATTGTAAAGAGAGATTGCTGTAAGTATTAACTTGGACTAAATTGTTGTAAGTATTAACTTGGAGTAAATTAGCGTAGTCGGTTTTTGAAATATCGGAGTTTTAGTATTTATGAAAGTTACTGTTATACGGGAAGCGGGTGTAATTTTAGTCCGATTTGAATAATTTTCCACGAATCGTGCACCGAGTTTGGTAGAAATTGATAAATCGGTTACCAAGATACACATTTGTGGTCATAAGTGGGCGGCGCCACGGCCATTATCTAAAAATTTCCAATAATCAAATTTTCTGCTAAGTGGTTAATATAATAATCAATTTTGAATAAATTCCCTTCAATACTTACTGATTTATCGCAGTTTTCGTGTTTCTGTAAATTTTCGTTATATGGGAGGTGGCGGTGGTTATTGCCCCCTTTCAAAGAAGGGAAGGGTTGGTGAAGCGGCTACTGAGATACAGCATTTTATCATAAGTGGACGGGGTCACGCACATTTTCCAAAAATTTCATACTAATCTTGTTTTGTACCAAAATTCTACTTTACATACTAAATTTCGACAATTTGGATCCAATATTTACAAAAATATCGGTTTTTACATTTTTCAAAAATACCGTTATATAACCATTATGCGAACAAAGTTATAATACCCTTATGCACGAGGATTTGTTAGCTAAAAACCACACAATCGCTTTAGTTACACATGTGACCAAAATTAGAAAAATCTAAAATAAACCATGCAACAAACGCCAAGTAAGTTTCAAACTTCGTGCAAAGGTTGGGAAAATTTTGGAATGCAGTTTACAGCCCATTAGATTTTAGTATGATAAAATGCAAGTGTAAGTTTCGTTTATAAAAATTCCATTGGTTTTTAATAATTTTTTTTTGCGTACTTTGAATGGAAGGAAATGGATAACACCGTCAGGAAAAAAAAACGGTTATAAAAAGATAGGGAACCAAATTTGTTGTATGCTTAGACGATACGGAAGAGAATAATTTGGTTAAATTGTCTTTAAGTAAAAACTAGCATTTTAAGGAGAGGCACATACATCCCGAAATATAATTCATCTTGAGACTTCCTGCCTTGTATATAATAAATATTCAATTAGCAATAATAGCCACGCGAAAAATGGTTAATATATACATATGTGTTTCATGGCCAATAAACGCTAACTCCAAGTTTTTAAAGCATTTTTTTTATCGGAGCACAGACTAATCCAAACTACGACCATCATCCACTTTTGAATTAACAAAATTTTTTCTAAAACAGTAACTATAATTTTCAGTAACAATTTGAGAAATTGCAATACCTCAACGAGTCGCAGCTAACGATAGTCACTCTTGTCTTTCAAGCCACTCTGCTCAATGGAATTGAATTAAGATTAAAAAAAAAAAAACCGTTCTCAGCATAATATTAAGAAGTTACAAGGCAGTTATGTTTAGGAACACCAATGCTAACCCTATAGATATATTTATGTAAAGAGCGAAATGACATGAGATACTCGTAATATTTATAGTTATAGAAATACGGTTAAGATTATCCATTCCTTTTGTTTTATTTGCATTAAAGCTCAGCGTATTACATACAAGTAGTTATTGCTCTATCAACACAAAAAAGTTTCACGAATATAAATACAAAATCGAACGAATTTAAACCTTCTTTTTCAGCATATTCATTTTCGCTGGACAAAATCGTAGTCCAGCATGTCTGAGGTTTTATTTATTTTCACTCAAAGAATGTCACGGAAAAACTGTGATAGAATCAAAATGATTGTGTTTTGCAATCAGGAGTAAAGCAATAAGAATTCAGATTCCACGAGACAAAAACATTATCGATCCTATTTATTTTCTACAAACAAAAAAAAACGAAAAAACCACGAAAATGTGGTTTCTCCATTAAAGGGGAAGTAGATACCATCGACACAGTACAACTTAATTTTTAATGAACAAATAACATCTCATGTTACCCGTAGCTAATTCAAAGGCATTCAGTTGTAATTATAGAGCTCAAAAGGAATGGACAACGGTAGCAAGTGAAGGATATTTCCTCTTGTAAAATAAATTTATACCCTTTTCACATTAGTTTTTGACGTACGAAATAACTTTAAATTTTCATAGACATTAAACTTTCGAAACCGTTTTTGAGACATTTAAGCCGTTTAGAGTAGAAAAATATTACATTTAAGTGGTAGCAGTACAGTACAAGTAGGCAAATTTTACAGTATCTGTTATATATATATATATAACTTCTGTGTATATATTTTAAATGCATTTACATAGTAACACTGTTATCAAGTGATGAACATTAAACTTTTTACTTGATCTTTACAGAAAGGAAACAACAATGTCATAACAAAGTTTCAATCTTAACATTAATATACATACATACAAATAAATTGTATAGTACATTTCTTCTTCCAACAAAAAAAAAAACACGCACAAGTATTTCTTAAATTCATTTTTTTTTATAATACTTGATCTCCTTTTTAGTTTCGCTATTTGTATATTTGTATGTACGCAATTAGTGGCATTAACGGTCATAGCTTAACCACTCAATCCAGACACTTTCATTGAATAATTCAAGTTTACATTTGGATCTATATATAGTTAGTATTTGTTTATTTGTAATTATCATTATTTTTATTCTTGCTGCTCTATGAACTGATCCTTTGCGGTCCTTTGCGACCGTTAAACTAAATATTCAGTCTTATAGTTATAATCATCCGCTTGTTAAGCATTATTTTGCTCTGTGCACTGTAATGAAAAACCAAATACAGAGAAACGAAACAAAAAAGATATATTTTGTTTAATTTAAATTCAGATTCAGATTTGATATGGCAATTGTTTAGAAAAATAGTTTGGTATTTTACAGGAAAAATGCAAACACTTGATGCGAGCAGATATCAATTGAAGGGTAAACACCTATAAATTTTGAATGGTAAATAGTTATTTTACAGAGTAAAATTAAGTTAACACCAATAGTTGTTAAAAAATTCGAGCAGCATTTCAGAGTTAATAAACCAAAAACAGAGATGTGTGTTGCATTTTCTAAATTTTGTTCAGATATCAAAAAATAACTGCATTGAATTCATTTTTGATCCATATGTTTGTATGTAGTATGTGTGTATGTATTTACACTTCAAACCAAATGAAATCCAATCATAAAAAATATACAAAGCGGAGGGTTATAACTTATTTTTCATGCACACATCCAGCTTAAATTAATGGAAGTTTTAGACTACCAAAAACAGGTGTCATATGTATTTCAGAAAAACATATTTAAGTATGTATGTATCCACATTTAAAAACGTTTTACAGATGTTTTAATGTATTTTAAAAAATTAAAACAAGTAAAAAATTCAAAAGTTCTCATTCCTTAAATTCCATCAATATACTAAAGAACTAATTTAGCATAATAAGCATACGAAAATCCTTTTGAGTTAGTTAGTTAGTCTATTTTATTAACCGACTTCCAAAAAAGGAGGAGGTTATCAGTTCGTCGGAATTTTTTTTATTTTTTGTTATATGTATGTTACCGCATAACTTTGGACCACGTCAACCGATTTCGATAATTCTTTTTGCATCGGAAAGGTAGTGTCTCAGAGGTGGTCCCATACTAATCGGGTTAAGATCCGATCAGTGTATCATGAGATATATATATATATTTTTTTTATATATGAGAGTTGAAGTGTTTTTTTTCTAAAAATTACTTATAAGAGTCTAAATTCTTTAACTGGTCTGAAAAACAAGTCATTTTATTTATACAAATTTTAGATTATCATTAATTCCTTCATGATCCAATAATCGGATGTAAACCGAATTAATATGGGACCACCTATGAGGTAACACCTTCCCTTAAAAAACAAAAAGAATTATTGAAATCGGTTAACGTGGTCCAAAGTTATGCGGTAACATACATAACAAAAAAATATTCCGACGAATGATAACCTTCTCCTTTTAGTGAAGTCGGTTAAAAAAAGTGATTTCTTCTGAAACAGAATATGAGTCTCAAATAAGTGGAAATACTACCGCTCCGTTCTAACCGATTCTTATGTAAAACACCTTCTGCAATCCGAATCTTTCTTACCTCATTTCGAAGTTTTAGTAGAACGAATTTTAAAATCCTAGATAAAGAGACGATTCATACTTCATTGCATCACCTTTGAAAACTGATTTGTTAATTATCGATTCTAACTAAAGATTTTGGGTACCTGTTTTATAACGAAGTGTATAAAACTTTGATTTAAATCTCCTTATTACGTTTGATGTATATACAAATCTACATATTTATGTATTTAAATATAACTTATAATTTAAAGAGGAACTTGCTATATTCGTATCATAATTACCTATTAAATAGCAACTTTGTTCCGATTATCACTTTTAACTATATCACTATAATAGTTTCATAAAGTTTACCTTTCAGAGGTATTTGATTTAATTATACATAACTACGGATATGCCCCAATATCAGTCCGGAAAGCAAGAGGTATAACCAAATGTACTGAAAATTGTTTATTAAAAAATGTTATCAATTTAAAGGTAGTTTACAAAAATTCTTTATTGTGGCTGCGTTTTATTAAATAATCAAAGCTTTTGATAGTTCGATGTGGGAGGAATAGCGATACGCTAAGATAAATGGAAGCAAAACAAGAAAATCATCATTACAGATAATCCAGATACAGAAAATGTAGTTAAGTGATCTGCAATTCGTAAATATAACACAGGACAACACTGATTTTGGTGCGACAAATGTAAAAGCCATTTTTGATAGACTTTTCTGTGCTGATTACGAGTCTGTAAGTATAAAGTTTCCATCAGCTCCAGATTTTGAGAATAACGTGGTCAAAGTGTCAAAAAATCAGGTTTTTTGCAATATTTGAGAAAATACCATCCCTGCACCTTGACCCGATGGTCACTTCTAGTCATTTATTGAACAATAACAAAAATACTGGAGTATTGTGCTATTGAAATTGTGTCAAATTTAGATCTCGCTGTTCAATAAATGGCTATAAGTTGCCTTAGAGTCAAGGTGCAAGGATGGTGTTTTCAGGGATTGTAGTCGAAAGTTCAAGCTTAATTTAAGTCTAAATGGAAGGTTCTCTCACATTTTGCTTTATTGCGGCAGGTACTCAAACTTCGCCAAAATCAGTTTTTGCCGCTCCATAAATGACTATAAGAGAGCATCAGCCCAAGGTACAGCAACGGTATTTTCAGGTTAAGTAGTCGAGGGTTCTGGCTTTAATTTTAAGCCAAAGTGTAAGATTCTATCACCTTTTGTTTCTTTGTTGAGCTTCTAAAATATTGCAAAAAACACGGGGTTTCGACACTTTGACCTCTGAAAAGCAGTTTTAACATTTGCCGCACCGATATTTTTTAAATTTTTTTTGGTCCATGTAATTCATTTCGCGTACGAGAAACACATTTTTTTTACGTTTTCGTTTTTTTTTAAAATACAAAATTGTGTTCGTAGTCGAGTTTGTACACTGAAGCAACTGCAACGACACTCTTCTTATTTTCTTATAAAATTTGCGCGCCTTATTCCTGTCTGACAGCAGCTCAAGCTATTCACACTCACGCCTCTCCCTGTCTCTATTTATTTATATGAAAGATTTTTACTTTGAATCTATTTTCTCTTCTCGAGTTTTTTACTCGCAAAACTTTAATCTCTATAGTTGTAGTAACACTGAACCACAAGATGTATTTTGAAGTTTTCTGGCAGTATTTGTACCCGATTTTCGCGAAGAAAAGCCTTGAATGTACTAAACGTTCGCTGACGTGAGTAGATACAAGTGGCCCCCAATTTAATTATGGTACATTTAAAAGTTCCATATTATCAGAAATAAGGGATTTTTCCTTGCCCTTCACAACTGAAAGTTAGAAAAGACAAAAAAAGTCAAATATCTTAAAAAAGCCAACATCAAATGTGTATATATAGAATCAGAGAAAGCTAAATCATGGACATTCTTAATCGTATATACTTTATCTCTTTAGCAAAAAAAAAAGTAATGTCCATAAAGTCCGTTCCCTTTCTATAACTATGATTCGATGTTTGTACAGTGTGACCAGTTTATGTCCATAAAAAAATAAAATAAAAATTTGTTTTTATTAATCAAAGCTGTGTTTGGAAAAGTTGAAACGGTTACGGTTTGAAGTATAAAAATTTGGTTTAAAAGGCAGTTACTCTATTAGATGGCCTTTGTTTGCCACAACACGTTTAAATAAGGCGAGGATGGCTGCTTTAAAAACCATAAAGTTGCAGTATTTGTAATCGCTAAGTTTCTGCAGCATATAACCCCAAATGCAAAAGTCCATGGGATTACAGACAGCAGAGCTCGGTGGCCATTCGCCCTTGGGAACAAATCTTTTTTTTAACGAATTATAGAACGTATGTCAGTTATAACGATATAAAGAGATCTAACCCACCGACATAACACATATTTAGTATGTCATCGTTTAAGAAATATTTTCATACGCTATTTTAAATTAAAAATAATCCAGTTTACTGAGTTGATTTTAATATATTTTATTGACAAGTTTTGTATGAGCATATACTGGTCACACTGTAGATAGGTATAAGAATAAAAGATAAACCCATAAAAGGTTACAACAAAATGATCAAGGCGGGGAGTTGCGTTGGCTCTCGGTTTGAAAGCAATCTGTGTAGTCCCTCAGCATTAGAGATTTCTCACTGAAATTTAATTCACGGGCGTATTTTTGTAATGTGTTGATCACTTGCTGGAGCCGGAAAGATCGAACCAATAACTATATTTTATATAACAAACTTTGCGCTATAACCAGGACTGGCAAATCTTAGGAAAAAACTTGAAAAGTCTTTTTTTGCATATATCTGGCAGTTCTACCGGTAAGTACATGTAAATATTTGGCATATCCTATATGTGCATATTTTTCCATATATGGCAAAAGTGTTGTGCATTTTCGGGGAGGGGAAACGAAAAATGAACACAAATGCATTAATCCACATATTTACTCTCGCAATGAGGCCTCAAGCATTTGATCGTTAACAACAGCTGAACGATGAAGCTGTAAAAGCTTGAACTTGAAGATATCCAAACAGACATGGCTTGCATTGAGGCAAATTTTGGTTGTTTGATAGTAGCCATAATATAGCTTCAACTAAAAGGGTTGATGAAAGAATCTTCAGAAACTGCGAATGAGCAGTTCCAAGCCATGGCTGTACGACAATTCCACACCTCCAAACCATACCATGCTAAGTCATTAGAGTTTTAGGCAGATTTAGCATAGTATGGTTTAGAGGCGTCGAATTGGTAATACAAAAAAATAAATTATTTATAACACCACAACTAGTGTGAAGGTTTATCAAAGTACTTACCAACAGAATTAAGCATTATAAATATATTTATAAGATACAACCACTGAGTCAGCTTTAGGAATTTTGATATTTGCTAGCATTTTAAAAAATATCTCTGTGTCATTTCATTTGTTTGCTTTGCTTTTCACTCAAACCCAAGAAATGTATTTCTGTGAAACACGTTAAGGCGAAGAGTTTGGCATAAATGTAAAGATATTTTAACTTAAAGGCACCGCGCCTTTGCAATTCCTATACTATTGGATAAAAACATTAAAAGATTGAGTTAAATCTTTATTGATTTAGCATATTTAAGGGAATGCTTTGCTCAGTAATCGAGTTTTTAAAAGCGCTTAACGCTAAAACGCTTTTATAAACTTACAATGTGGTTTGTCCAGACACCTTTGCTATAATTAAAATTCCTATAAAAAGTCTAAACTAGGATTGTTCTATATCGAAAAAAGTATACCCCTATTTATTTATTTTGAAATCAAAAAATATTTCGAGGTCGCTCAAAGCGCTCAAAGTTTTTCATGTATTTTTATATGGGAAAAATAAATTTTTTCGTAGAAATAGTATACAATTCTTGAAAGTCAATATTTTTCGATCGGAAAACTCTGGTTCTCTTCAGGAGACTCCCAATAATAATACCCAATTTTTTACTTAACCATTTTTTAATACTAACGATTTTTTATTGATCGCCCCATTACATTTTTCGGGGTTTTTGTGGGTTTTTGGCGGACATATAATTATAGTTGTAATGAAAGAATTGTTAAATAAACAATCGGGTATTATTATTGGGAATCTCCTGCAGAAAAACAGAGTTTTCTGGTAGAAAAATATTGATTTTTAACTACTCTATACCATTTTTACGAAAAGATTTTTCCCCCATATAAAATACATGGAAAACTTTGGGCGCTTTGAGCGCCCTCTAAATATTTTTTGATTTGAAAATAGCAAAATGAGGGTGTATTTTTTTCGGTATAGAACAATCCTAGGGGGTGAGAGCATAAAAATTCCGACTTTACTTTTTCACATGCATTTTTGGACAACCCTAATGTACATACATATACAGTATCGGTCATATCTATAGCACGCCATTTCAAAGTGATATTGTGTGCAACTTATGTTTATTTATTTATTTTTGAGAATTTTCAATTAAAATACAGTTCTTTCTCTAACAAACCCCATATAAAAACAAGTTTAACAATTTGTAGAAAACTTCAAAAAAGTGCAACAAATTTTCACCTAAGTTTCAAACTTTTTTCTCGGAAGTGTTAGTTGGTAACTAGTCTTTTGGATACCAGCCAGGGCTCAGTTAGGAAGCAGTTTGGGACTAGTCCGAAACGCAAAACTTTCGTACATTTGGGTCCAGTTGGTTGATTTGAGCACCAGTGGCCGTTTTTAGGCGTTTGAAGGCCTTTTAAGGTGTTTTAACGTGTTTTTGGACGCCGTATTTTTGGGTAGCGGTCGCCCCTCGGTACGCAATGGTAAACCTCCGAGTGAATTTCTGCCATGAAAAACAGCTTCTTATAAAAATACAATCGCCGTTCGGAGTCGGCGTAAATCTGTAGGTCTCTCTCCTTTTCGTGACAACATCAAGGCGCACGCCACAAATCAGAGGAGAAGCTCGGCCAAACACTAACATATGTGTAAGCACCAATCTATTAATATCGTTGAATTATTTTAATATATATTATAAAATTTTATACAGACAAGACTAAAAAGTAGAAAATAATATTTCTCAGCCCCTTAGAATTTGTTTTGATATCTTTTGATTTTGAAATTTTAGCAAAAGTCGTTATAAAAAATGTATGAGATTGAAAATGAAAAGCGTGGAGCACATGTAATAGACTTGAATTGATATGAAAAGTAATATATACAGATGCGTGCAACTAATTAGCAACGAAATTCAAAACGATATTGCTTGCAAATTATGTTTATTTATTTAGTTTTAATAATTTTCATTTAAAATATATTTCAATCTATTTCAGAAACCACAATAACAAAAGTTGCAAAGCTTGCACAAATTGCAAAAAAAATTAATCAAGCTTCAAAAAATTGTCATCAAAATTTCAAAATTTTTAATTAGAATATTTAGAAAATATTTTTTTAGATGGAAAAAAATCCGCAACACCCTCGACAAAACAAAAATCTAAAAAATCAACGGTAATTTTTTTAGCGACTTGAAACTTGCACTTTATTATACTAAAATTGAATGGGCTACAAAACTGCATACCCGAAAATTTTCTAAATATTCTAATTAAAAATTTTGAAATTTTGATGACAATTTTTTGAAGTTTGATTATTTTTTTTTTGCAATTTGTGCAAGCTTTGCAACTTTTGTTATTGTGGTTTCTGATATAGATTGAATTATATTTTAAATGAAAATTATTAAAAATAAATAAATAAACATAATTTGCAAGCAATATCGTTTTGAATTTCGTTGCTAATTAGTTGCACGCATCTGTACGTATGTAGTATGTGGGTAAATGAATAACGATCGCATAAAATCGATCTCAATCTCTCAATTTCTCTATAGAAACTTTAGGTCTATGTTATGTAGTTTGACCATTGTCAATTTGATCTAATGCTTCGTATTGCATGCGCTCCACGTTTTCGTTTTCAATCGCATAACTTGTTTATAATGACTTTTGCTAAAATTTCAAAATCAAAAGTTATCAAAGCCAATTCTATGGGACTGAGAAATATTATTTTCTACTTTTTACTCCATTTATTAAAGCGTGGTATATTAAAAAGTTTTTATTTTATTTTATTTATTTATACATATCTTTGCCAGTTCTGGTTTTAACTTCTCCACTTCAGCTGCTTAGAAGATGAAATTTCACACTTTTTTCAAGTCATTATATCTTGACTGCTTAAACCAAAGAATTTTGTGAGCTATCTGCATACTTATCAACGAGAAAAGGTCTATTTGGAAAGTCACCAATATTGGTACTCTAAACAGGAGTTCCCAAACTTTTAAGATGATGAAACCCTTATTAAACACTTTTCTTTTTATGGAACCCCACATCAAGTTACTAAAACTTTTATTAGAAATAGCATACATACTTTTTATTAATTATCGCTTTATAGTTCGATATAATGTCTGAAAGCTGTATGCGCATTTCTGGGATAGCATCCAATTTCGACTATATTTGTTTTTTGTATAAGTGTAAGCTGAAAACCCTGTTGACAGAGTACGTTGTGACAGAGGGAAGCAAAGTTAAGATAGCCCAAAACACAGATTCAAATGTGTGTTCCAGTGTCGAAGTACTCTGAAGATCTATGAATGCTTCTTAAATGGATTTTGTACCAAACCGATATTACTACTATCATCCGAAAAATAATCTGACATCGATTTTAGGAGACTCACCAAGTGCCCAGTTATGACATTTCACATTTCATTTGGCAATTCATCGCGTTCCTTGTAGATTGTTGTATAAAAGTGGGAAACATGCAATGCTTTTCTTTTCCACACAGGTTTTTAATCCAGAAATAAAATTTGTATTTAAAGGATGATAATACTTCTCTCACCAAAAATACGTTTGTTAATTTTCCATGCAAAATTGTAGTAGTTTCACTGATCTTTTCAAAAATGTTATACGCGCTTACACCTAAGCTTCTCCAATGTATGGTGTGCGTCTTGACGCTGTTACAAAAATGTAGGGACCTACAGTTTTACGCCGCCTTCGAAATACACTCGGAGGTTTGCCTTCGCCTGCCGAGGCGACCGCTGTTAAGAAAAAAATTGTTTCTATATTTTTTGCGATACTGCTTTGACCAGGGCTCGAACCCAGGCCATTCGAAGTGGTAGAACGAACAAGATCCATAAGAAATGCGATTCCGCCATACGCGTTAACTACCGCGGGCAGCATTCTAAGCATAGCTTACAAGGTTTTATCGAGTCTATTATGTGAAAGCCTGAAGCCCACGAACTGATTGGACCTTATCAGTGTAGCTGCATGAATTCATTCAAACTTCTAGCCAAACAGAGTACAGTAGATTTGAATATTTTACTTCACATACAAAACACTCAGCGTTTGGAATTTTGTAAGTTATGAATATACATTTTGTTTTATATTTTCTACCTTCAAATGGAAGAATGTGAATGAATGAATGGAAAACATTCAAATCATTGAAACTAAGTTCGGTAAAATTTTTTTTCAGCAAACAGTTTTTTTCATATGTAATAGCCCACTAGAACCTGAAGGGAGATCTCCCTATGTGAGGAATAAAAGAGTACTCCCCTTAACCTGATTTCTGAGCAATAAGGGAGATTTGTCGGTTTTGTACTCCTTTATTACTCGTTTAGGAATCAAATAGGAGATCTCCTAAGCGAGCGACGAAATAATACTCCCCGAGGCATGATTTGGGAGCAATAAACGAGATTTGTCGGTTTTGTCCTCCTGTATTGCTCGCTTAGGGGCGTAATGAGAGATATCCTAAGCGAGCAATTAAAGAATGCTCCCTGA
>NW_023458558.1:75938800-75954334 GCF_013731165.1 Rhagoletis pomonella
AGCGCCAATAAAAAAGAAGACGATAAACTTATAGTTAATATGTAGTATTAAACCAAATTTATATAAATAAATGTCTATAGCGTTTAATCTGACGATTTTTTTGTCTTCTGTTAACCTAGTAAAATTTTCTGCTTACCATTTTTGTGAAACATTGTGAACCCAACTGCTATTTTGTATGCAAATAAACGGAACGGAAAGGGCTAAAAAGACCTACTACAAAAAATATCGGGGGAAATTTTACTGTAGGCCTCTGAAGACAGGAATTTGGAATGCTTGGAGTCAATTTATTCATAACAAGATTAATTAGTGACCAAATAACGGAAACCTTAACCCACGCAAAACCTGTTTATGGTTTAACATGGATACAAACCTTTGTTTAATATTTTGTTAAAGCCCTAAGACGTCTGTTCCATATTGGTTTTTATCAACAAGTAAATAGGTACTAACACAAAAAACTGAATTTAGACATCTTGTTCCGACGTTACATTGAGTACAGTTTGGGAAATAATTGATTGCGATAGAAGCCTGTTGGGGCGATTGAAATGATCAATTATGTTCGCGGCCACGAAAAAGGTGTGTCGTCTACGATAAAATTTATAGCTCTATAGCTCTGTAAGCAAAGCTTTCTCTGAACTAATATTTTACAGGGACATGAGTAAAAGATTTTAGAGAATTTCTACATCAGTCTCTTTAAAAAAAAAAATCCTTATGTTATTTTCGCGGTTAGTCCTCGGAATGTTGTGGCAAAAGTTCTTATTGGTTTGGTTAACAAGTATTAGTATATACAAACGTTCCTAAGAGCCATTGTCTTGCTCAACATTTTCCTCGTTACAAAATATATTAGCAACATAAATAACAATAAAACAACATACAAATGCAAAAGAATACGTTGAAGAATGAAAAATTGGTTTTGACACAATTTAATAGCTTGTTAGCACTGTTTCAAAATGAGAATGCATGTATGTACGTCTTGTGATTGTGTGTGTTGGTGTTGGTGATGGTGTTGGCGCTGGATTTGGCGTTGGTGGGATACATGAAAACAACACAAAGAGCTGAGCAAATGTAATCGTTCGATACGCACATGACAACACAAGGATATGGTACAGGGATGCAAGTAACGCCTAATAGATAACATACAAGGCAATATGTTTACAAAGGCTTATCAACATACCTGTTGCTGTTGTGGCTGTTCAACATCCTGAGGTGGTGCGGTGGCCGCTCTTTTGCCACTTGTAGAAGCTGCCGATACCAGTGCTGGTGAAACTGGTGGTGTTGTCGTGGTGGTCGTCGTCGTCGTAGTAGTGCCGGTTGCTTGTGGCGGTGAGGGAGCTCCCACAGTCGCAGGATTCGTATCGAGTGTGTGTTTCGAAATGACAACCGTTGTGGTCTTCTGAATTTTATCTTGATCATGATGCTCTGCTGGAGACTTTGGTGGAACTGAAGTGAATGCATCAGCGGCACGCACGATTTCAAGTACCTTTTCAAAACCAAATAAGAAAATAAATTTTGTTACGCATATTTTTTAAGGCTAAACTCATATGTGCATAGCGCATATTTGCTGCAAGAGTGACGTAATCAAACAAAAAAATAATAATAAATAAAGTATGCAAAGATGGCCGCTACTACGTGTTCTTCTATGCTGTGTACAAATTTCCAATACCAGTAACTCACTATCATAACCCGGTAGAACTTGGGAGCATCGTACGATTGCTCGGTGAGTACTCCCTTGGGAGTATACGAATACGGGGAGTTCCCTATGCTTCTGTGTATAAGCATGCAATTTTGTATACTCCCTTTCACATTGTATGTCCTAAGAGCGTAAGTAATCCCTTTTACCTCCTAAACGAGCAATCTTATTGCCAAAGGGATATTAGATATACCTCACATTGGGAGATCTCCCTTAAGGTTCTAGCGGGAAAACATGTATTAGTTTTTATTATATGTATAAGTATTAGACTGTGTCAAATATAACGAATATTTTTTTTTCGTTGTCCGTCACAAAAAAAGTAAAATTGTGGCAAAGTTTCAGCCCTCTATCTTCATTTTTCAGTTAGCGCTCGCAAAAATAAGAATTTTTAATGGAAAAAAGTTTTTCTGCCATTTTTTTCAATAAACAATTATATATAACCAATAAGACTTAGACCTGACTTGAGTTACCTAGAAAGTTAGAAACGATTACTCTCCGTGTCATCTTATGCTTTTTCTCTTTTTTTATTCTCAGCATTTGTATTTGTACATGCAAAATTGTAAACGTTTAATTTGTTTGAGGTAAAATTGGATAAAAATTACAATTGAAATAAATGTATTTAAACGTTCCAAATTGTGACTTTGTTTTATAACTCAACTTTAACGGTTGACGTTTGGCACTTTTTTTTTTGACGTAGAATACGTCTTACGTTTCGATGTGGAGGCTATGCTCAAATGTTGTAGTGGTAATTTTTAGAGCTTCACGAAAACGCTCATTGCATGAGAACTTATGAAGCGATTTCAAAGCAAAGTATGGCGTTTCAAATTTCAAAATTCCAAACCTATCGGCAGATATTTTTTTAAGTAACCAATTCGGTTTCTGTCGGAGAGGCAACGGTAAATATTGGCTTATTTTGGGGTAAATTTTGAGCCTTTAAAGTGGTCTAGCAACTTAACATTTACAGATATAACTTTCATTTTCGGGATATAGGTTCTTTGGAACAATAGAAGTATTATCGTGTACAAATTTTATATAAATTCTACAAATATTGAGCATTTTAAGGCAAACAATTTTTGAAATTTTTTATTACCAAAATGCTAGAAAACCGCTCAAATGATTTTGTTTTGGTTTCCTTTAATCAAAAATTCAAGGTTTTTCCTTTCGTTTGGTACATTGGAAGTATTGGTTGATATCTTCTAAATACATATGTTTATTTTATTCAAATATATGGGCATAAATGATTATCCATACAAAAATCAATTCGTCATCATTTTGCAAACACGTGCATGCGTTGGAAGAACAGAAGGAGACAAAAAGTTTATGTGGGCAGGTAATTCGGCTTTTGAGTAACATATGCCGCAATATTTATGACCTAACCGAGCGTATGTTGTGTAAATACATACATATGTATATTAGACTGCATCACCAAAAAAAAGTTGCGGTTTTTCCACCGGGATTACAAAATTTATTATAGACGTCCACCAAAATATTTCGGAAAAATATTAAGATTTAAGCGAGCTGGACCGATTTGAAAATACCTCCAAAAATTAAGTTTTTTGTGAATAAAAATAGTTTTTTAAAGAACTTTTTGAAAAAAGTGCCCCCAGATGACAAATTAGATTAAGCTTAAAAATTCTGCATAAAAATATTTGCAAATCTTTTCAACGGAATCGTAAGAATGAGATTTTTGATGCTGTTTTTTTTTCTTTTTTCAAAGATTGGTTTACGAAAAACATGAACAACTAGGCCAACAAAAAAAATAAAAATTCTGATTTAGACTTATGGGACTCAGTAGAAAGGTATTTTCACACTGTCTTATTTCTGGTCAAAAAAAAATTTCATTCGTGTGCCATCTTGTTTTTTCGAATACCAACACATCTTAATTCAACTTTGAATGACGTTCGTTCATCCTACCTTCCTCTTCCATCCTTTGAATGAGTTTATTAGCAATGACACCTCTTAAGTCTAAACCGGAAGAGTTTAGGTTCAGTTATTCAAGTTTTTCCTATACCAGTCTTTGAAAAAAGTTAAAAAACAGCATCAAAAATCTCATCATTACGATTCCGTTCAAAAATTTTTTTTTTAATATTTTTATGCAAATATGTATTTTAAGCTTAATCTGTTTTGTCATCTGAGGGGACTTTTCTCAAAAAGTTCTTTACGAAACTATTTTTATTCAAAAAAAAATCCATTTTTGGAGGTATTTTCATATCGGTGCAGCTCACTTAAATCTTAATATTTTTCCGAAATATTTTGTTGGACGTCTTAAAATATAATAGATTTTATAATTCCAATGGAAAAGTAGTACCGATTTTTTTTTGTATGGGGAGTGATGCAGTCTAATGTAAATATGTTGATTGCAGTTAATGTGGATCTGTTTTTCTTTTAGTAATCTAAGTATGTATGTATACAGTGAAACCTCCCTTGGGCGGACACTCACCGTCAGTCATTTTTTGTCCGCCCAAGAGAGGTGTCCGCTTAATGGAGGGGAAGCCTATTTTAGAACTTTTTAATGTTTTAATTAATTGAATAGTCACTATTTCTTATTTGAATAAAAGATATTGATATTACATCGTTCAAACAAAAATGTGCATGTATTTTTTCAAAAGTGCACATTTCATTTATGTGCGTAAGTACATATTAAGTAATAACAAAATAAAAATAAATATTACATTTTAGTCCATAAACTACATAAAATCATAGCTTCATTACATAAAAAACTGGGAAATTGTCGGTTGACGTAAATTTTATTTTTAATATTTTTCAGTGTCAGTACCTTTTTCATCAATAGTTTTCATGTTTTTATCAGTCTCCAAGGGTTTCTGACAATTCAAATAACGAACCTAAACCACTGCGCAAACCAAACTAAATGTGTGCATAACAATCACATTTTGTGCGGGAAGTCCCCTTTTTCCATTTAGTAGTCCGCCTATGAGGAGTTCGCGTCAGCTCAACGGAGGTTTTTGTTTGATTTGTTATGAAAAGAAATCTTAATGTCCGTTGATAAGAGGTTCGCGTCCGCCCAATAGAGTTTTTGTGTCAATTTTATGCAAAATAACTGTCCGCGTCCGGCCAAGAGAGTGTCCGCTTAAGAGAGAGTAATTTGTTCCGAAATGTATACTTAAAACTTGGTATAGGAAAAAATCTCCGCCCAAGGGAGGTGTCCGTCTAATAGAGGTGTCCGTTAGGAGAGGTTTCACTGTATATGAATGCCTAATACGCGAAACCTTTTTCGTCATATCAGATCTGTACTGTTCGTTCGATTTTACAAAATGAGGTATCAAATTAAAGGGCTTGGCCTGTGGATGTGCAATAACTTCTTATTTTTTTCAAAAAAGGGGTGCCACCTGATAAAAAAATAAAATTCACATTATTTTTAAGTTAAATCAATTATTACGCTTGAGTATCGATCGAAATAGTTTTGAAAATGCTTTATTTCTTATTTATATGTAGGAGGCTGGCCAACTATTTCAAAAAGCAAGTTCGACTTAAATAAAGGCAGAAAACTGAAAGGTATATCCTGATATGGATATCCGATGAAAGAGGTTGTTGTTTGAAAATATTTTGCAGAGGGTTGCCACCTTGTTACAAAGTTAGATTCAATATAAGCAATAGGTTAAATAAATTACTTTAATATGAGTATATGTAAATCAAAATTGCTTTGAAGAAACTTCATTTCTAAACTGCATGTAGGAGGGTTTCCATCTGATTTTATAATTAAATTCAATTTTAATTAGGAGTATTAGATAATTTAAATGTGTATCACAATACAAGTGTCAGACAAAAAAGGTTTAACGAGGTTTTGGTTTAAAGATAGTTTGAACAGGATTTCCATCTGTTTGAAAAGTCGAATTAAATTAAATTACATGAAATATTGAAATATGGGCGTCAAACAAAGGAGTATTATGAAATATTTATTTTGAGCATTTATAACATTAAAGAGGAATTCCATCCGTGTAAAAAGTAAAACTTAAATTATTTAATAAGTGAAATGAATGGTGGAGTGCAAGAAGACCCGCGGATATAACGCCCATGGGCTTTATTTCCCAAAAAAAAAAGAAATAAAGCCCATGGGCGTTATTTCCATTTCGAAGGGGAAATATCGCCCACCAATAAAATAAGTGCAATAATGGCGGCGGACTTTATTGCCCAAAGAAAAGGAAATAACACCCGCTTAATTTATTTCTTAAAAAAAAGGAAATAAAACCCGTGAGTAATACTTTCTCTGGCTTTATTTTACTGAAACTTTTGCATAAAATGGAACGTATTTTACACGAATTGCGCTCTATTTTTGCATACAGTGTAGTTCTGCGTTAAATTCCCTTCTGCAGTATACGCATAAAATCGAACGGTATTTTTGCCAATAACTGACAAGCGATTTGAAATTAAAGGTGAATTGTTACTGTTTTTTTAGCCTTCAATGCGATGAGCATATTTGCTCTCAGCGTTCTAGGTTTTACAGTGGTGGCGGGCAAACGCGGACGGCTGCGGCACGCGCGCCAATATACTCGACAATCGACGAAAGTATTTATTTAGCTTTATACTTTTTCCTGTTCCTTTTCTTGTTGAGAATTTAATTTATTTAATTTTAATACACATGTACATATACACCAGAGTTGTGAAAAAAGCATTAATGGTACTTAAAGCACTAATGTTAATGTAAAATTTAATGCATTAATTTTTGAAATTTAATGCAAATAAAAATTTTAATGCATTAAGTCTGAAAAATATAATGCTAATGAAAATTATTTTCATTAAATCTGTGTTCGTATGGAAAAGTAGCTTATGTCGAACAGCTGGCTTTAGTATAATGCGGCATTCCCTTTATTCTTTAAACGCCGAGAAATTTTTCGATGAGACTTAATAAGAATAATGACTTGCTAGTATCGGAACTATTTCTGGCACGTTTATTTGCCAAACGTTGTTCAACAGCTCAGCTGCTGTGAGTCATTCGCAATCGCATGCTGCGAATGCCGATTTATACTAAATCCAGCCCTTCGACATAAGCTACTTTTCCATACGAACACAGAAATTATCCAAACTAATGCTAATGAAAAAATTTTAATGTATTAAAATGTTTAATGATTTCGTTCGTTTGCATTAATAAAAACCATTAAATTTATTTTCTCGTGAAATATAAATAACTTTTTTTGCAAGGACTTCAAATAGTTACTAATAGTTTTTTTTAGCTTCATTCTATTATGTTTATTTGAAGCAAAAATTCTTGTAAGCAGTTTTAGATGTTTTATGAAAATAAAAGCAATGTGCGTGCAACTCATTGTGCTTTTGTAGACTTTTATGTTGATTTTAGGTGCATACCGATTATATTATGGGCCAAAAACGGACAGTTAGCCAATTTAGCAGCACATGTCCACGACTGAAGACCTATTCTGATCTAAATCATTCAACAAACCATTTTAGTTCCATTTGACAATGTGTTTTTACCTATCTGACTACAAATGCCATTGAATTTGACATAGTGAAAATTTTTTAAAGCCCGTGGGCTTAATTTCTTTTTCGAAAAGGCAATAACGCCCGTGGGCTTTATTTCTTTTTTTTTTTTAGGAAACAAACCCCATGGGCGTTATTATTATTATTATGAGTTATTAAAGTATGGGTATAAATTGACATGGGTACCATATATTTAAGAAATTAAATTCAACTTGAATTAAGGGAATTATATACACAACTTAAATTTGTATCGCAATATGTGTGTAAGTCGGAAAAGGTTTAACAAGGTTTTGGTTTTAGAATGTTTTGAATAGAGTTTCCATATGTTTTAAAATTAGAATTTAATTATAGTAAGCATAAGCTAAATGATATATTAAAATATGACGTGAAACAAAGGTGGTAAGATATCCCTAGTTTGAATATTTAGAATATTAAAGAGGGTTACAACTTCTTTAAAAAGGTAAACTCAAAATATTTAATAAGTTAAAGCAATTATTAAAAATATGGGTATCAAATTAAATGGGATTAAAAGGCTTTATTTCTGAGCTGTATTTGGGAGCGTTGTCACGTATTTAAAAAAGCAAACTCAACTAAATTCATCAGGCACATGGAATTTGTAGGTATCACAACATCAGATGCATGAGATTTTTTTATTTCTTAACTATATTCTTCTTATACTTAGCTAACTTATGCACAAATTCGAAGACGAGGATAATGAGAAGACGAGCACGAACACGAAGAAGAATACCAATACGGGGACCTAGGCTAATATAAAAATTAATATAAATTTCTGCAGTATAATACGAAATAAAAATGAATCCAAGTAGTCATACACGTCATGGCATATCGTCAAAGTACAAAACCGCGTCTCGTCATTTTGCAAACTGACAACTGTAACTGACATTTGCTGCCAAAAAATGGATTTGCTCACACAAGCTCTTGGCCTCAACCCTTATCCATTCGTCCTGAAATATACTAGCCAGAAATGCGATTGCTTTATAAAAAAGAGAACCATTTTGGAATATGAGTGTTTTTACTATCTAGAAAATAATTTATGCAACCTCACATTTTTGCACTATCTTGATACACGGTGTTGCATTTTGTTGATACGCGGTTTTGTACTTTAAACGACGATATGCATGTATATTTATAAGCTGATGGTACATGTGATTGAAGTTAATGTGGATCTGCTTCTCTATAGCTAATTAGTAATATTTTTCAATTCATATTGATATTGGCGCTGGACTGATCCTTTTTTGTTGAAAGTTCCGTTCATTTTTGTCTTTATATATAAACACACTTTGTATGAAATAAAATTACTGACACCGTCAACAAACAAAACAATTGGGTGCAATTGTTAAAGTTAAAATTATTAATTAAAATTAATTAATATTTTTTAATATTTTTTTTTGCTAATGAATTTTTGTACTTTTTCTATGTAGGCACGAATTTCTTATAAATTAGGGAAGACCGTTCGCAGCAAAATGTCCAAAAACTAACGCCAGCTTTCGTAAATTACAATTGTTGTCAGTTGGAACTTGCATTTAATCAGACTAAATTTGTATGGACTATAAAACTGCATACCCAAAAATGTTGAAACTGTAATGAAATTTGTTGAATTTTCCTAAATTTTTTATAAACTTTAAAACTGTGATTTATATGGTTTTTGTTAAAGCTTGCACAATATTTGTATAGAAATAAAATTAACTCGAAATACATATGTATGTATAGGATATGAATATCTAAAAAAAAGTCTACACGTGGTCACTTGTTTGAGTTACCGTACATATATAGGGTGCATTCCAAAACGTTAAAATACCAAGCATCAGTCTCTTTTATTTCTAAACCAGACTAGAAGAAAAAGTCTAACTTGCGCAAGCTAGTTGAAAATTAGCGTCTTACCGAGGTTGCGCACATTTGGCTTTGTATTTTGATGTTTTGGAATGCACCCATACATAAATATAAGCCAGGTGGTTTAAACATGTTATTTTTTTTTAATTGCATACCTTTTCCGGAGTGCTCTTTTCCTTTGGTTGTGCCAACGTTTTGTCGGCATTGGTTAAAGTGGTAATCGCATCTTGAGGAGTTTGTGATGACTGCGGAACGCCACTTTTTGATGTATCGCTTTCAGCTACATTCTGCTGCGACAAAAAGCATACACTCGGCGGAATGGTGGGCGAGTGGGCCAATGCCGCCACAGATGCTAATACTGATGGTTCGTTATTCGTCTCGGTTTTCGGTGCAAAAACTTCAAAATCCTACGGAGTAGAAGAAAATTTACAAAATTGTAGATTATCTTTAACAACCATCCCTCCTTCTATTTTCCACACCTATGCTCGCATAAGATCGGTTTTGTTTGTTTACCGCAAGGTATGTGTGGGAAAAACAAATACAATGAACAGATGAAAGCAGAAACGAGTAGTATGGATACAACTACTTAGCTCATTAAGAAATTGTTTAGATTAAATGTTTCGGATTTAAACGAGATGATGCTCTATTCGCACACCTCTAACGGGTTGGCGAATTGAAAGCCGCAATTAAATAAAACCATGTCGAAGCAGCCACAAAACAGCTCCCAATTGGACGCAATAAGACGGCAATAAATTTGATATTTTTTTAAGGAGTTTCTTGGGTCATAATAACTGTAAATACATACATTAAATGGGAGGCCCATCTCTCACACTGGGCCTATTTTTTTTTTTAATTCCGATTTCATAAATTAATTCTATAGGCAAACTTGTATACATCAAATATGTATCATATAGGTGGCATAATTATAACAACACCAATGTGCATATATACATATGTACATATGTGCATATATAGAGGGCTCATATACAATTATTGAACAAAGAACAATATTTAACTCTCTAAATAAAAAATAATAATTCATTAAATTAAGCTGTGTGTACTCACTTGTCGTATGCGCTCATCTTCGTCCCTATCCAAGCTGGACATACTCTGACTTTGGCTCAGTTCAGAACCTGTTTCAGAAGCACGGGAACCTTAACACAGAAAAGGAACAATTAAGAAATGAGCATAACTATGTGTTCATGTATGTACATATCTAAATAACATAAATAAGTAAATACTCGTAGTTAACAGATGATGCATATGAAACGCTCGTATCTATATATATTTTTTTTGCAGTATAATAAATTTTATATCCAAAAAATGGATACTGCGGGTTTTTCCAACCCTGTAGGGACCTCAATAACTGCAAATGCATTATAAGTTCAATATTTTTAAACTAGGTGTGACTACGACTGGACTACTTCAACTGACTACTTTTACATGACGCTGTGGCAAAAAAGTTAGTTTGTTTCAGCTAACTTCAAACTGTTCTGTGCAATCTAACATAATGTTTTTGGTACTCTTGGTTTTTGTATTTATTTTAGATTATTACATAAATATATGATAACTATTTAGTTGGCATGTATAAATGTAAAGAAGTGCTATTATCGTACATATGTAACATATGTATGTGCATACATACACATATGTGCATTAGACTACGTCAAAAAAAAACATCCTGCAACGCAACCGGAATAAGACTCAAATTTTAACATTTGGTATAGTAATGATCCTCCATGAATCTCCCCTCTTTACGACTATTCTAAGACGTTCCGCGTCGAGCCTTTAGTTTTACCATAGGAATTACACGTAAGAAAATGAGAAATTAGGACTCTACAGTTTAGCAAGGTTTGACTATTTTTTTTATGAAAGTAAATCTCCTTTCCTTACAAAAACCAAAAAAATGCAAATTTCAAACTTTCCAAAAGAAGTTTTTGATGGTAACGTGAGCTCCGATTAATCTTTCAGCCATGACAATAATGTCAAACTTAAAATATAGCTTTAATGGTATTATATTCTCACTCATAATTCCACTCTGCAATAACATTTTGTTATAAATGCAAAATCCTCTATTTACACAATTATGCTGGAAAATTGTTTTTGTTAACATTTTTTGGGACAGGTAAGTTACATGTGCCTATGTATGTATGTATATGTTACCGGTAAAATCAGATCTTAGGTCAAACTAGTTTCGCCCAGGCAATCTTCCATATCCCGTCAAATATAGAGTCATTAAACTCCATTACTCCATTTTTTCTCAAGGGCCACCAAGAGTGGAAAACTGTTATTATTATTTCTATTGCCAAACTAAATAGAATCAATTCATTAGTTTCTAACTACATACCCAATTCCCTCCTCCCCTGCATATCTAAATTATTACGCTGGAAAAATAGTGACAGGATGTACAATGCTGTTAAGTCTTTCCTTTACAACCGGAAGTTCGCTGTTCGTGTCAATAACTGTTCCTCTCTTTAATCGTGTCCCACAAGGATCACCACTTTCAGTTATTTTATTCAATATAGCCTTTGGGAAAGTTAGCTCCATTATATTTTTTCTAAGACTAAGGACTTGACACCCCTATCCGCTAGACTGACACATTGAAAATATTGGGAATAAGTTTTGACAATAAACTTACTTAAAAGCTGCACTGTCATAATGTAAGATTAAGCTTACTTGCTAGACTAAATATTATAAAGTTTTTATCACCCAAGTATTTTTTAGTTCATATAACTACACTGGTATATGTAATTAGGGCTTTTATATTAGGAAAAATTTACTTTGGACTCGTAATTTACGGACACTGCGCAAAAAGTATCTTAAATTGCTAGAAACACCTCACCATGCAGCAGTCAGAAGAACCATAAGCATGGGGTAAAGTACAAAACAAAGATGCGCATCACAAAGATTGTTCACTGCAGAAATGAGGCTTTATTCTTTCACGCTGAATCCTGCTTTCAACAAAAAAAAAGCCGATGAAACAAGCAATCAGCTTTATTTCGTATATTAAGCTACATCAAAAAATTAGACATTATATCTACTCCGATGCCTACTAAAGTAAAAACTTTACCGCAAGGGCATTTGCCCAGTTCTATACTCATAAATGACCTGGAACTTATTTTCACAGACGGTTCCAGATATGATACCAGGTGTTCTTTTGCGGTAACAAAAGGACTTGGACAATTGTCGTCGGTGCTTTTCCCGCTTACTACTCGGCATTTACAATTGCTAGAAGATGTACCTTACGCGTCTAAAAACGAAGGAAATTACCTCATATGCATGGACAGTAAACCAGCTATCGAAGCCCTCTTTAACAGTGTTAATGATTTTCATATAATTTCAAAATCACGTGAAATACTCTTTCGACACAAAAACACCATTAAAATTATGTGGTTACCTGGCCACGTCGGAATAGAAGGGACCGAGTTTGCAGACCAGTGATTTATGGGTTAAAAACTTAGTTTAACATAACATTTACATCTAAAGAACTGACATTCTCATTATTCTGCAAAACCCGCTACCAGCAAATTTTTTTATATAGTTACAATTTCAATTGCAATAACCTCTATCTAATCTTTAAACTAAAATTAAATGAATTAAAGGTAAAATCCTAGTATTAATATATAGCGTGAATTTTTAAGACATGCGTGGGTACTTAAAATTATTAACGCTTTTAAAAATAGCTGCCAAAACAGTTTTTTTGCTCTCCTGAAAAATTGAGTTTTTGCAGATAGAGGGTATTGAATATAAGCCCTAGATATGTATTGTGTGGCTGAAAAAAGGTCATAATACTAGTGGTAGAAATAAAATAAACGCCTTATTTCAACCAGTTTAGTCTATATTTCTTTTCTTTACTTAATATTTAAATTTTTTTATAAAAGTCTATCTCATTTTATAATTAACTGCAAATAAATGCGCATTTCATAATTTGTACAAAAATTATAAAAATGCAAAAAAAATTACTAAAATTGGAAATTTTTTACTCAGCATTTTTAGAAAAATTTTAGGTACGCAGTTTTATAGCCCATTAAATTAAAGTAGGGTAAAATGAAGCTTCATGCAATTACAAAATACCGTTTATTTTGGGAATTTTTTAAACGATGCTGGGCATTTTCTACCATATAAACAAATTTCCGAACATACTGTATATGGAAAAAAATTCGTGACAAAAATCAATGTTACTTTTAATCACTTGAAACTTGCACTTTATCCTCCTGCAATTTAATGGGCTATACTTATAAAATTGCGTACAAAAATTCTGAGTAAAAAGATTGAAACAGTTTGAAACAAAAAAAAAAATTTAAAACACACAAAGCAATCAATATACTCAAGACACTACGGCCCAAATACATAAATTTCGGGTTCAAAAGGACGAACAGATATTGAAATGCCCCTTTTATAATTTTTTTTTAAGCTAATAAAATTAGAAAGTCTATATTCGAGGACGTCGTAGAGTTTATATCAGTCCTAAACATATAATTTTTTCAAAATAAATATTACAAAATTTTGAGGATATTCAAGCATACAATTTTTAAGGACATTTTTAATACCTTATGCATCAAAAAATTTAATATGTTCTTTCTCTACAGAATTTTCTCTTTAATTTGATACCCATACTGTTTTCCTAAGTACACTGCACTACATTTTTTAAACCATTTTTTGAATTACTCATATTATTCAATTTTCAAAGCCCTTTTAAAAAATCCTGACGTCAGAGAGAAAAGCTAAAAACGCTATTTTACTGCATACATTTGGCCCTTGGCTTCGTGAATATATTGAATCTTTGTGTGTAAAATTGCCTGTCGCACGGTGTTATGTGTATGTATAATTAGCTAGACATATGAGCCATTCTTTTTTAGGTCGGACGGATTTCGTAAAAAAATTATTTCATCTCCGATTCGCTTCAAATTTTCTGCAAATAAAATTTTAATTCTTGCAAAAACTCGATGTTTAACACCTTACTAAATATATCTCAACATAAGTTTTGGAAAACAAATTGCAAAAAATTCTCACAAAATAAACCATCTCGTCATAAAGAAAAATTTTTTAAAAATAGTTCTTGAAAAACCCCCATGTTTTTGAACCACGTTTTTTATGGAGAATTAAAAAAGGATTGCGATGGTATAATTTTAAATCCCTAACTCACTGGTCTTCACTATGCAAATAAACTTCAAAAAGTTTAACTGTTAATAGTTAAGTTAGCTTTAGGACAATCTTGACCACCTTATATATAGAACTTAATACTTCTGTCTTTAGCTTTAAAACGACGTTAAGATGAAGTCTCTACGATGGGCAGAACCCGAGATTTGAAGGAGTACATGATTAGTCAAAATCACGAAAAAATGCAAACTTTGACAGATCATATCTCCAAAGAAAAACGCGAAACAAAAAATTCCTCCAACACGTGTCAGTTTATTTCATGTATAGAACCCATAAAAAAATTTTGAAGTTAATCGAAAGTGTGACATCAAATTTGATGTCCGATATTAAAAAGAATGTCTCATATATTAAAAAAAGATTAAATATTAAACAACAGAAGTATAGCGAAAACTGTACAATAATATTTAACGCCATATAAATCCACATTTCAAACTATATAGAGAAATTAAAAAAAAAGTAAGTGCGCCTGGGCCGCAATGGAGAAGTGAAACTTACGTTACATACATATCTATTTCGTCTACATACATATCTACATCTGCCTTTGCTTAACGTTAAATTTTTTGTCTATCTAGATCCCTATTTCTACCCCTGTTCGTTCTAATTACATTTATGTTATTCTGTTTTCCTTTATCTTCATTTTTATCTTTATACTCTATCGATAGTAACACCCAATAAAATATCGATAACAAAACCGATTAAAATATCGATAACAAAATCGATGAAAAATTCGATAAAAGTTTCGATGGCAAAATAATTAATAATAATATTGGTAGCAAAATCTATTATATCGATAAAAATATCCATAACAAAATCGATAAAAATATCGATAACAAAATCGATAAAAATATCCATAACAAAATCGATAAATATGAAGAACAAAATCGATAAATATAGATACCACAATCTATAAATATGGATAACAAAATCGATAAATATCGATAACAAAATCGGTAAATATCAATAAGAAAATTGATAAACATTGATACCCAAATCGATAAATATCGATAATAAAATCGATAAATATCAAAAAAAATCTATAACAAAATTTACAAATATCGATACCCAAATCGATAAATATCGATAACAAAATCGATAAATATCGAAAAAATCTATAACAAAATCTACAAATATCGATAGCAATATCGATAACAAAATCGATAAATATCGATAACCAAATAGATAAATATCGATAACAAAATCGATGAAAAATTTGATGAAAATTTCGATGGCAAAATCGATAAAAATATCGATAACAAAATCGATAAAAATATCCATAACAAAATCGATAAATATCAATAACAAAATCGATAAATATAGATACCACAATCTATAAATATGGATAACAAAATCGATAAATATCGATAACAAAATCGATAAATATCGAT
>NW_023458558.1:75954344-75983141 GCF_013731165.1 Rhagoletis pomonella
GATAACAAAATCGATAAATATCGATAACAAAATCGATAAATATCGATAACAAAATCGATAAATATCGATAACAAAATCGATAAACATTGATACCCAAATCGATAAATATCGATAATAAAATCGATAAATATCAAAAAAAAAATCTATAACAAAATTTACAAATATCGATAGCAATATCGATTAGTATCGATATCCAAATAGATAAATATCGATAACAAAATAGATAAATATCGAAAAAAAAATCTATAACAAAATCTACAAATATCGATAGCAATATCGATAACAAAATAGATAAATATCGATAACCAAATAGGTAAATATCGATAACAAAATCGATTTTGTTATCGATAACTATCGATATTTATCTATTTGGTTATCCATATTTATCGATTTTGTTATCGATATTGCTATCGATATTTGTAGATTTTCTTATAGATTTTTTCGATATTTATCGATTTTGATATCGATATTTATCGATTTGGGTATCAATATTTATCGATTTTGTTATCGATATTTATCGATTTTGATATCCATATTTATATATTGTGGTTTCTTTATTTATCGATTTGCAAACCTAACAAAAATTTTTAAGTTAATCGAAAGTGTGACATCAAATTTGATGTCCGATATTAAAAAGAATGTCTCACATATAAAAAAAAATATTAAATATTAAACAAAAGAAATATAGCGAAAACTGTTCAACATAAGGCATTCTATTATTGCCACTATTGCAAATTACCAATCCCGAATGTCCCGGGATTCTTGGCAAATAATCCCGGGATTTTCGGGACTTAAAAAGTGAAATCCTTGGTGTCTACTTCTTTTTCTCAACTAAAATTGTCTAATTTCTAAAGGTTATTCAACTGGTTTATCTTATTTTGGCATTGGACTTATGTTTTAGAAATGTGTTTCTTATTTTATTGCTAAATGGGAGGGATTACAAAGGATGGCACCTTTTTTGGCCCGTTAGTTTTTCTATTTGGCACATTTTGGCACTTTTTTATCCTCAATATGGCACCTCATAGCGAAGGACAGTTGGCAGCCCTGGTTGTACCCCATTAAATTTAAGTAATAGTGCCTCAAGAGGCTAAGATTTCGCATTGAGTTTCGAATTTTTTTTTCGGCGGTGTTATTATCTATTTTCTTCCATACAAAAAAAAATTGTCGATCATAGTAACTGTGTATGGAAAACAGTGCGTGACACCGCCAGCAAAAAGAAAATTGTCAAAAATCAACGGCATTTTGTAGATACTTTAAACTAGCATATGGACGGTCTGCACCTTTTTTGAATTTTTCTAATTTTTGTACAAAGTTAGAAATTTGGATTTACCTGGTTTTTGTTAAACCATGGCATTTAGTAGCGGGGTGTAAAACAAGTACACATAGTACCAGTAATTCCTTTATTTTCGCATTAATATATATATTTTTTCGAAAATAAAGATACGGGCGTTATTCATATGAAATGTACGAGTAGAGTAGCGTTTTAATTTGGTATAACATAGCACCTCTTGTTGCATACATACCATGCCGACTGCTTGGCGCGTGGAAGCCAGTGCTCATACCCCCGGCTGCACCAATGGAATGAATTAAATTGGATTTGTCGTAGCCTTTACACACGATCATATGAATTTCGTTGCCAGCATTACGCAGAATGTTCACGGCATCCTGATGCGAGGCTCCCAACAGTGAATTCCCATTGACTTCCAGTAATCGCATGCCAACCTAAAGCAAGCACAGTAACAAAGACCAACAATTAGTTCAAATGAAAATTAACAAATCTACGTAAATAAAAAGATTTAGCAATGGAAACGCAGTCACAAATCATTTTGGAATCTCAAATTACATAATTTCGATTTTGCGCCTATTTTCGTAAACAAATGACTTTTTGAAAACTCTCTGACTCATTGAAAACTGTTGCTCCACATTTCTTATGACAACACAATACATACCTTCAGCCTTCCGTCACGCCTTGCTGCACCGACTGAATTAATTTTTGACACAAAAACGCCCTCATCGGTGGGATCAACTGGATTGCCACGTTGGCCATTAAGACCGCCCTTAATGTGCATTCCCAGCCGTTCGCCTTCAGCTTTAATAATGACGATTTCCTGTGATTTATAATAATAAGCAGTTATAAATATAAAAGTGCAGCACAATACCAAGGCTACTGCCATTTGCAGCACCACAGTCAAAAAGAAATACTACTTATTTACATGTACGTAGATACGTATGTCTTAAGTTGAAGGCCATACACATTTTGGAAACGGAAGAATAACGAATGGAATGAAGTGAACGATAGAAGCTAACTAAAAGAAATACGCTTATTCAAAGAGTGAATAGCCTAAGCGTATGCATTCCTTATTTTTTATACATAATTCCCATTTGTATTCGCGATGGTGAATACTTACAGAGGTAATGGAAAAATAATAAATTATGCGCAAGTACATATTTGATAAAAATGTGCAATATTATTATGCGAAAAAGTTGGTGATTTAAAAGTGATAGTACAATTCATACGCAAACAGAAAGGATTTGAACATATTTAATAAATATGTATAGACAAATGTGCATGCAAATGTTCCGAATAAAGAGAAAAATCAACCCGCTGCCCATTACAAATCTAATTAAAAGTTATATGTATGTCGCCGTTTGTGTGGCAACATCAAGGCGCTCGCCCCAAATCGGAAAAGAAACTCGGCCAAACACTAACTCATGTATAAGCGCCAATCTATTATGGTATGTATTTTACTGAAACTTGGCAAGTATATTGCCCCAGTTCCGAGGTAGGCTAATATTTAAAATAGTCACAATCGGCTAAACTACTATACACTCAGTAATCGTTTATTGATCTCTACTACACTCGGTTCATAGGGGTACGTACATATGTACATATAGCCCGGTCAAGTTAGACATTCAAGGTTACAATAATTCGCATAAGGCTGATACGACTGTTGCAAATACCATTATAAATGAAATGTCAAAAGTCCCCATCAATCTCACGTCTTCAAACAAATATATTCAAGGTCACATAAATTTAATCTTTGCATTTTTCGGCAAAATGGTAACGTTTATCACAAAAATAGGTGATACAAAAGTGTAGATTATGCAATTATCTATAAAAACGGTCATAACATTTTTCTGCCTAAGGATTACCATATCTGAGATATAGCGATTCAAAAAATTGTGTTCTCGAAAATATGCACAATTTTATTTACACTGTACTTGTGGGGTAATGTTTTTGTTACGTTTTTTAACCTGTCTTCCCGGGTAGGCCTACTGCACGACTTATTGTAGTCCTATTTAACTAAATAATATTGCAGAAAAAAAATAATACCATTGGAAGTGATCGCCGCGGTGCATTTTTTTTTATATATGTACATATACTGTTCAAAATTTAGGTTTTAATTTTAAACTCTTTGTACTACATATATGACCAAACTAAATTCAGTTTCAAATACAAACCTTCCAAGTTTAACAAGTAAGAAAGTCTAAGTTCGGGCGGGGCCGAACATTAAATACCCGGCGCAAGTATTACATATATGGCTTTTCACCTTTCCGAAAGCTACCGCTACATGGTAAGCCGGGGTGTATCAATTTTGAATAAATAAGCGTCCTTAAATTTCGAAATATTGACGTTTCAAGCATTTCTAAAATTTACCGTTATATGAAAAGCCGTAATTTTAGTCCGATTTCAGTAATTTTGAACGTTTTGCTTTTATGTGGCAAGCACAATAACCATACCGAGTTTGGTACAAATTGGTGGAACGGTTACCGAGATACATATATGTGATCATAAGTGGGCGGTGCCACGCCCATTTTCCAAAATGTTATCCTGGTACCAAGGCCAATAACTGTGCCAAGTCTGGAAGAAATCGGTGCAGCGGTTGCCAAGATATACACATGTAACCATAAGTGGGCGTGGCTACGCCCATTTTTCAAAAATTTATAATATTCTTATTTTTCGTCTAAAAGTTATTGCAAATATCAATTTTGAGTGAATAATCTTCAGTAGTTACTAAAATATCGCAGTTTTCGTATTTCTGAAAATTACCGTTATATGGGAGGCAGGCGTGGCTATTGTCCGATTTTGCCTATTTTCAATACCATCCGTCCTACGCCCGAAAGAAGTACACGTACCAAGTTTCGTTAAGATATCTTAATATTTACTCGAGTTATCGTGTGCACAGACGGACAGACGGACGGACGGACGGACGGACAGACAGTCACCGCTTAATCGATTTCTCTTTTCATCCTGATCATTTATGTATACATTTGTCTATATCTATCTCGATTCGTTTTGCCTGTTACAAACAACCGTTATGTGAACAAAGTTATAATACCCTTGTGCACAAGTGCGCTCGGGTATAAAAAAAGAGAGAACATATCTTGGGTTTAGAATTTAAGCAGTTCGGTTTAAATTTTAAACCCAAACATTTTCATAATAAAGAATAAAAAATCTTAAATTTCATGCTCCGTCCGATGGGGATTGAACCCGGTAAACTTGGTAGCAACCAATTGTATCAATCATCTTTGCACACTCAGCTACAGCCACGCATGTAAATGTGCTTTCATACGAGTATGTTCAGTTTGAATCAATAACCAAACCAAATTTTCTATATATGAAATTATAATTAAAACATTTTGGTTTGATTTTTATACCACGAACTTTTTGGACTAAAATTTAAACCAGAATATCCCTGCAGTGAAAAGCCAAACCAGTGTATGTGCCTACCAGTTCGACAATCTCAAAGAACTTAGGCGATCAGCGACATCTGCCTTTGAAGTGCCAAAGCCAAAAATAAAACGCAATTAATTGCTTTTCTCACCAATGTCGGCTGTGGCGTCACGTGAAGACTGCTGGTTCTGGTTCTGAAATCGCAGGTTCGAGGCCGCTTGGAGGTGGTTAAGATTTTTAAAGTTAAATAAATGTAAGTAAAAATAATTTATTCAATTTATAAATAAATAACAAATTTGAAAATCGAATTGCATTGCAAAAAAAACATTTAGAAAGAAATATAAAAACAAAGAAATTAAACAAAAATATTTTTTTATTAAATTTAAAAATTACAATAAACAGCATAAACAAAAAAATAAATTTATTAAAAATAAAAATAAAATAAAAATTGAAAATAAAAAAAATTTTCCCTGTGCCAGGATTTGAACCTGGGACCTCAGGCTAACCATGCGAGTGCTCTGCTCTGTCGCCCATTGTGACTGTTGGAGCGTCGCGAGCAAAAAGGCACACTTATGCTTTTCACGGGGCATGAATTGGCAGACTATCTCATCAACTGATATGATACTACTAGTATTTATACTAGTAGTTGCTGATGCATAGCCTCACAATTGACATCTCGTAGGACATCGCAATGTTAAAAATACCAGTCGCTAACATTGAAAAAGGATAAAACGTGAACTAGTTCGGCTGAAACGCAAACCGGTAGAATTCTAGTTCATAACTAGTAGCTTTCCCTGCAGGGATATTAAAAATTGCTTAAAACTATTGACTATAAAAGATTAAAAGGGCAGTAGTCCCAACGCGGTTTAAAAATTAAACCCAAATTTTGGACCGTATAGCTGGTGAATCTTAAATTTTTTTCCACAGTAGTGAAACTTATTAAATTTACTATCTTCTACGTAAACGATATTTTGCAACCGGATTAGTAGTTTAGGAGCTAATCATTGATTCATCGACAATTTTGCATAATTAAAAAAAATAAATAAAAAAATACTTTCGGTAAAAAATATTAATATGAAGAACCTGTCAACTTTTGGATTCTTGCACGTCAAAGCATGATCTTTCATAAATACAATAAAGCCCTGCCCATATAAATTGAATATTAAATGTAGAAGTTATGAGTACCTAAGTAGAGATACATACAAAAATGTCTACACAAACTTATGTTTTGCATACTATGGAGAACACACCTTTTACAACAATTTTGAATCACTATGTCTCAGAAATGGTAATCCTTAGGAAGAAAAACGTTGCAACAGTTTTTATAGGTAATTGTATGATCTACACTTTAGTCTCGCCTATTTTTATGATAAACCGCACCATTTGGCTGAAAAATGCCAAAAAGAAATTTATGTGACCTTTGACCTTGAATAAATATTTTTGCAGACATGGGATCGATGGGCACTTTGACATTTCATTCATAATGGTGTTCGCAACACTCGTGCCATTTTTCAGCTTTATGCGAATTTTTGTAAGCTTACCCCTATTTATTGAGCTAACATATTTTTATCATAAGCTTTGTTTCATGACAGAAATACTGCCTACCGAGGCCGCTATTAGAAAAAACCTTTTTATGTTTTATTTTTTGATGTTGGTCAGAACCTGGGCTCGAACCAAGGCCCGCTGAATGGTAAGGCTCACTGCTAACCACTACACCACAGCGGTCATACAATATATGTACATATCGCCGTTTAAAGTACACAACCGCATATCGTGGTTCTGAAAAACCTCGTCACTGACTTTTGTGCCAAAAAAGATATTTGCTCACCGGAGGAAGCTCCTGCCACAAAGCCCTGATCCATTCATACTAAAATATCGATACTTAGTCATAACAAGAAGGTATAATTATGGATAAAAGAAACAACCGTTTTGAAATAAAACAAGTTTTAATCTCTCCTATAAAATTAACGAGATTTTGCATTTTCTTTATGCGCGGTTTTGTACTTTAAACGACGATATGTATACAGCGTGGCGACGAATAACTGTTACCCAGGTCTTTTTTGAGAAATAAAAAGGTCCTTTATAGCTTTTGTGAAAAAACTATTTTATTGTTAATTTTCCACAGATTTTACTTTAGTTGTATTAATTAGTTTTTAAATTGTAATCCTTATTTCCATTTGCCAGCAGTAAAACTTTGAGAGAAAAGTTCACTTAGCACGCAAGTCTTTTTCAGGTTTTTTTTTTTTTCTTAGGCATCGTATAAAAAATTACAAAAAAAAAAAATAAAAACTGTAAAGGGTTGTTCGAATGAATGGCCGTCCTAGTCACCAGTTCCGAGTTTATTCGATTTTAGAGTATGAAGCCTTATGCTGGACAGAAGGGGGAGTATAAGGGACTCAAAACGGAGAAAATTAGCCTATGGTTACAGAAGATATGGAATAAATTAATTGACGAATACCTGCGCGCCAAATGAACTTTTCTTTCAAAGTTTACACTGCTGGCAAATGTAAATAGGGATTAAAATTTAAAAACTAATTAATACAACTAAAGTAAAATCTGTGGAAAATTAACAATAAAATTGTTTTTTCGCAAAATCTATAAAGGACCTTTTTATTTCTCAAAAAAACCTGGGTAACAGTTATTCGTCGCCACGCTGTATATGGGCAAATCTAAAAAACAGGTACACTTTCAAAAAAAAATATTTGAATTTTGAAATTTGTGAGCACACCTATGTTTTATATCTCATTTTATTCGTAATCTCTTAATAAATCGATTAATATAAGTGTAATTCATTTTCATCAAGTGCTTCAAAAGTTAAACGAGGAATAAACATGAAATAGAAAACAAAAGAATAAGCTGGGTTCAAATTACGCTGTTCAAGTTGTAAGCTTTGAGCAATGATTTTGAAAGTTGAACTCACTTAATTCGGATGCTCTAAATTCAATGGCATGCCCCGTTTTACCAGATTGGTTCCGGTTTTTGAGATAACGATACTTGAAAATTTGATTGAATATTAACTATTTTATAAATAACTTCTTCAGTTTTGAAGTTATTTTACTAAAATTTTGCACATAACAGTTTTTTAATATTACCTTAATTATTCCTTAAAATTATCGAAATGGGTTCACTTTAACATATAGATCCAATACATTTGATTACTCAGATATGTGTTTTTGCGCTATAACCAGTGTTGCCAGGTCTTCGGCATGAAAAAACCTCCCTTTTGGTCTGAAAAAACGTCATTTCCTACCCAAAAACGTCTTTTTCAAATGTATGCACAGTGAATTGCTCTTATTAAACTTTTATTGTATACAAAGGTACATACATAAGTATTTACGTAAGGTATATTAAAATATCATTTCTACAGAGCACATTTAAAATTCATTATAAACTGCTTTGAGATCGTTATATAAAAATCATTTTATACATACAGTTGTGATCAGCTGATTTAGTCATCAACATTTTGATTGTGGCTGTTTTTCTTTTGTTTATTTAATGTTTATTATTTTTCCATAAAACCCTAGCTTTTTATATAACAAACAAAATATAAATCCACATTTCACACTTTGTGCAAAAATTATAAAAAATCTGCAAAATTTTACGGTCTGCTAAGAAGGAACATAGCAATATTTCAGCCGTTTTTGCGTTCATTACATTTTCACGGCAGTCTTAAAAAAGTCGCCTACTTTTTTCTGACTTTTTATGCCGCTACAGCTTTTTTGGTGCTTTTGCGAGCATGCGTGTTGCAATAGATCGACTCTTCCTGATTTGGCTTTTAATGTGCAATTGCAAACATTGCAATAAGCCTCGTAACCTCAAGTGTTTACAAAACCAGCCTTTGAACGCGGGATCCTTAGTCCAAGAATCCAAAAAAATGCGCGTACGCTTGGTTTGCATCATAGTTAAGTCATCTCTGTCCAAAGAATAAATATCTTTTGTAGAAAAGTGCTGCGAAGAAAAGCTTGTAAAGATTTGTTAAGAAAATAATTCAAAATTAGTTCTACTTACAAGATTTAGTAACAGAGAAAAATTACTGGGAAGTTAAAAAACGTAATTTTTTACACAAAAAACGTCCGAACGTCAACAGGATACAAAAAACGTCCAAATGACGTTAAAAACGTCAACCTGGCAATGCTGGCTTTAACTCTAACTACATATCTGAATAATAAATTGTATGCGTGCTATATATTAAATTGAACCTATACCAAACTTTAACCTGTTTAATTAGAGGAGTTATAACGCAAAACAACGGCTCTGATCAATCAGTTGTATGGGAGCTAGATGTTTTAGTGAACCAATTTGGATGATTTTATGGAATAGTTAAGGCAATATTAAAAAACAGATATGTGCAAAATTTTAGTAAAATATCTTCAAAACTCAGGGAGTTTTTTTTAAATAGTTAAAGTTTAAGCAAAGTTTCAAGTACCGCTATCTCGAAAAGTGGAGCCAATAGGGTAAAACTGAGGGCGCCATTGAATTTAGAAGACTCCAATCAAGTACGAGAAACTATCAGAACATTTATCGAAAAAAAGTTGCTTTGATACCACTCTCGAAATATTCTGACTAAAAGAAGGAGCATCATTAAAAGCAGTAAATCAGGGTTTTTACACACTTCTAGAGACACATTTTTTGAAGCATTTTACAGGTATATGTAGTTTTATAAGGACTAGCAGTTATAGAAAGATTTAGATCGTTTCGACGTATTTTAATCAATTTTTATCAATTAAGGTGTTTTTGAAATAAAAATTACGCTCAAGATCGCAGAATATTTTATATTTAAAAGTTAGTTTATTCTGAAAGCACACCTCTTCCTAAGGTATCAAATTATTTGTAACTAGACTAAATGCAGCTCATACATGGGGAGACCTTAGGTTCGGCCACTAAAAAAGATTCTGGGCACCATTCCAGCAACCCTACACAAGCTGGATTACATTAGTCCACATTCGAAAATAGGTTTTCTACCAAAATTCCAGACAGAAGCGACTGGGTAAACCGCTCGGACTTAGATCCAGGTTCTACCGCTATCTTTACGGACGGGTCCAAGCTCGACAACTGAACTACGTTCATCAAACTCTGCGCTCGATGCAGGCGTTCCCCTGTCTTCGAGTAAGCACCGATTGAAATCTATCTTCATTAAATTGGCCAACGAACGTTGGGCGAAAGAACCAAGCAACCGACCGCCCTATTATTAGCACAGTGGTCGGTATAATTACACACTGTCGTGCCTGCAGGGACGAGGAGGAGGTGGAGAGCGTAGAACACTATCTCTGCCATTGCCCCGCCCTGGCAAGGTCAAGACTTGCTATTTTCAACGAACATGCTTTTCGCTGTTTAGCCGATCTCGACTCTGTTGACGTCCGCGACCTTCAACGATACGTTAAGGTTACACGATGTTTCAATCATTTGGGAAACTACTGTAAGTACTGTAAGTGCAATAAATTAAGACAAGGCGTTTGAAGATGTATCTTTATACATATGTATGTACATTAGAATGGTTTTATTGTATATGGGCGGATTTTTTTCCTGAAATTTGTAAGAGCTTACCTCTAGAAATGTGTCATTTAGTGTAAAAATACAATTGTTATATTTTTCTGCTTTAGCTTGCGACCGATTCTATCTAAACCTACAAGTTTACCATCATAAGATCTGCTTCATTTGAAATCTGGCAGCACTCTACATAGCACAACTTTGTTATCGACTACTCCAGGCATGGGCATATTTACCCGTACGGGCAAGCGAGCCCATTCCGCGGGCTAGATCAAGGGAAAATCAAGGGCAAACATGAAGGGGACAACGAATCTTACTAATACACATATACCAATGAGAGCCACTGCATACGCATTCTGAAGTAAAACGGCCCACTCTCCCAAACGTACCACTCTCCCAAACGTACGCCACATACCTCTTCGTCATTTGAATAGCTCAACCTTTTAATCCTTAGTATTTTCGTTTTTAATTTTGTTATTTAATATTCATTACATCCGATTTTAAAACTTTATACAAAGTTAAAAAAATGTCAACAAAGTGGTACAATAAAGTGCAAGTTTCAAGTGTCTGTAAAATAGCGGTGATTTTTGAAACTTTTTTTGGTGATGGTGCTGCGCATTTTCTCTCATGCAAAGTATGCTCGACAAAATTTTTATATGAAATAAAATGCGCAGCACCGTCAATAAAAAATTTAAAAAAATTTCAAAAATCAGGGCTATTTTAGAGTCACTTGAAACTTGCACTTTATTGCACTATAATTGAATGGGCTGCAAAACTGCATATCCGACATTTTTCTAAAAATATTAGTAACTTATTCACTGCAGGTCATTAGGATGACACACTCCTATGTTGACCTTTTTTAAGAAGTGTTTCCAGCTCTCAAGAAAACGAAAAATCATACAAAATGCTGCCCAGGAAATGGAAAAGAAAATT
The DNA here is from genome assembly GCF_013731165.1 of Rhagoletis pomonella. Classification (NCBI taxonomy): domain Eukaryota; kingdom Metazoa; phylum Arthropoda; class Insecta; order Diptera; family Tephritidae; genus Rhagoletis; species Rhagoletis pomonella. Next base: position 75,965,440 of record NW_023458558.1, read on the forward strand.
TACAAAAATATATTAAATAAACAAAAGGAAAACTGTAAATACTAAGGATTGAAAGGGTGTGCAATTCAAATGACGAGGAGTGTATATGAGCAGATGTGATCACTACCCCAAGCAGTGTTGCCATAACTTTTTGGACGAACCGGCTAAATTGGCAAATAAAACCGGCTAAAATGTTTCAACTAAATTTCACATGTTTTATTTAAATAAATCACGAGTAAAAAGACTATTTCTTGGAGAGTAGTTACAAATTCGAGCCGGAAAAAATTTTGCCAGCAAGAATTTGCAATTAGGAAAAACATATGATTGTGGCACATGGTTGGATTTTTTGTCGACGATAATTTGAATAAACCAGTTCGTTAAATTTAAAAATCTACAAACTGGAGCGTTTTAAAATGAAAAATGTAAGTTAATACTTGTTTACTTAATTAATTTAGTTAATTCCAATGATTTGAAAGGTACTCGGCAAAAAAAAACTATCTATTACTATTACTATCTGATATTTTGAGTGATAATTGTCTTCCCTACAAGGCCTTTTCAGACTGACCGATTCTCAATACACTCAGATAGAAACCAGTACACATAAAAAACGCTGTAAAAATTTCCTTTCAATTTTAAGGCAGTAAAACAACGACCTTAAGTTAACATCAACCGAGGCCATATGTTGACAAGGGATGCAAAATCACAGTTACACAAAAGAACTGGTCAGATTTTTCAGAAATCCCTTCAATTCTGATGTAAAATATGATGCCAAAAGGCTGCAGATCTCCCATTTAGATGACCGGCAGATGTCTCGTAGGATTCCCAGAGAGTTTTGCTTTACATAGAAATTTGTGCTCTTTTATTTTCATTTTGACTCACTTCAGTGTTGGTTCCTTTAATTCAAGTTGGCATTCGGTTTTTGGAATTTAAATAAGTTCTCAACAAAAAAGTTTGTTTAAAAAAATACATATGTGTACATAGTTCTTGAAAATATCAATTTTTCCCTTACCTTAAACCTTTGGGAGTGGGCAAAAATGATGTTTTGTAATTTAGGAAGAATTGAATACGCGCTATCTGGGAAGACAATATCTACATGTAATATATATTCTGTTTGTTGGCACTATATCCAAACACAAACGAATCTTAAGCCTCTTAACAGTGAAACAATTTCTTATTTTCTTTCTTATTTATTTCTTTGCGAATACAACTTCACACTTAAAATTAAGACGTTTATAACTAACATTTTATGAAGAAAATCCCTTCTTCGTTTAAAATAAAAATAAGCGAAATCGGCCCAATTTCATACAACCCTGCCTGGAAATGGAAACATATATACATATTTGAAATTTAATAAAACAAGACAAATAGCAAATTCGGCTAAAAACGGCTAATTTTTTTCTGCAAAACGGCTAACAAATCGGCTGCCGGCTAAATCGAAATTTCTCCGGCTGTTTGCTATCGCAACCGGCTAAATCTAGCCGAAAAGGACTAAAATGGCAACACTGACCCCAAGTAAACGCGAGCTGAAAGTGTGATTGTTACTACGTTTATACGCATGCATAAGTCGCTTTAATTCATTTCGCCGCGATTCAAAACATATGTATAAACTGAATTTCAATTCGCTTTGAAAGAGCGAAGTGTTTTGGCTCACACTCCAATTCAAATCGGTAGTTTATTTCCCCAGACAGTTAGAAAGAGTGTATAAACACCGCTCTCAGTCAAAGCGAATTGGAGATCAGCTGTTCCGCTCAAATTCCAAATAATCGCATCAGTATTTAAAAGCTGATTAATAATAATCGTTCTTTTTCTTTGCCACGATTTTATAATGCCGAATAAAACTAGATTTTTATCACTTTCCATTATGTTAACTTATAAAATGTCAAATGAAAACTGCTAATTTTGTTTGCTTTTGAAGATGGTTACTTTGATGCCGATATAAAGTCGTAAGCACTGGAGCGATTTTAAAATGAAAAATGTACGTTAATACTTGTTTACTTAATTAATTTAGTTAATTCCATTAATTTGAAAGGTACTCGGGGAAAAAAAACTGTATTCTTAATCGGAATGCAATCTCAACCACAGTCCGACCGACAAAGAAATTGAAACGTATGTTGAAGAAAGTCGGACTGACAAGATATATACCCGTAGACCCTTTTTTTTGCCCCTCTGAAAGAATTTTAAAAATTCTATACAAATTTCTTTTGTTTGAAATGCAACCGTGGACACTAGCTGGCAGAAAAACTTTCAAATTTGCGTTCGTACAGAAAATTGCAAGTTTCTCTACATAAGAGAGAATTTGGGAGCATTCTTACTATCTTACTATCTGATATTTTGAGTGATAATTCTAGCTGGATTTTCGACGAACAAACCTATTGTCTTCCCTACAAGGCCTTTTCAGACTGACCGATTCTCAATACACTCAAATAGAAACCAACACACATAAAAAACGCTGTAAAAATTTCCTTTCAATTTTAAGGCAGTAAAACAACGACCTAAAGTTAACATCAACCGAGGCCATATGTTGACAAGGGATGCAAAATCACAGTTACACAAAAGAACTGGTCAGATTTTTCAGAAATCCCCTCAATTCTGATGTAAAATATGATGCCAAAAGACTGCAGACCTCCCATTTGGATGGCCGGTCATATGACCAGCAGATGTCTCGTAGGATTCCCAGAGAGTTTTGCTTTACATAGAAATTTGTGCTCTTTTATTTTCATTTTGACTCACTTCAGTGTTGGTTCCTTTAATTCAAGTTGGCATTCGGTTTTTGGAATTTAAAGAAGTTCTCAGCAAAAAAGTTTGTTTAAAAAATACATATGAGTACATAGTGCTTGAAAATATCAATTTTTCCCTAACCATACACCTTTGGGAGTGGGCAAAAATAATGTTTTGTAATTTAGGCAGAATTGAATATGGCTATCTGGGAAGACAATATCTACATGTAATATTTATTCTGTTTGTTGGCACTATATCCAAACACAAACGCACCTTAAGTGTCTTAACAGTGAAACAATTTTTTATTTTCGAAGTTTGCGAATAAAACTTCACACTTAAAATTAAGACATTTACAACAAACATTTTATGAAGAAAATCTCTTCTTCGTTTAAAATAAAAATAAGCGAAATCGGCCCAATTTCATACAACCCTGCCCGACATGAAAATTTTGTCCGCGATAAGGCCATTTCTAACAGATTTTGGGTCGCTTAGTCAAAAATGGAAACATATATATATATTTGAAATTTAAGAAAACAAGGTAAATAGCAAAATCGGCTAAAAACGGCTAACTTTTTCTGCAAAACGGCTAACAAATCGGCTGCCGGCTAAATCGAAATTTCTCCGGCTGTTTACTATCGCAACCGGCTAAATCTAGCCGGAAAACGGCTAAAATGGCAACACTGGCCGTAAGTATAAACACCAGAGCGAAATGTGTACGGTGTCAATGCGCTTTCAATTAAGTCGATTATTCTGTGCGTATAAACGTAGTATGTGTTAAGCTGAAATTAGTCAAGAACGTAAACCTACCGGTACGTAAACCCGAGTCAGCTGACACGATCTGTTTTACCACAGCGCAATGTAAATGAAAACTCAACACCGCATAATTTTTCTGTAGTTGTAGCCCGTAGCGCAGAAATCTGCGGAAATTAGATTTTTCCGTGTCAGCTGATTTCTCCTTCTTTAGATGGTTGCCACTTCGTCAGTTATACAGATGGTAAAAAAGATATAAATCGTATTCAAAATATGTTTAAAATATTTGAAATTTACTATTGAATAAGGTTTTTGTTAAAAACTAAGTAGTTTATATTTAGCTAAAATCTATTATAGCACGAAAAATTGTAGTTGAAAGGGTAAGTTTATGAAAATGCATTGATGAGTGGCAACAGTGTAGTAAGCAACACTGAGGGCTCCAGTAATCGACAAAATTCTGCGTATACAGACTGCGTTTATGTATACGTTCTGCGTTCTCGACTAATTTCAGCTTTAGTGTGCCAATTACGTTTGAATGATTTTGCGTTCACTTTGTTACGCTCTCGCATGCATACACATGTTATGCTTACGCTCTTTAAGCAGGCGCACACTCTCTTGCATGTTGCCAACTTTGTGCCTTTCGCAATAAATTAAGTGCGTTTAGGGAATTAAAACGCGAACATTTTTTAGTTTAGCGCTTGTTTCGTTCTTTGGCGCCCTTTTCAAGGTAATTTTACAATAAAAACGTGATTCTATGGTGACATTGTATTTATTTTGTTCATTCATTTATTGATTCCAAAAGTACGGAAAACTTTATCCGTTGACTTACACATATGTTAGTGTTTGGTCGAGCTTTTCCTCTGGATAATATGATCCCAAGTAATCCAAATGCAATATTTTCACACAGTCTCTATCACTGAATTCACAGAATATTCTGCTAATTAGCTGGGTGTGCGCATTTGTACAAAAGTAAGCAATTGCATGAAAATAAAGCCGCTGGAGAAACCAAGTAAAGTTTTGCAAATTGTTTTACGAATAAAACAAAAACGTTTTACTAAATAAATTGATTAAATTAATTAACTGCGCATGGTTGGAAATATTTACAAGTGGCATTGCGTGATTACTTAAAATATTTCAACATACAGCTTTATATGCAAAAATACCATTAAACATAATTTTGGTGTTTTTTTTTTTGGGAAAATTGCACTATTTTCAATGTTTTGGTGCTTTTTTAAATAAAAAACTTGGCAATACTGATCACTAGCTGACCTTCATCGAACGCTCTTTGCTGGGTTCGGAGTGCAAAAATGGGAACAAAAATCAAGTTTTCGAAGTAGATGTGCATTTCTTATCTTTATAAAAAACAATTCATTTCTCCTCGTATCACTGTATTCTAGGACTAAAGAAGGGGCTAAAGCTGCCTTTACAAGGGTCGATTTCTGTACACTGAGGGAAAAAAATTTTAGAATTAAAAAAACGTGCTAAATTTAAAGAAATACGCATATGAAAGAGCACCAGCCCAACTCGTTTTAAATTTGAGAATGTACGTTATAAAATATGTCGTTGCGAAGTGCACAGAAGCTTTTTCGTTATACGAAATTAAAATTAAGAAGAAAAAATTTAATTTTATGTTCCGTCTGATGGTAATTGAACCCGGACGCTCTTCATGCTACCACCCAAGCGTCTTTGCACACTCAGCTACAGCCATACATGTAAATGTGTTTTCAAATGTTGAGTTTGAATCAACACACAGCGCACGATTAGTGCATGATGTCGTACCATGTATGTACATATGTATGTATGTATGTGTTGTCACCGCTTTGCATGCTTTGTATACATATGCTTTCTTAATTACATATGAAAAAGAATCCGTGCAGTGAAAATGCTTCATTTCAATACGGACGTATTTGATTTGAATATTTCCATTATACGTAGTGTATGTATAATGAAAAAATCCATTTTGTTAAGAATTTTCACTTGATTTAAAAACGAACATTTTTAAACGGTAATCAAATAAATTTTTTTTTTATTCTTACAACTCGTTTTTTTTCTCAGTGTAGACTGGAAAATCGACTTGCCAAAGCATTTACATTTTACGGTTGAGATGTCATTTACACGGGTCGAAATTGGTTGAACGACAAAAATCTACTAGAAAATCGACCCGTGTAAAGGCGCCTATAACCCAGCGAGCAATTATCATTAAAGTTAAAATGCCTTGGTTAAAATTTATAAAAAGTTATTTCATTCTTGCTTTACCGGGACAATTGTTACATCGGTGGGCAACGACGCAATTACAGAACTTTAGACAGAACAATCTTTTTCGATCGGGTTCAAATCGGGTGATTGTGAGGGCCTATTCACGAATTCAAGTGTATTTGCAAAGGTGCTGTAGCTCACCAATGTAACAGTCGTGTCGATAAAAAGGTAAAATATAACTTTTAATTTGCTATTAAAAGCCCCACCGCCTTTCTATTTGAAGAGTAAATTTGTTGATGCAACAAAACGGAGCAGATTTACAGTTGAGCGAAGTAGAGGACTAGGTTTCAAATTATTTCGACCAAGCGGAACAAATCTACTCCTATCGGAGCCAAGTCCGAACGATGGCTTATTGTGTATATGAGGAAAATTTACGCTCTTTGTTTGGTGCACAAAGTCAGTATTGCCGCAGCCGTACTGCGATGAACATGATGTCGGCGGAGATATAAATAGTTTTTTCGCAACTTTTCATGCCCTTCCTCCCTTAAACTGTTTTTCCCTTTTTCTAGCCCTTGCTCGCACCTTCACTACTGCGCGGGCAAAATAGTGCCCATGTCTGGACTACTCGATCAGCCGTTTATTTAGTGTGCTGGTTTTGCTATCGTTGTTTTTTATTACAGTTAATTTTCATATGCGTAACTTTAAAAATAAGTGATGTGGAGAGCAGAGAACTTCAGCAAAGAAAATTGATTTTGGGCGAATTCATGCAAAATCCACACATCTCCCAATATCGGTTAGAAAAATTGCTGAAAGTTGGAAGGTCGACGGTTCAAAATGTATTTTCAAATATCAAGAAAAATTGCAGCATTGTGCAAAAAAGCGCAAGAGTTTTATACACAAAATGGAATCAACATTGTAATAAAACAGGTCAATCCTCCGAATTGCCCAGAGCTGCAAACGATCGAACGTTATTGGCCCATATGAAATCAAAATTAGAAAAAAAAACAAATGCACGGCTTCAAGAATAACGCAGTTCTGCAGAATGTGGCGAAAACAGGCTGAATCGATCGGCGAAAGGGATGTCCAAGTATTAATGGCGGGTGCCATCTCTAAAGTACGGGTATTTTGGCGTGGAAGTTAATTCTAATAATATTTGAAAATATTTTATTTAAATAGAAGTAAAAGAAGGTTCTAAAAAAGTTTCGACTGAATTATTCACTTTAAATTAGTTTTTTTGCTATTTAATACCTTCCAGATTTCAACTGAAGCAGATCTTATGTAAGGTAATTTTGTTGACTTTAAACTCAATTATAATACATTTTCTTCAAAAATATACGGTTTCGAAGATATTTAATATTTAGGACCGTTTTCTAATGTAAGCAGTAAAGTTGCCTTTACTAACAGGGCAGATAAATTGTTCCTCAATTTAAAGTGTTTTCGTTTTCTTACCTTGCCGATTAAACTAAATTTGTTATTCCGTATAGTGAAACTTCACTACATTTCCGAGAGTGAAACCTCACTACATTCGTCATAAAATTGCAAAGGTTGGCAATGCAACATAAGCAAATATAGAGCAAGAGCAACTGTTAGCAATAACCAAAACCTTGGTTGAAATATCTAATATTTCTGACTCATGAACCAAAACCAAAACAAAATTTAAAGTTGGGTGCAAATTTTAAAGGTTGCATCGGGTGAGCCACAGTTTATCGATTCGAGAAATTAATGCGCTGATGAACGATGAAAACGAAAGCTCGTATATCGAGACGATAAAGTGGCCGGTAAATTAAAGGTTAGATGAGAAAACGGCTCTTAGGGCCGTTTTCTAATGTAAGCAGTAAAGTTGCCTTTACTAACAGGGCAGATAAATTGTTCCTCACTTTAAAGTGTTTTCGTTGTCTTATCTTACCTGTAAAAATAAATTTGTTATTCCGTAGAGTGAAACTTCACTACATTTCCGAGAGTGAAACTTCACTACATTCGTCAAAAAATTTCAAAGGTTGGCAATGCAACATAAGCAAATATAGAGCAAGAGCAACTGTTAGCAAAAACCAAAACCTTGGTTGAAATATCTAATATATCTGATTCATGAACCAAAACCAAACCAAAATTTAAAGTTGGGTACAAATTTTAAAGGTTGCATCGGGTGAGCAACAGTTTATCGATTCGAGAAATTAATGCGCTGATGAGAAAACGAAAACTCGTATATCGAGACGATAAAGTGGCCGGTAAACTAAAGGTTGGATGAGAAAACGGCCCTTAATGGGACAAATTGGTGTAAATTTGTATTGGCACTTTATAGCAAGACATGAGAGATTATTTCAAAATATCTAAACGTCAACTGTAATAAATGGATATATTGAACAGATTTCTTTAATAACAATAGAAAAACAAATTACAGTATATTCCGTTTAGCTACCTATTCTCTTAGGTGCATTTTCCGCTTACGCGTAAAATTTTGCCAAAATACTGCTTCATGAAATGGATTTTGTACGAAATTTGAACTTTTACCTGCATTTCCGCGTTGCAACCCCTTTCCGTTTAACAGTCCTGTTTTTGAGTAAGTTTTATTCGATTTACGAAAAATACTTCTCTTACCACCACTAAAATGTTTTCAAACTTTATTTTGCTTACAACATATCACTCCTTTTGCGAACCTGTGCCATTACCCTAATCTGAAATCAGTAGAGGCGATGAAGACCCAAAAGAATCACCCCTATTCTGGTTGTCCTAAGTCGTTCCCATCGACAGTCGTTCGTTGAATTATGTCGTAAATAAAAACATTAACGACAGATTTTAACACGTTTTCAATACTTCGTCATATTGAAGGGATAATAGGAATAAAAATTTGTAGTAGGTTATGTCTTTGGTTGCCTCATAACGTCAATGAAATTCTCAAATTTCGACGAACGAGTGTCATTTCAATAATCGGAATAGGGCCGGATATGATAATGCCCCTGTAGCTGCTAGTGTTAAAGAGGCCTTATTCGTATTAAATATTTAAAAAGCTTTCATGAAAAACAGTATTGAAACAAGTTTTAAAATCTAAAACAAAACAAATCACAGTTTTTGGTTTCCGTTTTGCTAAACATTTCGCTTAAGTGCACCAAACCATTTGCAGTGGAAGTAAATGGAGCTAAACAGAATATACTGTATTAATAAAAATGTTTTATTATGTTTTTTAGGTTTTTTAAAATGCAAGGTACAATATTTAACAAAACGAGTAAGAAAGTCTAAGTTCGGGCGGAGCCGAACATTAAATACCCGGCGCAAATATTAAATATGTGTTTTTCACCTTTCCGAAAGCTACCGCAACATGGTAAGCCGGGGTGTATCAGTTTTGAGTAAATTAGTGTCCTTAAATGCGAAATATTGAAGTTTCAAGCATTTCTGAAATTTACCGTTGTATGAAAATTGGCCCTAATTTTAGTCCGATTTCCGAGTTTGGTACAAATTGGTAGAACGGTTACCGAGATACATATATGTGATCATAAGTGGGCGGTGCCACGCCCATTTTCCAAAATTTTATCATAAACGTATTTCTTGGTAAAGAATTGTTGCAAGCATCAATTTTGAATAAATTAGCTTTAATATTTACAGATTTATCGAAGATTTTGTGTTTCTCTAAATTACCGTTATATGGGATGTGGGCGTGATTATTGTCCGATTTTAAAAATTTTCGGTCATTTGGTATGTTGTATCAAGGCTAACAACTGTGCCAAGTTTCGAAGGAATTGGTGCAGCGGTTACCAAGATATACATATGTAACCATAAGTGGGTGCGGCTACGCCCATTTTCTAAAAATTTATAATATTCTTATTTTTCGTCTGAAAATTATTTTAAATATCAATGTTGAGTGAATTATCTTCAGTAGTTACTAAAATATCGCAGTTTTCGTATTTCTGGAAATTACCGTTACATGGGAAGTGGGCGTGGTTACAGTCTGATTTCGCCCATTTTAATACCAACCTACCTTGGATAAATGGAAACCTACATACCAAATTTCGTTGAGATATCTCAATTTTTGCTCGAGTTATCGTGTACACGGACGGACGGACAGACGGACATGGCTTAATCGATTTCTCTTTTCATTCTGATCATTTATGTATACATTTGTCTATATCTATCTCGATTCGTTTTGGCTGTTACAAACAACCGTTATGTGAACAAAATTAATATACCCTGGAGCACAAGTGCGCTCGGGTATAAAAATACAAATAAAATGGCACAATTCATTTCTAGACAAAAACTTATCTAAAGGAAATTTCGTACTGTAAACACTTATATATATTTTATTAATACTATTATTTTCAATATCACTCATCAGACAAGGGTAGACAAACGGTACTTTCAGGGTAAATCCGCAGACAATCCGCTACCACTTGAATGGTTTTTTATTCTCATCTTGTGTCCTATTAAATTCTTAAATTAGCTTAACCCATCTTGCAGCCGTGTCGTTTGCTACCCTCAGTTTGGACCTTGAAATATTCGAAAAATGGCAGGCTTTGATCCGAAACAAACTTTTTAAAAAAGACATCCTGAACAAGTTTTACTCAAAGACCGTAACAGTTGCAACTTTTATTACACCGTGCGACAAGACCCAAAAATTTTTAAAACACACGAAAAAATCAATATAAGTATTCACAAAACCAGCAGCCAAATATCGTATAACTGCGTTTTTAATTTTTCCCTCTGACGTCGGGATTTTTTTTTTAAGCACTTTGAAATATCTAGGATATGATCGAATAAAAAAATTGTTTAGAAGATTTGTTGCATTGTAGAGTAACAATTTGGTTATCAGTTAAAAGGAAAAATTCTGTAGAATTAAACAACAATTTAATTTGTTGGTGCCCCTTTAAAAATTTATTCTTGAATATCCTTGGAAATTTCCAATATTTATTTTTGAAAAAAATATATGCCAAGGACTAATATGTAAACTACTACATCCTCGAATTTCGTCCTTCTAACTTTATTAGTTTTAGATTAAAAAAAACCACACATGTGTATAAGATATTGATAGTTACAATATACATATTTAACCCTGGAAGGTCATCGTTATTTTTATAACGCAAAGGTCATCCTTCGTCGATTCGACGACGGCATTTCTAAAAGGCGTTATTTAATTAACCTGTGTATCATAATGCACAAAAATTATTATTTTCACATTATTTTGTTTATATTTTTTTTAAATAAAACAATATCAAGTAGTTTTTCTGTAGTCTTTTGATTGTAATTCAAGATTTCACAGCTCTGCTTCATTTGGCTTTTTGTACAAAACATTAATTAGAAAATATAAAAAAATAAATAACTTAAAGTACAATAATTCATTTAAAGTGTTTTTTTTCCTAAAAATAATACTATGAACTAAAAAAGGAAAACATTTTCAGATGCGACGGTTCTCATTTTGTGCAAGAGGCGCAAAGCTCTATTTTATGCTCTCCACAGAGACTTTTTTGGCATTTTGCAAGGATGATTTGTTATGCGTCGCTTAGAAGGGGGACAAATTGCGCAATTTTTTTTTTCTTCGTCGGTATAACTTTTGGTTGCATTGATCGTGTATTATAGCTGCACAAGTAAAATATATAAACAAATAAAAAAAACTCAAGAAAATTACTTTGAAAACATACACACAAAGTTCATCCTTCGTCGTTTTGACTACGCACATTTAAAAAATAAGTACTTACACGAAGCGCATGAATCTAAGTAACCGCACATATCAACTGCACAACACCGACTAGCGCTGTACGAAAAATTAGCACTATACAAACAAAGGAAAACAGCGATAACGGTAAAATAAAAACTCGCGTCGTCGAAACGACGAACCTTCCAGGATTAAATGCAGAAATCATTATTATGGAACCATGTATGCGCTCTAAAAGAGCAAACTGACCGTATGATGTACGGTTTAAATACTTTAATTGTTTTGCATACAAGGGCGTTGTCAGCCTTTCACCTAGGGGTAGGAATTTATATAGAGGGCAAAAATGTTTTTAATTATTGTTTTATCCTGGTGCACCCAAAAATTAAATTTTTCTCCTATTCTATAGAATTTTTCTTTTTAATTGATACCCATATTGTTATTCTACAATGCACCGAATCTTTTGAATAATTTTTTTATTCAATCATAGTCTAGAAATCTCAAGGTCCTTTTAAAAAAAATCCTAACGTCAGAGATAAAAACTAAAAACGCAGTTTTACTATATTTGGCCCCCAGTTTTGTGAATATATTGATTTTTTCGTGTGTAAAATTGACTGTCGCACGGTGTTATAAAAATCGCTATTTAAAAATTTGTTTTTTTTTTTGTTTTTACTTTTATTGAATTACTCCTTAAATAACAATAACACTATACCGCAAAATTAACTTTTTTTCTGGGTAGTGGACCAAGCCAATTTTTTCAAGAGGATGAGTCATTAGTGAAAAAGTCATTTCTCCGTTCTTCGAAGTTAGCCTCCGAAATCGAGATATGGACCTTTGAAGTTCTAAATTGGACCTTTGGTAAAAAAATATTTTTAATTATTGCATGTAAACAACTAAAAACGTAAACCTATTAGCACTTAAAAATTAGTTCAAAATTTTTTTAAATACATATAAGTTATTTAATTTTTCGAAGATCTAACTTTTGACCCCCTTTAGCACTATAAGTTTGCACAAAAAAGTTATATACCATTTAAATTAGAGCAAAAGGCGGACCACGCCCATAATTTTACTTTTTTAGTTGCTTACATACAATAATTAAAAATATTTTTTTACCAAAGGTCCTATTTCGAACTTTGTAGACCCATATCTCGATTTCGGAGGCTAACTTCGAAAAACGGAGAAATTACTTTTTAATTATGACTCAATCTCTTGGTTCAATACCCAGCTAAGTGCTGTACAGTGTATATTTATGACAGGCTCAATTTCAAGTTGGTCTCTTCTGGCTGATGTTAGCTTTAATGTTCCCTTTAGGGATAACTATCATTCCAGCAAGTTTGATATATCAGATTCGCTTTTCAGCATTAAAACCCCGATACTATCCTCTCTCAATTAATGATTTACTAACATAAAGACATAAAACCAGCTGATGACTTTAGTTCTCTAGTTGAACAGTGACTCGGCGCAAAAATTGAAAATATTGGTTCCGTATGTCATGTGGAATGCGCCACTCGTGCGGATGGGCGAGAAAGGAGGGTACAACCGTTGGGATTATTATTATATATCCAAAAAAAAATCTATTTTTATCTTAACAATCTAAAAATAACAAATATTTTAAATTTTTATATTTTATGTCTTAGATAACAGTTATTGAAGACTTTTATTTATCAATAAAATTCAATCACTACTTTTACTTACAAAAATCATCAATAAAAATCCAAACTTATCAAGATTAACCGAACAATAAACTAAACAAAAATCAAAATACTTAAATCGCAATATTCCATAAACTTCACAGGAAGGTGCCTGTACCATTAAGGGCCGTTTCCACCAATTCTGGTTAACACTAATGCCCAGTTAAACATCGCTGCCGATGTTAGCGGCACAGTGTTATATGCATGGTTTCGATAGCGATGTTTGACGGAGGTTAGTGTTACCAAGATATTGAGAAACTGGCCCTGAATGTTAAATATCTTCGAAACCGTATATTTTTAAAGAAAATGTATTATAATTAACTTTAAAGACAATAAAATTAGCTATGAAAGCTATAGCTACTTATAGTTTTAGATAAAATCAGTCGCTAGCTAAGCAGAAAATTATCGTATTTTCTTTACAATATTAATTTTATTTTTTCAAACTTCAGGGCACCTTCGGTACGTGAAGGCATGTTCCTATTGGGCTCAAACTTTCACAATTGTGTTTTTCCTCTAACAGGTCTATTCCGCGCTGGTAACATAAATGTTGTAACCGGCAACTAAAGTGTCTGTCAATTTTTAAACTTTTTTCGCATTCTGTGCGCTCTTGTAACCGGTAAATTTGGTTACCATCTCATGAGCTGGTAACAAAATATTGCCCCGTGAAATATGCAACACAAGAATCTCCACAAATCTCCATAGCTGAACTGCTGAATATTTTCACTGCATTACCAACGTACCTAGAATCGCGGTAACAAGAAGTGGTAACATTTTTTGGTAATACAATTTTCCGGTCACAAAATCTTCGGTAACGTGCAGAATAGACCTGTAAATAGCATATTTCTAGAGGTGAGAACCTGTAAAAATCGAAAGTTTTTGTGGGAAAGTTTGATCTTCGGAAATAAAAACTGCTTACATGCAAGGTGTAACTGTTCCTGCAATCACTTTTGGAATTGCTTGAGTTTGACAGAATTTTAAAAAGGCCTTGCGCTTGCCACGTCTAACAGCTACTTAAGAGCTTTTTATTTTCTAACATATTTTACATACATACATATGTACATATGGCTCATTCCACGGTAATCGATACCGAATGAAACGAAAATAAACTAAAGAATATGACTGTATTATTTCTAGTAAGTAAGAGTAAATAAATCTAACTTTCAAGACTGAAAGCCAAAATTCCGAAATTTATCTCAAACTCAGATATTTTTTTACTTTAGGTTATGAGAGGTTAATTTTTTTCAAAATTTACAAGACTGATTTTCGTAGTCTATTACCTTTTTCGCATTGTTTAAACCGTCAGTGGAGAGACAAATTCGTTAGCATTGTAACGGCGTTATTTTCAAATTTTTCGGGCAAGTACTAAATATTTTATAATATATTGGCAAAGCATATTTTAATGTCACGCCCGTCACAAGATACACATAATAGTTATTTTTTGAAGGAAAACACATCTTGGACAGTGTAAAAAAGCTGAAGAAAGTAACGCTATGACACAGGGAAATATGTGCGAATTGCTTTCAAGTATTTTTATGCTTTTATTTTAGAAAAAAAAAGAACCGATTATGTTGGTCACGTCCGTCACATGTCACACCCGTCATAATTTAAAGTTTGACAAACTTCAATAAATTCGGCCAGGGACTGCTACCGTTACTTATCAGCTAATCTGAAATGTGTCATATATCTGTTTGTGATCAGCGATGATAAAGCTAATCATAAAGATATGTTGCTCGCGCGATGGGAAAACTTAAGCTATGCTGTCACGGATAAAAAGATATCATTACTTCGCTTGTCAGGGCAAAAAAAGTATCTGAAACGGTTTTTACAGGTCATACTATTAAAAATACGGTACTTTACAATTACTAAGACATACAATAGAGAAGAAGACTTGGCGGAATCTGGTATGTGTTCGTAAAATCTGATTTTTTGAGAAATAAAGTTAGCTTAGTTGTCTAATAATGTGTATTTATGTATTCATGCTCAACTTGTCACACCCGTCACAAAGTCAAGTCACACCCGTCACAGTTGAATTTGGAACATATAATCTATAATTTCCAATAGCGGCAAGCAACTTTGGCGTAAATGTTGAGAATGTTTATTTAACTATACAACGAACTATTTAAAACCATAAGCAGAAGACATAATTAGCAGAAAAACTCTGATGCAAGTAATGAGTAGTTAATTTGGTTTGCGTACTCGTCACACCCGTCACAGTGACTAAAATTCAGATAACTCGTTCGGATTAAATTGTTTTTGGAATTTTTATTCCAGGCATTGTGTATATCTCGGAAACCTATTACAAAATACTCGTTTTAAAGAATTTTGTATTACAGTTTAAGAATTAACCCTTAAAATGTGAGTTGAAATGTCACACCCGTCACCGTGGAATGAGCCATATGTAGATTGTCTTAAATTTTGGGACTGGGGTGATTTCATAATGCATTTCATTCGATAACGAATGCTACAATTAGGCCTGTGAATTTAAAATAAAATAAATAAATAAGTTGCTTTAAAATAACACAGCGCTAGCGTTTAACATTATATTCGTTGTTTATTTGGCGCACAAATACTTTAAGATCTGTATACTAAATCAACATTTCCATTTCGGTTAAACCCTTAATATTAACAATATAATGTGGGCTCATGTTCTTACTCAACAAAAATTAATAAAGTTTTAGGCACATTTAGGGAAACATTTATTGAATAATCCAAACAAAAAGCGACTTGGCTTACCTCCGTACGTAAAATTTCTACCTCAAACTTGGATATTGCAATTAAAAAAGAAAAAAAGTGTAAATATTTTGCAAAAGTGTTGAAAGAGCAAGCTGTAAGCTACATATGTACATAATTGCAGGTCAGCGTGAATGCTAAAAAATAACTATATTTTCTATGGAATGAGATATTATATTAAAAATGCCTTTTTATGTTATTATTTGAATTTTAATTACAACCAGAATGAAATTTAGACTAAGATGTCTTAAAAAAATAATACATTAAAAAACAATTTGTCAACGTCAAAAAGCTTACCTGAAATCCCGGGGGTAATGGCTCGTGTTGAACTGTTAGCTTTATATCGTCACCAGGCTTCAGGAGCTCCATTACAGCCTCTTGGTGGGTTGCGCGCGAGATATCAACGTCATTCACCTTCAAAATCCGGTCTCCCATTCGCAGTTGCCCACATTTGTGTGCAATGCCATCAGGCACAACCTGCAATAAAAATTATAGCTATGTTATAAAACTAATCTTACGAGATTGGACAAATTTAACATTTTCTTAACATTAATTAGGGCACAAGGCAGAAGCTTTAAATTTGTTTTCGAGATAAGAGGGGCCTTAAACAATCTTAAGCCACTTAGCATAACATTAACAGCCAAAGTATGTACGCTACATTTGTTCATTTACGTTTGTGCTGTAATGCAAAAGCCGAAAAAAGGTAAAAGGCGAAAACGAAGACTTCAATAATTTATGTCAGCAGAGTTCCTGGCAATATAGACTATGTACATACAGTCACTCTCAGAAGTATTCGTAAATTAGTTTTTTCATAATATTCAAAATGTTTTCCATCACAAATCTTTTTCGTTAATTTTCATTTAAAACATAGCTCACTCTATAACCAAAAACAAAATTTGAAACTTTTTATTCAGAATTTTTAGAAAAATTATCGGTACAATAAGGTGCAAGTTTCATTTAGCTAAAAAATACCGCTGATTTTTGAAGTGAAACTTCTTAATCGAGTTCGGAGATGGTTGCGTTAAATATTTAACACCAAGCCATAAACTCTGTATCGTTCGTTCGATTTTTAAAAATGAGGTGTCACATGAAAGGCCTTGTCCTTCGGGTGTACACCATAGCTTTAGTTCCATGAAAGGAGTTGCCACATGTTAGAAAATCGAATTCAAAATTTCTCTGCCGCAGAGGGTTGCGTTAAATATTTAACACCACGTCATAAAATCTGTATCGTTCGTTCGATTTTTAAAAATGAGGTGTCACATGAAAGGCCTTGTCCTTCTGGTTTACAACATAGCTTTAGTTCCATGAAAGGAGTTGCCACATGTTAGAAAATCGAATTCAAAATTTCTCTGCCACAGAGGGTTGCGTAAAATATTTAACATCAAGTCAAAAAATCTGTATCGTTCGTATGATTTTCAAAAATAAGGTGTCACATGAAAGGGCTTGATCTGCAGATGTGCAGTATGGTTTTGGTATTTTAAAGGCTTGCCATATATACGAAAATCAAATTCAAATTATTTATTAAGTTAAACGAATTATCCCAATATGGGTATCAAAAGAAATGGGTTTGAATAAGTTGTATTTTCTAGCTAAATGTAGGAGGGTAGCCACCTGTTTCAAAAGTAAAATTTAGTTAAATATACAAAAGTCTTACGCTTAAAATACTATACAGAACAGAAAGAGCTTACGGAAACACAATTAAAATATTTTAGAGGTGCCTGAAGAGGGTGGCCACCTGTTTAAAAAGTTAAACTCAAATTATTGAAGCAAATCTTATTATTATAGCTCCGTTATGTTTGCGATAAATATTTAACGCCACGGTACAGGTAGCATATGATGGGTATAGAAAACGAATAGCTGCGTTAAACGCCAATTGGGTGGGAAAAGACTAATGCAAAGACAAGAATATAATCAAAAACAAATATAAAGATAAGATGAAGATGAATATGAAGACGTAGATGAAGATGAAGATGAAGGTGAAGACGAAGATGAAGATGAAGATG
>NW_023458558.1:75983241-75985873 GCF_013731165.1 Rhagoletis pomonella
AAGATCAAGATCAAGATCAAGATCAAGATCAAGATCAAGATCAAGATGAAGATGAAGATAAAGATGGAGATGGAGATGAAGATGAAGATGAAGATGAAGATGAAGATGAAGATGAAGATGAAGATGAAGATGAAGATGAAGATGAAGATGAAGATGAAGATGAAGATGAAGATGAAGATGAAGATGAATATGAAGATGAAGATGAAGATGAAGATGAAGATGAAGATGAAGATGAAGATGAAGATGAAGATGAAGATGAAGATGAAAATGAAGATGAAGATGAAGATGAAGATGAAGATGAAGATGAAGATGAAGATGAAGATGAAGATGAAGATGAAGATGAAGATGAAATTATATATGTATATTAGAAAATAAGTACATGTGTATGTATATCGCACATTTCTTTCTTTCTGGAATTTCCTCTATTAAGTTTCACTTCTTCCGCGCGTAGGGACTACACGCACTGAGTTTTTAGAATTTTTTTTTTTTGTCGAGGGTGTTGCGCATTTGTTTCCATATAAGGCATGAACAAAATATATTTTTATATGGAAGAAACTGCGCAACACCCTCGACAAAAAAAAAACAAAAAATCTGCAGTAATTTTGAGCAGCCTTAAACTTGCACTTTAATTATACTAAAATGGAAAGGGCTACAAAACTGCATACCGAAAGTTTTTCTAAGAATTCTGAATAAAAAGTTTGAAATTTTGATGAAAATTTTTTTAAGGTTGATTCATTTTTATGATTTTTGTACAAAGTTTGCAAGAATGAGATAATGAAAAAGATGTATGATGGAAAACATTTTGAATATTGTGAAAAACTAGATTACGAATACTTCTGTGAGTGACTGTATGTACATGCGGACACTGATAAACGATGCAGAAGTTACTGCGACTTTCTGTTTCCATTCATTTTATTTCTGTTTTGCACAAACACAAAAAGACTCGTATCAACTGACCAGAACCATACAAATTTACAGCGTGACAAATTCTACATTGGACAAGTGCAACAGCCAGCTATGTATATAGCTCATTTCAAGACAGGTTCAAAGCTATCTTTTAGGTATAAATTATGGTCTAGTCTAGCATGGTCTAGTATGTATGGTCTAGTCTATTATGGTCTAGCACTAGTTCAGTGCTCCTTTGAAGGAAATTCGATTACATCAGGGAAAAACGTGAACACGTTAAGCAGTGCCCATACATACATGCGAATTTTCGGAATGCGAATTTGCGAATGCGAATGTTAGGAATAACATTAAAATAGCTATAATCAACTTAAGTATTCGTTTTTATTACTTGTGCTTAACCTATACAGCTTTTAATCTAGTAGTCAAAGTTCAAAAGGGGCATATTATATTTCAAAAAAGTAATTTTGCTGCCTTTTCTCCCATGAGGCGTTTTCTTAGTGACACAAGACCGGCTGCACTGAACAATTGATCACTTGGAACCACCAATCGAGAGGATTGTTACCGAGATTCCGAAATTACCGGATTTCTTTAAGATAGACCTTCAACTGAGCTTTAATTTCACATTTTTTAATCTAAAATTATTTCTAGGTTGCTTATACGACTTTTAGCAGTATTTGTTGAAGGTCCATCAATGTTGCTTGCTATACTACTTAACCGTTTAGCGCATGAAGCTAAAAGCTGGTTATTGTCCGCACTCTGGTTAGACAGACTTAGAGCCATTTCAGCAATATTAGAGCAGACTCTTTGCCCATGTGCACATTCGCAAAATACTCGAATCATTTGATGCGAATGCGAATGTCGAATGCGAATTTGTAAAATGATGCAAATCATTCGCATAACGAATGCGAATGCAAATATCCGCAACATCCCTGATGTGCACATACATTTTGAGAGTACCAAACTTCCGTCAAAAACGGCTGCCATGCCTGGCGCCACTAAATAAAAGTTCTGTTGTAAACTTTTAGTTGCTTATGAAATGCATAAGGAAATTTTGAACTCGTTTCTAACGAAAATTACAGAATAGTTATTAATTTATACTAATATATATTTTGAAAGCCGTTTTTTCTTTTCTTATGTTTAAAAAAAAACACAAATATGTATGTACAGTTCATGGATAAATTATGTAGGCAATTACAAACATATGTATGCACAAGGAGCAATTAACATTGCTGTTAGCACTTACATTTGTATATGCATATTTATAAAAGTATCATGATTTTTCAATATTTTCGGTTCTTCCGTGTGCGATTTTACATTATTTTCAAAGAAACGTTTTTTCAATTTGAAATTAAATTTGTTTGAATGATTGTAAGAAATGTACATTTACATACCTTTGGCTGTAGCTGAGTTTGCAGTGGTGCTCGCTGTTATTGGTTAGATTCCAGACGGCCCAAGATGTTAATACGTTAACACAAAGTTTTGTTTTGTATTACCAAACAATGAAATAGCATCTGCGAAGTGCAGAGTGAAAGTGCATTTGAACGAAAAAGCCGCCTATCTATGTAAAGTAAACAAGCCCCCCGCTGCATCCCTTTTCGATAGTTACGATCTAGTTCTAAATTCGACAGATAAGATCTAGTTCGTTTTGCGTCCCTTTTTCTATAATTCCGAACCAGTTCTAAATTCATCACTTAAGATATAGATTTCTAATGAAAAAAGAGAAATA
>NW_023458558.1:75986273-75989174 GCF_013731165.1 Rhagoletis pomonella
AAGTTATAGCACTATTTCGGAGATCACCACATCTCCTCATCAGACTTCTTTTTTCTAGACTTCAGCAGGGATCGAACCTGCGTATTCGATGTTCAAAGTCAGAAGCGTTAACCACTGAGCTATGTACATCCCGTAAACTCTTGTAGCTAATTCATTTTCCTTATTCAACCAACTACTATCAAGTGCAGCTGATTTGCCGCTATTTAGACTCGACAGCGTGGTTGTTGTTGTCAATTCTATACATCCATTTGCTTATTTGCTTTTTTGTATAGTTTCAGGCAGGCTCTTCCTAAACTAGAAAAAAGAAGTCTGATGAGGAGATGTGGTGATCTCCGAAATAGTGCTATAACTTCTACCGCTTAGACTTTGTTGCTTTTTCAATTTTTCCTAATAAACAATCGTGGTACAAAGCTCAATAAAAATATTAAAAATAAAATGCTAACAAGCCACAATAACATTGACGAGAAATAAAATTGTTTTTTTAAGAGTCCCACATTTCGCTGATTTTGAACTAGTGGGGATCTACTTACTATCGGACTGGTTCGTTTTTGGCGATAAAGATCTTGTACGGAACTAGAAATTGTATGCACCAGTCCGCGGTTTCCCTGCAGGGTATGTACATATGTACATTTGTATGTATGTAATTACGCATAAAAACTGCTATTTTTTTTACGTACTAAGTGAGCGCAATATTAAAAGCAGCAACTCTTATCCATCTATGACATATGTAGATTCTATGTATATCGCAAAGCTCGAGAACGGCTGAACCGATTTTTTTTTTTTAATTTCGGACACCTGCTGCAGACATTCAAAGGATGGTTATCGGCTAACAAAAATCTCGATATATAAAAAAAGCATGGAACCTCCTGTACAAACCGAATTTTTCATACTGGAAAATGGAAAATTTTTGAACTTGTTACGGAAATATATGAAAGCAATCACATACTCATGGAGAAAAACTGGAGTTATTGGAAAATGGGCGTGGCACCTCCTATACAAACCGAATTTTTCATACTGCATATCTCTGGAAATGTTCATGGTAGAATACTGGAACTTGGTGTGGAGATATACAAAATCAATCGCATATTCTTACAGACAATTTTGAGCTATTGGAAAAGAGGGCATTGTACCTCCCATACAACCCGAATATTTCATACTGCATATTTCTGGAAGCGTTCATGGTACAATTTTTTAACTTGGTACGGAAATATATGAAATCAATCACACACTCATGGAGAAAAATTGGAGTTATTGGAAAAGGGCGTGGCATCTCCTATACAAACCGAAATTGTCATACTGTATATCTCTGAAAATGTTCATGGTAGAGTACTGGAACTTGGTATGGAGATATATGAAATCAATCGCATACTCATGAAGAAAAATTCGGACTATTTGAAAAGGGGCCGTGGCACCTCCCAAACAAACCTAGTTTTTCATAATAAGTTTCTCTGGAGTACTGGTACATGGTGGAGTACTGGAACTTGGCACTTCGCATACAAGTCGAATTTTTTTTTATTGCATATCTCTAGAATTGTTCTTTGTAGAGTACTGGAACTTGGTGTGGTGATATATGAAATTAATCGCATAGTCATGGAGAAAATATGGAGCTATTGGAAAAGGGGACGTGACACCTACCATACAATCCGAATTTCATACTGCATATCTCTAGAAGTGTTCATAGTACAGTCCTGGAACACTTCGTAAGGAGATATATGAAATCAATCCCAATTGAGTAATTGAGAAAAATGGGCTCTTTGATAAGAGGGCGTAGAAAAGTACAAATATACTGACTTTTACTTATCTTTGAAAGGTATATTTGTGAGTGAAATCCTAAATAGCTGAAGGGATTTTAACAAAGTTTTGTGTGTTTGTTTGAGTGGGTACCTGAATAGTTTAGTTTTACAATTTAATCCGCCATTTCCCGCTGGAGTTGAGTTATTACTTAAAATCTTTTTTATGATCCGATTTGGCGAATATTCAAAACATGTATTGGAAACGGTAAAGTCAGTCCAATTGCCAGGTGGCGCTGAGGTCGAGTTATTACTAAAAATTGACAAGTGCGAAAAGGTGCCGTAAAGGTCAGACTAAATCGACCTGTTGCACCATTGGGTATATCGAACTCTCGTGTGTTACAATTGTCCCAATGGACGTGATTTACCAATATTATTATACATTAAAGCTTCATTCGAAGAAACCAGGGTTGAGTTGTGCAGTGGTAAATCTCAAATCACCACCTGTCGAAATACCTTAAAAGCCAGTACCATGAATTTAACGAAAATTAATTTTTGTAATTGAATTTAATATAGAACCTGACCGAAAAAAAAATTATTTTTCACATAAATTCCTTTCGCGAAACTGGCTTTTAAGGTATTTCATCTCAGTCTATATATGCATATTGTATTTCTGTTGAACAAGGATACGCATTCATTTTGAAATTGCCACCAACTATAAGATAAAGTTTCTAGGGCACCATAAGCCATAGTCCTAGCCGGACCAAAATGTTTAAATTAAAAATCTAATTTTAGGCGGGACGAAGTTCGCCGGGTCTGCTAGTACCTTATACTTTTATATATGTAGGCTCATAACTATGCAAGGGGGCGTCCCAGGTGACCACTTTATTTTTGAGGGTGAGAATGTGTGACATTTGGGGTTGAAAGTTCTGTCCCAACTTTGCTGAACAACGCTTCTCCGCCTAACTTGAGACAAGTTCACATTCATGCTCTCAAAAATCAAGAGGATTTATCAGAATTTCAAACCTGCACATTATTATACTAAAATTGAATAGGCTACAAAATTGCATACCCAATAAGTTGCTAAAAATTCCGTATAAAAAGTTTAAAATTGGGATGACATTTTTTTGAAGTTTGTTAAACTTTCCTGAATTGTGCACAGAGTTTTAAA
>NW_023458558.1:75989184-76026881 GCF_013731165.1 Rhagoletis pomonella
AAGGTGACATTTATCGGTAGAAAAAAACGCCATTAATGTGAGCGCCACTGTATCTGCTCCAAAAATCAGTGTGTTATTTTTTACCCAACCCGTGACAGAAAAAAAAACTCAAGACAATTCGTATATAAATTTAAGTTGGATTTTTTTTTCGTATTTGGTAACAACTCATAGCTATTAGTCATTAGTGAAATAGGTGTACGGTTGCCAGATGTACTGATTTTATCAGTACAGTACGGATTTTTCAAACTTTCGTACTGATTTTATTCATTTCTTCAATCAGTACCTAATGTCCTGATTTTTTTAAATTTGTACTGATTTGTACTGATTTTTCAATTCTGAGCAATCAAATTTGCAATAGGGTTCTTCCCACCGAGCTTGGTACGCGGTAACTCGGTGATCGGAAATTTTTGTCCATGTATTTTGTTTGTGTAATATTATTTTACACAAACAAAATACTTTAAGATTTGCTTAAATTTTTACATAACGTTGCAACTTTCTTAAAATTTACTGCAAAAAGTAAGAAGAAAATAATTTAATTATAGTTGACTTGTTTTCGGTAATGTTTGATATGCGCAAGAAATTAATATAAAAGAGCAATCGTTTTATGGGCATATTGCGGGTCATTATCTACCAGAGGGCTGACGTTTTTTGTCGAGTGTTGTTAGTTATCTCGAAAATAACTTTCAGTTTAATAACAACAAATTTGAATAATTGAATGGCTTTGCCTACAACTTACAATTCGTTTTTCTCAACTTACTGACTCAATTTAGATACTCTTTTTGGCGCATTTGAAAAAATAATTTAAGCCATGAGGAAATACGGATGCAGTCCTTAAATAGAGGTCTCTTTCCACAGTTTGAATATATATATAATTTTGTCTTTTTTTCCAATACCACGTTCAAACGAAGCACCTGAGAGGACCTAACTTAAATATAAAGTTTGCTTCCTGGCGAAAAGAGAGAAATCGACTTCTAATTAAAATTTTAGAAGGTGAACTTCAAATTAAAAGTAATATTAAAATATGTATAATGTTAAGAGTTCTTTGACTATTTAAACACTGAAAGTGGAAATGATCTCATTATTGCTATTAAAAAATTGCATGTACATAAAATAATTTATTGGCTCCTGCAATATTATAAAGGTATCTCTACATGTTAATGTGTATACTCATATTAAAATGAATAACATTTTTATTTTTTAAGAACAATATTTTATTTATAAACGGGTAAGGCTTCCTCAAATGGGGCCCGAATTTACCAAGTTTAATATTTCGTCCCGTTTCTGCCTTAACCACGTATCTAAAATTTTTGGGAAAACTAATATTACCATTTATAACAGCGGTTTAAGCGTCACACTATTTCAAAATAGAACAGAGACTTAATGAAGGTGCTTACTACTGTTAGTGGAACCCGAAATATTAAGTAAAAAATGAGTTTATTGTATTCTAAGGGAAGAAATTAAGCATTTTTTCTTACACTCTCTAAAATACCTCTATTGCAGATACGAGGTTAAGGCAGAAACGGGACGATTTTTCAATGATATTCAGGCGCCGAGTTTTGTAGTCGAAAAGTAAACTGTGTAAATTTTGTTGCAAAATTCCAAATAGTTTTTTTTTATCAACAATTGAAAATTTTTGCAGTGTTTTTGAAATTTTTATTTTTCATTGAAAATAAGTGTCCGAATGAAAAAATTTTTTTGAGTGCAGATTTAAAAAACATTAAACTATACAATGAAATTATTTGCGTTACAAATTTTTTGGTTAATTCTTGGTAAATTCTGGGCCCACTTGAGGAAGCCTTACCCATACAAAAATATTATTAAAAACAAGTACTCTGGCGTTTCAAAGTATTATCTGCTACTTACATTCATAATTCTTCTTGGAATAAGAGTGTACTGAAAAATACTGATTTTTATAGCATGAAAAAGTCTAATGTACTGATTTCGCGACAAAAAAATCAGGCAACCCTAAATAGGTGTAGGTTTATCGAAATGCAAAATTGGTGAGTAATTTATACTAAAATTTAACAAAGACAGAACAAATGTCCCACTCGCAACGATGGATAAAACGCTTAACGAGATAAACTTATGAAGGCATAAGTGGGCGGTGCAACGCCCGTTTTTCAAAAATCTATAACAATCTTATTTCTTCTGAAAAGATTGTTGTATGTATTACCTTGGAGTAAGTTAGCGTCCTTAGTTACTGAAATATCGGAATTTTTGTATTTCTTAAATTTACCGTTATAGGTATAGATGTGGGTGTAATTTTAGTCCGATGTCAAAAATTTTAAAGAATTTTTGTACCAATAGCTATCATTTTACTGAGTTTGTCACGTAGACAATAAATAAATAAATAGGTCACCGAGATGAACATATTAAAAGTTCAATGATATACAGAATTATTTCAAAATTTCAATTTTGTGTGAAAACGCAATCAAAGTTTGATCAATTCATACAGGTGGTATGCAAAAAGACATTTGGGAAGATTAGTCATTAGTTAGGCTGAACATATTCTCCTTACCAAGCTTATTAATTGTATGATGAAATCTCCAAAAACATAAATTTTGAATAAATTCTCTATATCAAGGATGGGCAGATTTTTGGCTCTTAAATCAGCCAAAGAGCCAGCAAGTGCTACGCAAGAAGTAAAGCAGTTCTCAGAGTAAAGGGGGTGTAAAAAATACATTAGTAGCATCATATAGTAGTGTTGGGAAGTATCCCTGTAGGGAAAACACGAACTAGTGAACCAAATTTCTAGTTCAGTACTAGTTCTTTTTCGCCAAAAACGAACCAGTCCGATAGTAACTAGTCCCGCACCAGGCCAAAAGCAGTGACATGTGGTACTTTAACTAAACTATTTTATTTCAAATTTTAAACGCAGGGAAGGTAATCATTATGAGAAAAAAAATTTAAATCAGCATTTAATCATTATTTTATGAACTATGATTGAGTTTTATTTTTTCGCTCAAACGGAAATAATTATTATTTGATTTTTATTTTTGGGATTACAAATAATGATTATTTTATGATTTTTATTTTTTCGCGCAGAGATTATCATTAACTTTAGAGTTTTATTTTTCCACTTAAAAATAATGATAATTTATAAAATTGAAAAGGCCATACAGACGCAACCTACTGAAATTTTGACCTGAAAAGTTTGGGTCTTATTCCTCTTATAAGGGTGCGGCTACCTCTCAAAAGGATACGTCGGTAATCACGCTAGTTTTTGAGTTGCTTAATAATCATTATACTTAGTGATGCCATAAACAAAGGCCAAGATCCTGAAGGAAAATTGAGAAAGGCAATGCAGTTGCAGAAAAAGAGGCATTTAAAAAAAAGTTTCAAAAAAATTATCACTTTCTCACTAAATTTATTTAAAAATGCAAGCCACCAGAGCTATTTTTTTTTTTTTAAGAAAAGACAAATTAATTTTTTTATGCAATCCAGTACAGCTACCTTAATACAGTCAGTCAATAAAGTTTAGGTACAACGAATTTTTTACAATACGGGCAACTATTTTTTAAATATTTTTTATAAAAATATGGTCAATTCTACAACAAAATCCACAAAAATCAGAGTTCCAAACTTTGTGCACAATTTAAGAAAATTCTGCAAAATTTCATTAAAATAATTCACTTTCTATTTACGCTCCCTAGAAAAAGTTTTTTAGCCCATTCAATTTTAGTATAATGAAGTGCAAGTGTGAGGAAGCTAGGACTTACCAAACAACAAAAAAAAATTGCTAAATATCAATGGTAAGTCCTAGCTACCTCAAACTTGCACTTTGTAAAACTAAAATTGAATGGGCTAATAACTGAGTACTTTACTTTTTTCTAAAGAGTGCAAATTGCAATACTTGGATGGAAATTCGCAGTTTTGTTTAATTTTGCATAAGGTTTGGAACTCTGATTTTTGGGGTTTTTGGTGTAGAATTAACCATATTTTTATAAAAAAAAAATGGAAAAATGAAATATTTAAAAAATAGTTGCCGGTATTGTAAAAACTTCACTGTACCTAAACTTTATTGACTGACTGTATATCTTATTTAAGTTAAGTACGACAAAAACTTTCGAAGTACTTCATATACATATAAGCTTAAAAAGAACTGAATTTACTTAAAAATCAATATGCTTAAATTTAGACAAGTAAGACAAAGTGAACTAATATTTTTACTTTTAAGCAGAACGCACTTTTGTTTTTGACTTACTACTTAAGTTTAATACTACTACTACTACTAATGTGGTTTATAAATTTTTAATAAATGCGTTTAAACATTTATGATTGTATTGTCCTTCCCTCAACCGATCGTATTTAATATAGAAGGGAAATGTTTCGACAAACCTGATTAAAAATGTAGATCTAAGGTGACGAATTTATAACAGGTTGGGAACTACATATAAAAAATGGATGCAGATCGAACTAGATCTCATCTGTCGAATTAGGAACTGGTTTGGAACTAAAGAAAAGGGGATGCAGAACGAACTATATCTCATCTGTCGAATTTGGAACTGGTTCGGAACTATAGAAAAAGGGATGCACAACGAACTAAATCTTATCTGTCGAATTCAGAACTGGTTCGGAACTAGAGCCAAAGGGATGCAACGGGGGACAATTGACACTTCCTAGGACATCGCAATGTTAAATTCGCCAGTCGCTAGCATGAAAAAGAGAATTAAGACGTACTAGTCATGATTCCAAACGCACTAGAACCGAACCAGTTCCGCACTAGTTCGTTTCCCTACAGGGATCGAGTACTTTTGAGGATCAAGGTCTTTGGTATCGATACTTTTAAAGATCGGGTATTTTTGGAAGTACTGAGTATCTTCTTTAAATTTCAATTCTTAGTGTAGAAATCTCACAAGCTGGCATCAGTTTATGAATGGCTAACTTTACTGGGTTCAAGTAGTGTAATCGAGTACATTAATTTCTAAATACCGGTAAATTTAAAAAAACACAGTACTTTTAAGTACCTGTTCGACACTTAATACTCAGTACTTTTAATCGATCCTGATTACATGTATCAAAGTGATGATTGGAACCGAGTACTTTAGAATACTGAATACACTCGAGTTCTCTTACGTTCTGTACTCAGTATCGATTCTTTTAAAAATCGGGTGCTCTCGATCTTTTTGAGAATCGAGTTCTGAATACTAAGTACCGCTCAACGCCTATAACGAGAAAATTCACGATTTTTTTTTAAATACGCCAAATTCAGCTACAGTGTTTTTCTATTCCTCAGAAATGAAAGTCTGAAAACCTCAAAGAGTAATACATTAATCAAAGTTAGATTTTATGCGAGTTGCACTAGAAACTTCCAGATTTTCTAGATTTTAGCGAGTAAGTTAGTCATATAAACCGATAGTTCTGTTAAAAATAACTATTTAGTGATATTTACACATATACGTGGAATTAACGAAGGTATAGAAACCGGACTTGACAGTGGAGATGCTTTGTGGCAGCAGTAATAAGTCAATACGTAAAATCTCCCGATTTCAAAAGATTTCCCCATATATTTTCAATTCAAACCTACGTTGGATATAGGGCAACATATATACTATAAAGCAGTCATGTCTAACGCTGGAAGAACTCTATAAGCAAGTGCCCCGCGCTGGGGAAAAAAATATTAAAATCAAATAGAAATGTAATTGATCTTACTATAAACGTCAACGAAAGTACTGTATATTGGTAAATATTCAATTCAATTACGCGCATATTAAAATTACCGCGTTCGTACGGAAAAAGCATCTGTGAAGTGAATAATCAAGACAAAAACTAAAAAAAAAAAAATTAATTTGCATGTGGATTTGCAGTGGAATTCGAACCCGACCATCTCCGGATATCAACAACTTGTGGTAAGCATCTTTACGCACTCAGCTACACCCAGGCATATAAGTTTGCTTTCAAATGTTGAATATCCATCAACACCACAGCACGCGATTTGTACGGACAAACATGTAGTTCTGAACTGGTGCGCCTGTAGTACGTTTAGACCCAGCACTGGTTCGCGATTAATCTCTTTTGCATACAAACAACTGGCGAATTTAACATGGCGATATAGTTCCGAACCAGTTTTAAAAACGCCAGACGAAAGAAAAAAGTATCATGATTTTTAAATCTTTCGGTTCTTCTATTTTCAAAGAAACGTTTTTTCGATTTGAAATTAAATTTGTTTGAATGATTGTAAGAAATGTACGTTTACATACCTTTGGCTGTAGCTGACTTTGCATAGGTGCTCGCTGTTATTGGTTAGTTTCCAGACGGCCCCAAGATGTTAATATGTTAACACAAAGTTTTGTTTTCTATTACCAAACTATGAAATAGCATCTGCGAAGTGCAAAATGAAAGTGCATTTGAACGAAAAAGCCGCCAAACACATATCTATGTAAAGTAAACAAGCCCCCCGCCGCATCCCTTTTTCGATAGTTTCGAACTAGTTCTAAATTCGACAGATAAGATCTAGTTCGTTCTGCGTCCCTTTTTCTATAATTCCGAACCAGTTCTAAATTCGGCACTTTAAATATAGATTTCTAATGAAAAAAAGAGAAATAAAATAGTTTTTTATGAGTCCCACATTTCGCTGATTTTGAACTGGTGGGGATCTACTTACTATCGGACTGGTTCGTTTTTGGCGATAAAGTTCTTGTACTGAACTAGAAATTTTATGCACCAGTCCGCGGTTTCCCTGCAGGGGCACTCAGAGCGGCGCTCTGCATGCTTGGGGTGCGTACGTACACTCACACAGTCAAATACGTGCGTAATAAATTCTGTATGAAAATATTATTTTTAAATACGAACATTTTTAAACGATAATCAAATATAAAGTATTCATTTTTAATATGCATTGTTTCCCTCAGTGTAGGCGGTGTTTTTTTTTTGTTTGAAATCTTGATTTTTCGAATATCGAATAAACCGGACTTTTTATCGATGAAACCGTTTTTTATTTCGTACAAATCTGTACCTCTCAATAAAATTTTCGAGATTTTCGAAGTTTCCAAGGTTTTTTCCAGTTCTAGGTTATTTTGGGATGAACAGTATATCATACATAATTCCAATAAATGAATGTTTAACGCTTAAGCGTTTTCTTCCGGTTTGGCCGAGCTTCTCCTCGTGCTCAGCTTCTTGATGTTGTGATGCAAATGGAGAGATCTACTCTTTTACTCACCTTCCGAAGGACATTTTTTATAGCAGAAGTGCACTCGTAGGTCTGCCGAAGGGAGACCGCTATGTGAAAAAAAAACTTTTTTGATGTTGCTTTTTCGTTATTTTCTAAATGAAAGCTATCTTTATTGTTTATAGTTTTATTGTAATTTTTGGTCATGACTTCATACCTATATAAGCATTTCCATTGTATGAAAACAATGTAAAATAAAACTGGTTTATCAGGTTTTTTCTTAAGTTCAACATCGAGCACCAGTTTTTTACAAATTGCAATTTTTCGTAAAACTCTAGAACCGGTTTTGGAAAAAAAGCGAATAATCGAACACCCCAGTATTACAGTCAGCGTCAAAAATATGAATACTCAGACGTTTTATTATTTATATACTCCATAGCAAATTTTTCTTATTTTTTTTATAAAAATATAGTTAGTTCAACAGCAAAAATCAGCAGCATCAAATTTTTCAATGACATCAAAATTTTTGACTTTTCAATTCGATTTCTTAGAAAAATTTTGAGTACGCAGTTTTGTAGCCCATTGAATTTTAGTATAAAGTTTCAAGTCTATAAAAATTACCGTTGATTTTTGAGATTTTTTTTTTTTTTTTTGGCATTTTCTTCCACCTAAAAATAGATTTTGTTCATGCGAAATCATGAAGAAATCGAATTATAAAGTTTGTTAGTATTTCTTGAATTTTCCCGAGCTCTATATGATATTGAATGAGTTATATTTTTATAACAAAATAACAAAAAAAAATTTTATGGAAAATACAAACGAAAAAAATCGTCAAAACGTCAGGGTATTCATATTTTTGACGCCGACTGTATGTATATTAGACCACGTCAAAAAAATAAAAGTCCTACAATGCGACCAGAGCTTAAAATTTTCGGCTCTGTTCATAAGTATACCTGTGTTCAGAAATGCATGAAGCCAAAACATCAGCCTCTTCTATTTCTAAACTATTACACGGTGTTCCAAAAAAAATAACGAAAGATACCCGAAACAAAACTTAATGTAGGTTATAGGTAGGGTACACAACAACAACAACATGAAAAAAACAGTCATTTGAATACGCGATGCACTTATCTATTAACAGTTTGACTACTTTTCGTTTTTTACTTTTTCGAATGAAAAAATTAAACATGTTTTGTAAAGGGGATTTATAGACTTTTAAAAATATATATGTATGTGTAACAGTCATGCCCAACGCTGGCAGAACTCCATAAGCAAGTGCCCTGGACTAGGCATACCTGATGTATAACAATGTATTGTTAGACTTCGTTTGTAGGGAGTTTTTATCGTGTAAAATTTAAAAACCCTACTTGGTGCTCTTTGGGGACTAATGGGTGTTGCATTTCTAGGGTCAGAGCTAATATTTCCTCATGGAAATATGATTTTTCTATTAATCTATTTTCTTATTGAGATTAGCTTACTATTGGTTTTTTTTTTTTTTTTTTTTAAATTTATCTAAAAACTAGTTGAAGCTGATCTACACTTTAATTAAACTAATCGATTACTTACATGCGAAATAAATATTCCAGGCTCATGTGATCCAAACGGCACGCACGAATGATCCGTACCACCAATAATACTGAAGCCAAGCGATCCTTGATTCTTGGGTAAGATAACTTCCTATAATTTGAACAAAATGGTAAGGTTGAACAAGTGTCCTCGGTACAGTACCGCAATAAAAGTATAAACAAACATTTGAAACATACATATCTTCTAGAATTTACAATAAATACAATTTTGATAAACTTTTAAAAAAGTTCAATGAATATTGACGATGATGTGTATGGAAATTGTTGGTGATATTTACAAAATAAAAAACATTTTTGGTATTACATATAATCGCCATGTTAATAAAGCAAATAAGTAAGTAAATAATTAAAAGTACAAATGTCAATTCACATACGTATGTATTTTTCTATGCAATTTCGTGTTAATGGTGATCTAAGCACGGCTTTTAAAAATGTGCAATTTTTTTTGATGCGAAGAGGCATGAAATAGATGAGAGAATGTGCTGCTAATAAAACAAGCAAATAAATATACGAAGAGAAAACGTATGTATATGTATGTACTTATGTATAATAAAGGGAATACAAAACCAAATACCACAAATGCATTGAATTTTAAAAATAAAAACACAAGTGCACATAGTACGAGGGTCACTAAACAAGTCTATGGAATTCGCAACACTAATGTCATTTGAGTCGGGTGTTGAGAGAAATAACACAAACGGCAATAACGCAAATTTGTGTTATTTCCCAATTGAATGTGAAATAACAAAAATTTGCTTTATTTCATTTCATGCTGAGCAATAAGACAACCTTTTAAACTTAACAATTTGAGTAATAAAGCAAAATGGTGCACATATGAAGGTAGTCACCAAGAATGATAGAATACAAGATTGCGCCGATTGCAGCAGTTTCGGATCGATATCGCACTTGTTGACGTAAAAATATTTCATATCATACGTCAACAAAACCGATACCGACTCGAAAATTGTCGCTAACTGGTTACAGAATCTGTCGCTAACTGGTTACAGAATCTGTCTACAAAAATTATATCGTCCGATTCAGCTGGAACAAAAATGCTTCAAACAAGTAAGAGTGTCTCTGTATTATGGCCTCGAACCGACATATATACATCTTTCATTTGAATCAGTATTAAAAGCTCTATTGGCTCCTAGATTCGGATTTTGACACGCGTTTTTTCCATATTTTTGGCCTATGTGTGCTTTTATTCGAAACCAAAATATTTCGGTACCGAGTATTGGATACTTAAAAGTATTGACTCAGCACATCACTAATGCTGTCATCTGGACTGTGACGTCAGCAAAACAGCTGATTCTGTCAAATTCACTGAGAGCCGATTAGCGGTATTGCCATCGGCGCCACCTGCTACATATATTGTATATAAATGAATTATATTTTTGCAAATCATATGTTTTGAGTCATATGTTATATATACAGCGTAGTAATTTTAAAACTTCAAAATTACATTTCTTGACTGAAAAATAAAATATTCGAGCTAACTCGACGGCACATAGTGTGCTTTTTTAACACTTCATGCCAATTAATCGTAGCGCTTTCGTCAGAAGAAATATTTTGATATGAAGCAAAATGACTTTGAAAGCTAATTTAATTGCAATTCAAGGAAAAATATTGCCATTGAGTCACAATCACTACTTGACCTTAAAAAAATTGATCAAAAATAGTGTTCTTTGAAAAAAAACATGCAAAATCCAACGGATATATTTAAAAAAAAAAAAAAAACATTTTTTGGATTTTTTATTATACTAATATTAAAGATTTTGGGATGAGAAACATGATTCCACTGTTTAAAAAACGAAAAAAAAATATCAACCCCTCAATGCGTTATAATTGCATTTTTTATTATTTGCATGCAGCTGAGCATCCTTCAC
The DNA here is from genome assembly GCF_013731165.1 of Rhagoletis pomonella. Lineage (NCBI taxonomy): Eukaryota > Metazoa > Arthropoda > Insecta > Diptera > Tephritidae > Rhagoletis > Rhagoletis pomonella. The sequence goes on from NW_023458558.1 coordinate 75,999,765, forward strand.
ACAATTGTTACCCCTCGAAAAACAAGTCAGTTTTAGTGCTATTCAAGACCTTTAATTTAAGCCACGGAAGAAGTCTCTAGGCCCTTTCAGAGCTAAATTATTACGATTCTAAAGTTAAGCTTCGAAATTTTATTCGATATTTTAGGCAGTTTTTATTTTTTTTTCTAATTTCGGAGTAAAAACTAGTACAGCAGCTTCGAAGTTTGGTTTAAAATTGTTATAACTTGGCTCTCAGAGGGCCTAGAGGCTTCTATCTTAGCTCAAATTAAAGGTCTTGAATTGCAATTGTTGTTACAGGGATATATAATTGAGTGAAGGAAGCTGCATGCAAATAGAAAAAAATGCTATAAATAATGCATTTTTAAAATTAAGGTGTTCAAATTTTTCTTCGAATTTTGAACAGTGGAATCGTATTGCTCGTCTCAAAATCTATAATACAAGTATAATAAAAAATACATAAACTTTTTTTTTTGGAATAAATCCCGTGTATTTTGCATATATTTTTTTTGAAGAACTCTGCTTTTCACCAATTTTTTTAATGTCAAGGGGTAATTGTGGCTCTGTGGCCAGAATTGAAAGGGATTTACTTTAGCTTTCAAAACCATTTTGTTTCGTATCAAAATGATGCTTCTGTCGAAAGCGCTACGATTAATTCGCGTGCAGTGTTCAAAAAGCACACTGTGCGGCTTGTGAAAGGACAAGAGATGTATTTTAAAAGGCTGTGCATATTTTTCAGATATGAATTCAGCGACAGAATCTATATGAAATGGCCAATTTCATATCAGAAAAAAAAATTTCAATTAGCACGAAATTGTTCCGGAAGTAGAACCACAATACCAAGAGTGTAATTGAAATTCTTAACCAAACTCGGATTTCTCGACAGACTCGGATTTGGTAGTGGAAATTTCCCCTCGCTTTATTTTCTGACATTCGGATGTCTTATAGTCACATTTTATAGGCATGTTTTTAAATAAGGCAGTGTCAAAATATTTCTTCTCACTATAATATTACTTCACCTGGTGTAATTCCACCATGGGTGGGGTGCATGCAATAACACCATACGCAATAATTTCCATTACTTGGACATTAAAAAGTAGTTTCAGAAGTGAAATAGTGTCATTTTATTATTATACCTTTTCTAAACGATCATAATGACAGCAGTCCATAACTGCGAAAGGAGGGGAGGGCGGAGGACGCGGGCGCGACGTCGCACGCAGCGTGGCGTGGGTGACTACATACTTTACAAATAGTATAAATAAGCAATGGGAAATAAGGCAAAATTTGTTTTATTTCCAAACTTTGTTGGAAATAAAGCAAAACTCAGATTTTGGTATTATTTCCCATTTAAAAGTGAAATAATAATTTACGTAACGAGTTCCTCGTTTACCACTGTGACGATTCGACCCATGGCTTCAAGAACGTAATCCATTCGGGTTTCAATATTCTACGCAGTGCACAACTGAGGTGGAGCTGATTTCCAGCAAATCCATTTCGAATTTAGCACAAACCGCCGAAGAATGGGATTAGTTAACCAGATACCACTCCTACAATAGACTTAGGGCCATTCTCTGAAGTAACCTTTAACTTTAAAGCTCACTTTATATTTAAAGGTTGGATTAAAGCAACGTCTAAAGTTAAGTATTTCTATTATCGGTTTTTGACGTATGTATGTTTCTTGGTTGTAAACCAATTTAAAACCGATAATAAAATGCTTCACTTTAGACACAATCATACATTTTAATGTAACCTTTATATATAAAGTGAGCTTTAAAGTTACAGGTTACTTGGGAAAACGGCCCTTAAACGAGTAACCGCGCATTTAATTCGCATTCTAATCCTCTATTCAGCCCAACACAAATAAGCGAGTATCGGGCCCGGAATCTAACAGCTTTGCATGCATGAGCACAGGCGCAACGCACTTGGAGTTGGCCGGGACCTTTCTTGAATTAGCTTTATCGCTGCATTTGAACGCTGTATTGGTGATGAAAAACTGGCATCCTACTTCGTTGACTGCCAAACGACTTGGCACTTCAATCCACCTAGCGCTCCTCACATAGGTGGGTATTGGGAAGTTGGTATAAATCGCACCAAATACCACCTGAAACGTTCCTTGGACTCTAATCTTTTATCCTACGAGGAATTCGCAACATTCCTGACACCAGGTCATTTTACGGTTGGCGAACCGCTAAAAGGCCTCCCCTGATCCAGATTTGGAGATATTCACGGGAACGCTCTTTCACGATGGCAAATCATTACAGCGATAAGGCAACATTTCTGGATGTGCCCGCGACAAGAATATCTCGCAAATATTCTGCAACGCATGAAACGACTTCGTTCAGCACAAAATTTACAAAAAGACGACGCACAGTGTTTCGACTAAACGGAGGCAGGTAAAGGGTGTTTTTTTTTTGGACATGTGGTTTTCAAGAAGAAATAAAACGCATATAGTTTAATGTTATGGCCAAGAATTTAGCTTTATTATAAAGATAAAGGTTTGCCATTATGTTTTAAAATTATTTCGGGCAAGTGGCCGCCGCAATTGGCTCGAATAAATTCCAGCCGAGAAACCCAATTTTCTACCACTTTTTGCAGCAATTGGTGCCGTATGTCAGCAATAACGCTCCGAACATTCTCTTCCAAGGCGTCAATCGTCTCGGGCTTATCTGCGTAGACAAGCGGCCTCACATAACTCCACAAAAAATAGTCCAGAGGTGTTAAATCGCACGTCACCAAAAGTTTGCTTCGCCTTGTTGGAACCAAAGGTCGTCCACATCAACATCCTCCAATTCAAGCACGAAAAAGTCATTAATCATGGCTCTATAGCGTTCCCTATTAACTGTAACATTATGGCCGGATTCATTTTTGAAGAAGTATGGACCAATGATTCCCTCTGCCAATAGAGCACACCAAACAGTGACTTTTTGAGGATGCAGGGGCGTCTCAACAATGGCTTGTGGATTATCATTACTCCAAATGCGACAATTTTGTTTATTAACGTACCCATTCAACCAAAATTCAGCTTCATCCCAGAAAAAAAAAATGTTCTTGTGAAAATCGGGATCGGTGGCCATCTCGTTTTGGGCCCATTCACCAAACGTGCGACGAGCTTGATGGTTTCGGGTTCAATTCTTGCACGAGTTGGATTTTGTAAGCCGCAAACCAAGATCCTTCCGCAAAATCTTCCATAAAGTGGATGGGCACATCTCCAATTGTTGCGCGCGAGGCGGATGGACGCATTCGGGTCTTCTTCGATACTCTGCTCCACAGCAGCAATAGCGTCTTTGGTGCGCACTGTACGGCAGCTCTGATGATGCGCATTATCCACTAGAGTAAACGTGGTGCGAAACCGATTCATGGTTGCTCGAATTACCGACTCTGCAGGGCGATTATGTCGACCGAATATTGTACGCAGCGCGCGATGGTAATAAATTTGCACGATTTGCAAACGCTGTTCCGGAGTAAGTCTGTTCATTATGAAATGACAAACCAAACTGAGTATAAATCAAGTAACAGCTGTCAAAAAGACCAACTCCGAAAAAAGTATTGCCTGATTGAAAACCACACGTCTAAAAAAACACCCTTTAGAAAAAAGTCATGGGGACAATTGATAAAAAAAAAACCGGTTGGACTTACGAGAGGGAAAAGTAAAAGCCATAAATACCACCACATTATTTATTCACCCCCTTCTTCACGAACGATACATTTCCGAAAAAATACGGGAATCGGCGCGATACCGTCTATTCAGTTTAGTTGCCTTTGAGCAAATGTTCCTTTTCCAAATGTAATCAATTATTTAAGTGTCGTGGTATATTCAGGTGAAGGTATTTATCCTTTATTTGGTACTTTCCTATTTTCTTATAAAAAAATTTACTTTAAATTGTAGATGCTAAAGATTGTCAGTAAAAAAAGGTGCGAACACCGGTCCGTCAGGTCTTGAAATTAGACGAATGTTTTAGAGAATTCTATGTAGCTTTCGAATATTTAATTGGATCTTTTAGCGCGACTTTATCATTTTTGATTTTCGCAATTTTTCATTTCTGCTTCTTTTTGCATAATTTCGCGAAAAGAATTTTTAGAACAATGAAAAAATCTCACCAAACATTGGGAAAAAAGCGAGTATTTACACCTATGTCATTTTATAGTATAACCTTTGTCTCCTGAGAGTGGAAAGCAGGAAACGAAAATTTGATCACATTTAATGACTCCTTCCCCATATTTTGTAGTTAAGTTTTCTAATAAAAGAAAGCCTACAAACTAAATTTCATCGAAATCGGACCAAATTTAATGTTACCGCCCACAAGAGTAGAGGGCGTGGCAATTAATCAATCTTTACCAAATTTTTCTCAATTTCTTTCCACGTACATCCATATAGTCGAAACGCTGTGCGACATGAATTCGCTCACGACAGAAATTCACCGCCGAAGAAATGAAAGCGTGGCTCGGCAGACAGTCACTCTGGCGCTGATGATATCGTTCGGGTTATTAAAATAAGGACCTCTGAAGGAGAGCTGTTGCGACCTGTTCTTAAACCGTCGCTCTTGCCAACGAAGGCAGATATCTTTTCTAATATATTGTTTATTGACTTTTGGAGATGAAACACCATCCAGTACTTATAATTGTTGAGTGAGCTGTACTTCGCTCGCCGATGAACATCGAGAAGGTCGTCCATCATCGGTTTGTACGCCAGAAATCATCGAGGATCAATATACGACATATATTGAAGTTGGATCGGCCGTACCATATATCGTGAGTGGAAGATCGTCCATCTCGGCAGCAAGTTCGAAAACGCCCTATCTCAGAAAACTTTTCAAGATCGTCCTACTTCAGAATTTGATTGAAGAGCGCCCTATTTCAGAATTATATTGATAAACACCCTATTTCAGAACTCGGTTCAAAACGCCTTATCTCAGCTGAAAATACATTAAATCGGCAGCTGAGATAGGGAGTTCTTCAACCAAATTCTGAGAATAAATAAATAAAATTCTGAATTGGGGCATTCTTGAATTTTTTTTTTTTTTTTACACAGGTATCGGTATACAATGTGAAGATTTGCCGGTTAGAAAGCTATGGACGCGTTGGATCCCACATAGTCTATGAATTATGTGTCGACTCGATTGACGCGGACAAATGCTACAAAAATACCAGCACGCCATATCCAATATAAGAAAAATCTAACAAAAGTGATTCGCGCAAGAAGCATTTTGAAAAAATGGTCGCCTGTTTTTTCGTAATGCGTGCTCTCATTAAAGATAAGCTTCGCAGACTACAACTTTCAACGCGAGAATAAGCTGTTATCGCGTTCAAAACCCCTGTTTTTGAGGTACAGAGAACACTGCTCCACCAATTTGTTTGAGCGTAACCAAAGGCTTAGGAATATCTTCTTAGGTATTCTACAGACTTTTTAGTGACCCTCGCATTGTCTTGAAAAACCACAGATTTTTAATATAATTTTCCTAGAGAATAAATTGGCATATGGTTGTATTATACGTTTGGGGACATATTTTCGAGTCATATCAGTTAACGTGTATGCAACCCCATTTGAAACCCTTAATTAAAACCGGATTAGCTCGCATCTACTCGAGCCCTAACCGCCAAAAAGGTGTAAGCGACAAAAAGTAAATTTTTAAGTAGGCGTTATTTTTTATTAACACGGTAATTATTGTTGATACTAACGTGAAGGTCAGTGAACAAGTTACGATTGATTTTAGGTATATAATACTGGTGGTTTTACTTGCACATCTTTAATGAAACAGGTGAGTTTGTCGCATACGTTTTTTTGCCGACAAAAAAAGGCTAAAGCACGCAATTGCAGCGGTTAAGCCAAAAGGTATATTTAAAAAAAAAAAACATTTTTTTGCATTAACAAAAACCATTTTTTTGCATTAACAAAAACCATTTTTTTGTATTAACAAAAACCATTTTGATGCCTTTAACTCATTTCTTTTATTCTTGTTATTAAGAACACAACAACTCTTCAACACAAATACGTACGTTATTGATTAAAATACAATTTCTCTATAAAAGCTAATGCTGATTTCATTTGTCACAAAAACATTTTCTTCTTCCATGGTGAAAAATGTGTTTGATGTTAAGCAATGTTTGCATTGTTCAACTTTGCGATCAACATTTGCGTTCAACTCAACGCAGGGTTGCACGGAAAAAAGTTGAATGGCTAAAAATATCAAAATATTCGCCATAAAAAGGCGAAGGGAAACCCTTGCTTGTTCAACTTTGCATTCAACTTTTGGTTAAACGGACTTTCAACTAATCGCTTTGAACAAAGTTACTCGCCACAGGGTCAAAAATTTGGGTTTAATTTTTAAACCGAGCTGGGACTGCTGCCTTTCTTAATCTTTTATAGTCTACTTTTTAAACCAGTCAATACTTTTAAGCAACTTTTTAATATATTCTGGTTTAAATTTTAGTCCAAGCAGCCGAGAAAATGATGTTTGCTATGAGTGGTTTAAAATTAAAACCAAAAAGTTTTAATTCTAGTTTCTAGGTTTCATAAATAGAAAATTTTGTTTACAATCTAAACCGAAGTGGAAAATGTTTGCCTCAATATGGCAATAGGCATAAAGGTGTCTCTCAGAGAAAGAGAGCAAATCTTATGAACTGACGACATCAACACAGCAAATTGTGTTGATTCAAAATCAACATTTGAAAGCACATTTACATGCATGGCTGAAGCTGAGTGTGCAAAGATGCTTGATACAATTGGTTACTACTAGAGATGGGCACGGGCCCCTGCGTAAGCCCGCGGGTACGGGCCGGAATATTTGCTGTCAGCACGAACTCGTGCGGGCCTGGGCGTTCAGTAAAATTTCATAAAAGCACGAAAAGGCACGAAAAAGCCCGTTGCTAATACTAAAAATTTAGATGAGCTTTTGTTTTTATACAAAAAAAATAGTACATATTTAAAAATCTTTTGATAAGAGAAAAGCAAAGAAAAGAAATATTTGGAAACCGATAGAAAATATATGATATTTAATAGTTTTGTTTACATACATATCTGTACATAAAATACCTTCCACTTTTTCTACTTCCCAGAAAATATATTATAAAAAATCTTTGATGTAAAATATTGATTCGCTTAAGTAAATATACATATGGACATAAACACAAAATTAAAAATAAAAACATATCGAGCCCTAACTGCCAAAATAACGTAAGCGACATTTATTTCAAAATTTTCTTTTTGATGCAGAAATGTATCTAGATAATCGAGGAATATTTCTGCATCAATAAGACAATTTTGAAAAAAATGTCGCTTAGGTTATTTTGGTGGTTAGGGCTCGATATGTATACATACAATAAAATTTGGCTCTTTATTTCCGGGCTGGGGCGTGTCCCGTCGTGCCGGGCCGGGCCGGGGCGGGCCCCACTAAAATTCTTAACGTGCGGGCTTGTGCGTGTTTTTGAAAGTGGATTTTGCACTCGTGCCGGGCCGGGCCCGAAAATTTAGGCCCGTGCCCATCTCTAGTTGCTACCAATGCTGTCCGGGTTCAATCCCCATCAGACGGAACATGAAATTTAAGTTTTTTTTTTATTCTTAATTATGAAAAAGCTTTCGTGAAATGTAACGTGCAGCAAACGAAATAGAAAATGTTTGGGTTTAAAATTTAAACCGAACTGTTTAAATTCTAAACCCAACATATCGCACACCGTCTTCAAAAGAGTCACAACTCAAAATAATACGTTCGTCAGAAAATGCGAATAACTATTTCGTAGCACATGTTAATCATATGCGCAAGGACGACTTTACCTTAGGGTTTTTAACAAATTATAACAAAAATTTGCTCCAGCTTTTGCTGAAAGGTAAATAAAAGGTCTGTGTACATTTTTAGCGCATAATTTCAAAAATGCCAAATTTTGAGTTGTGACTTTTTTGAAGACGGTGTGCGATATGTGCTCTCTTTTTTCAAACTTGGAAGGTTTGTATTTGCAACTAAATTTAGTTTGATATTATATGTAGTGCAAAAAGTTTAAAATGAAAACCGAAATTTTTAAACGCGCAGCCAACATTTTGCCATTCAAATTTTTTTTTCGTGCAACCCTGCATAGAGTTGAACGCAAAGTTGAACAATGCAAACACTGCTTTACACTCAACCCTGTAAAAGTGCATGTTTTGCCTACTTATCCTTATCACGCATTTCATAATATTGTCATTTTAAGCAACCTTCTGTTTTTCAGGGCAACCATCGACCATCGAAAACATTTTTGTGAAGGTTGCCACATGTTTGATTTGTTTTAATCAAATCGATAAAATTAATTAAATATTACAATACGGGTATCAAACAACACAAAAATACTTTTAAGGCGCAGTGAAGCACCCCGGGTATTTGGTAGTTTTTTATAAAAATGTAGTTTATTCTTTAACAAAAACCTTATAAATCCCAGTTTAAAACTTTGTGAAATATTATTAAAAAATATGAACAAACCCCTTTTAAAAATGTCGATATTTATACCCGACCGCACTTGTTCACAAGGGTATTATAACTTTCTTCACATAACGGTTGTGTGTAACAGGCAAAACGAAATGAGATAGATATAGACAAATATATACATATGTAAATGATCAGAATGAAAAGAGAAATCGAATAAGCGGTGACTGTCTGTCTGTCCGTCCGTCCGCCCGTCCATCTGTGCACACGATAACTCGAGTAAAATTTGAGATATCTTAACGAAACTTTGTACGTGCACTTCTTTCGGGCGTAGGACGGATGGTATCGAAAATGGGCAAAATCGGGCAATAACCACGCCTACCTTCCATATAACGGTAATTTTCAGAAATACGAAAACTGCGATATTTTAGTAACTACTGAAGATTATTCACTCAAATTGATACTTACAATAATTTTTAGACGAAAAATAAGATTATAAATTTTTGGAAAATGGGCGTAGCCACGCCCACTTATGGTCACATGTGTATATCTTGGCAACCGCTGCACCAATTTCTTCCAAACAGTTGTTAGCCTTGCTACAGCATACCAAATGGCCGAAATTTTTTAAAATCGGACAATAACCACGCCCACATCTCATATAACGGTAATTTGGAGAAATACGAAATCTTCGATAAATCAAGAAATATTAAAGCTACTTTATTCAAAATTGATGCTTGGAACAATTCTTTACCAAGAAATACGTTTATGATAAAATCTTGGAAAATGGGCGCCCACTTATGATCACATATATGTATGTATCTCGGTAACCTTTCTACCAATTTGTACCAAACTATGGTTATTGTGCTTGCCACATAAAAGCAAAACGTTGAAAATTATTGAAATCGGACTAAAATAGAGGCCGCTTTTCATATAACGGTAAATTTCAGAAATGCTTGAAACTTCAATATTTCGAAATTTAAGGACGCTAATTTACTCAAAACTGATACACCCCGGCTTACCATGTAGCGGTAGCTTTCCGAAAGGTGAAAATCATATACTTAGTACTTGCGCCGAGTATTTAATGTTTGGCTCCGCCCGAACTTAGACTTTCATATGTGTTTTAATTAGATTTCTTAGAAAGATTTTGAGTATGCAGTTTTGTAGCCCATTCAATTAATTAGTACAATAAAGTGCAAGATTCAAATGTCTAAAAATAACCGTTGCATTCTTAGAGTGTTTTTCTCGATTTTTACGAAAGTTTGCTGATTTTTTTTAATATTGCACAAAGTTTGATACTTGGATTTGTACGATAAAAGAAGAAACTATATTTCTATAAAAATATAACTTAAATTAAATAAAAAGAAACTTTTAACGTTTTATTGCTAGAGACCTGAGAGCGCAACTTAATTTTTAATTTATTGAGGGACCTTATTCTACTCATAGCTACGTACAGTTGGCCGTGAGTAAAAAAGTCATCTTTAAGATATAGTCAAACCTTCCCAAATATCTACCCAAGCAGTGTTGCCGCGACGTCTCAAGAAAAAGTATCCCTGACCAAGCCAAAAATGTATCCAAATGTATCCAATTTTCTTTTTTTACATATACATCTCATAATTTGTAAGAAAACCAAACATTTTCATGAAAAAGACATAATTTAACCCATCTTAAGGACTTGGAATATACATGTGCATAAAATGAAACATTTGTAATTTCAATTTATAAAGTACATTTTTTGTGCATAAGTATTTTGCAAAGTAAATATAATAAATAGCAAGTACACTCTAAAAAGAGCATGTAAAACTACTACTGAAAAGTATCTATTTTTCAACAAAAATCTTAATAAATATACGTATAAGATGTTCAGTATTTGATTTTGACCTTGAGATCTTTAAAATATACACATAAATACACATATATAGAATGTTTAAAATTGCAAAAATTTTCAAACTACAAATACATTTGAGTAGTCTACTTGCAAAGTGCGCTATGTAAAATTTTTTCGATTCTTAGTTTTTGGCGGATTACGTACCAGTATTTAAAGTAGGCCACTAACAACAGAGTGCAAAATCTTTTTATATTCTGAAAAAATAGCATCAAATGTTAAGTCTTCTTCCAAAAGTCGCTATCATACTTATTTATGAACTTTCAAAAGTATCAATCTTCTGATGAACTTAGAAAGCTGCTTTAGGTCGTATATACTGTTAATGTTATCTTATGACATGTTATGTTATGTTACAATTTTATAAGGCTCCTATTTATCCAAATTTTCAGGTAATAATAAAAAAGATTCAATTTAAATGTTACTTGTTGTCGTAGTCACTTTTTCAAATTTATGGCTTTCTATTATAAAATCACATAACGCTGTTTGCAAGTGGACTACTCATTTCCCACTAATAATAAACATTACTTTATTTTAAAACATGTTATGTGTAATTTTGCTCTTGCGACAAATTTGGTATGTAAGAGTAAACAGGCAATGATTAATTTCATTACACGGCGTGCGAATTTGCACACATTAAAAGAGGAAACTGGTTACCTCTCTTAATATGCGCAAATAAACAAAAATTTTTTAGAGTGTATTCAAAGTCTTTTCAGTAAAATTCATAAAAGTCTCCTTAAATAAATCAAAGTTAGTTTTTTAAACTACATTGAAATCTTCTTTCTTTTTAAATTAACAAATGAAAATATGTGATATGAAAGAGATTACTACAGAAAGAGTATAATTTACTTTATATACATATGTGTATCGCCGTTTAAAGTACAAAACCGCGTATCGTCATTCTGCAAAACCGCGTAACTGACATTTGCTGCCAAAAATTGGATTTGCTCACACAAGCTCTTGGCTCAATCCTTATCCATTCGTCCTGAAATATACTAGCCAGAAATGCGATTGCTTTATAAAAAAGAGATCCATTTTGAAATATAAGTGTTTTTACTCTAGAAAATAATTTATGCAACGTCACATACGCGGTTTTGCTTTTTGTTGATACGCGGTTTTGTACTTTAAGCGACGATATGTATATTAAGATCTTGCTTAAAGCATACTTTAAGCTAATTAAAGCAATTGCGATTATACATATTTTGGTGAGATCTCTTCATATGTTCATTGCTTCGTTCACAAAAAATAAAATGCTTTAATTTCACGCTTAAGTAGCGATTCTTCATACGTTCAGAAAACGTAATGCTTTCTACCATCTTTAATGAAAATCGATTTTTGAATGAAAAAAACTTTATAGGAAAAATAAAATTTTGTCCTATTTAAAAAGGTATCCACTGACCGGAAAAAATAAGTATCCCGCAAAAATTCGTCTAAAAATGTATCCAATTGGATCTATTTAGATCCAAACGGCATCCCTGTACCCAAGAGCCTTATTAGTCTTAATCGCAAACGCAATTATTATTTGAAAAGGCAATTAGTTTCATATTTTTAAACTAAAGGTTTCTCAAAACTCTTTCTTTTGACACCAATACGATTTTTTGTGACCGGAATTTGAAGGCATGGACTTGATCATGGCACAAAAAGTGATATTTTGCCCGCCAAATTAGGTAATCGTGGTATCCTGGTATCCATCGTCCCGGAGCTGTCAATTGGATACCGAATTGCGATCTGATAACTTTGGACTTTTTTGTGGAATGCCGTGAAGAACCGATGGTGGCAGCCCTAATCAAAAATAATTTTAAACTAAAGTCTTTTTAAAACTCTTTCGTTTGACGCTCATACTCTAACATTTCGTATAACTTTGTATAATTTAAGTAAATTAGACTTTTGAAACAGGTGGCCACCCTACTCAAAAGTATTTTCAAATATCTTTCCTCTGACAGTGGGATAAATATTTCAACTCAGTGATGGATTAAGTCAAAATTGACTTTTCAAACAGCAACCTCTTCAAAGGTATTTTTTAACTAAAAGCTCTTGAATCTCTTTCATCTGATATTGTGATACATATATATTACAGGCTGGTATTGTGACTGGCGAAGCGAATAAATTTGCTCGCTTGTACAAACTTGTATAAGGTCTTTGCACTGTGAAATTTCTTAATGCAAATTTCATGTTTATTCACCAAATGTATTCGCTTCGCAAGTCATAATAATATATGTATGTAGGTTAGAAATAACTTACCATTGTGATTGATGCACATCTTTTGTTAATTCATTTAACTTATTAAATAATTTGAATTTACAGCTTTAAACAGCCGTCGACCCTTTTCTAACATTTCACAGATAATCTATACGTTCCCACTAAAGATTTCGTTATTGTTTGACACCCATGTTTTAATACTTCCTATTACTTGTGTGTAATTAAATTAAATACGACTTTTCAAGCTCTTCAAAATATTTTCTAACTAAAACCTTCTTGATGCTCTTTCGTCACACACCATATTGAGACTGATCGAGCACATCTGCTCTAAGCAACAATACAATAACTATATCAGTGTGAATGCAATGCGTTGCTTGAGAATAAATTAAGGGATTCTTTAGAAGTTTACATTTCTGTTAGTGGACCCCCGATTTGAAATCTGAAAATTTTCGGTTAACCTTTAATTTCATATATGACTCAATTCTGTATCTGCTTCGGATTGCCCATATTTCCTCGACACTCGCAATAGGGGTGCTAGTCGTTGTCTACTTTTTACCGTCCATACTTTATGTGTATATTTCAAAGGCAAAATATAATATCCACATTTCCACTGGCAATTTCATATTTTCAGTTCATAAAAACCAACAATTTATGTCCACTTTCTCGTTGATATTTTTATGGGTTAATTTTTTTAAAGAAGAATTTATGTCTAGCTGGATCATTCCTAGCAAATTAGAAGCTCAAGTGTTTAAAACGTAATTTCCAGATATATTTGAGTATATTTAAGGTTTCATGTAAAAACACTACGGCGTTAAACAAAACCAAAGTGATGAATTGTGCTATTCAAAATAATAGTGGCGTTTGTCTTAACGAAGTTAATACACGGCAAAAAACTAGGAATATAGCTGATGTTTTGTACTGGATCTACTTAGTTGTGTCTAATATCTTGTGAAACATTTCTTTCGGTCTGTCGTGGATGGACATTCCAGAGAGTCGCTAGAATCCTGATAACGTCTAAAAATAAATTTAAGGCCATTTCTTTTTCGTAATTTGTTAGGTTCTTAAAATTTATAGATTTGGTTCTGATATGATTCTTTTAACCTTTCTTCGCACATGTCTTTATCCGCCTATACCATATTAGATAAACAAAGATTTGTGATTTTCTGCGCGACTGCGTTGCTCAAATTTTGCTTTCAGCCTAAACTATACTAAAACTGACAGAAATGACCTTAAAAAAATTGTTTCGTTGTTTTCTTAAAAATAATGGACGTGGCAAATATTGATACAACAACCAAGTTGGGTCTCCAAAATTCCTTATATCGTCCCTACCATGTCAATTTATCGAACGTAAAATGAGTACTTTTCAGGAGCAAACAAACGCTTGTAAAAAATATTGTCATTAGGAAAGCATATGGTATTCGACACTGTGTTATAGCCAACATCTCTGCTTCTAAAAAGACTAGAAACTCGGACGAAATTCGGACCGCTAAAAATGATTCGCGGCAACACTGGTCATCAGGTATGTAACTTAAGAATAGAAATCGCTGCATCTTTTAGGCGCATCAGTATTACATAGTTACATTCCGAGTTAATAAAAGGAAGGTAAAAAAAAACGATATCCGTCAAGCGTGTCTCAAACCTTATAACTTTACTTATTTCCACTTTGTTTAGCAATCAAGCAATTGCCTTTTATCAAAGCAAGAAACTAACGTTCCCTGATTTAAATTTTTTATATTGTTACACCCAAATTCATAACACATAAAGAAGACTTCCACTGCTTTATAAATTTAAAATTTTTATGAAAATGTCACTTTATAGAGCTCTTTAAATCCATTTTATTTTTCATTAATAATGCCTTTCGGCTTTTATTTATTTCTGTACAATGCGGAAACCCTAATTAAAGCTTTTTTCTCGTATTTTGGATTTTTTTTAGTTATGACGTTCTTTCAACAAATAAGTAAAATGTATAAAATTAAAAATGAGAAACAAAGTTCCTGCATGCACACCACTTTAATCTAAACCATATTACATGTGTAGATACTTACGATAAAATACATGAAAAAAACACACATCGAGGACTTATATTCAATGCCTTCTTCTGCAATTTTCACAACAACTACTTTCTGATGTTAAAACCCAACTGGGACTTAACTGTCATCACCGATATTAATTGTAGTAAATTCTGCTCACAAGCGATATACAAGGTCAACATTAACATAATCGATGACAGTTAAGTCTTCAGTGGAGTTTTCTAACAAAATTTCATTTTTGTGAAAATTCCAGATATTGAATATAAGCCGTTGAAATATTTACATGCATAACCCAACATGTTCGCATACATACATATCGTCGTTTAAAGTACAAAACCGCGTATCGTCATTCTGCAAAACCGCGTAACTGACATTGGCTGCCAAAAATTGGATTTGCTCACACAAGCTCTTGGCTCAATCCTTATCCATTCGTCCTGAAATATACTAGCCAGAAATGCGATTGCTTTATAAAAAAGAGAACCATTTTGAAATATGAGTGTTTTTACGCTTTAGAAAATAATTTCTACAACTTCACATACGCGGTTTTGCATTTTGCTGATACGCGGTTTTGCATTTTGTTGATACGCGGTTTTGCACTTTAAACGACGATATGTATGAATGTAGTATATAGCTATTTTCAGTAAAGTTTTTGTATGAACTTATGTATGAATGTAAAAAATAATTCATTTGTTTGAAGCATGCAAATGCAAACCCAGTCTTTGTTAATCAATGAAATATAACATATTTTGACTAACTTATTGTATTAAAAAGTTCTTTAATTATTTTACCCAATTATGTAATAAGAAGCATACAGAAAAGAGCAGAATGAAATACATATTTGCTTTCGCTCACGTAAATTCTTGTTCAAAAGTTGGATTTACATTTGCATGCTCCATTTGCTAGCGTTAATGCGTAACGTACGTACACGTATGTAGTTTACTTTCCTATATCTAAGCATTCGTTCAAATTGTTAGAAGCACTTGCAACTTAAAAATCGTTGAAAATCCATAAACCATAGAAAGAATTTGTGATTGAATGTTGGTTATTTGTTATAGGTGCACCTTAAGCATCCAGTTAGAAATTGGAGTTTTATTTTTTATTTACACAAAAAAAATTATATGGAATAAATTTGGAGAACCGAATGAAAAACGACCCCATTGTCAAATAAAATCAGTGGATGCAAATAAAAGTGCAATAACTAAAAACTCAATAGATCTTTCCTTATTTGGTGTATACCGTGTGATTTCAAAGAGTGTTCTGCAACTGTTTTTTATGTACTTTTGTACGGTTGTAATACATTTTGTACGTTTTGTGCTCACTTGTGAAAGTACGTTACATACATCTGTAGGTACACATGTATTTTGTGTATTCTTCTTTTTTCATTTTTTGATAATCACCTCACTGATCAATGGCTCCGCTAAATGGTTATCGGTGACTCTCGTCATTACGGTTTCCGTAAATGTGGATTTTGTGATCGTTTCAGTAATGCGACCCAGCTCTGTGGGCGCGGCGGGGAACATGGGCAGATCTGGAACAGCTTTGTTCACCGTTACGGTGACCGAGGGCCCAACGCCCACTTCGTTGCCACACGCCACATTAACCTGATGTTGACTGCCACCGCTTAGGAAATGCGCAGGTATCATCGCTTGGAAATCTTCACTTGTCAGCGGACGGAGTGGCGGCATCTACATTGGGCGCATAGTGATCCCCAGCATTAGATAAATTTCATACAAATTTTATTTAAGTTTTTAAATTTTGGTGGTAGTAGTTTCAATGACATTTCATTTCGTTTCATTGATTGATTGATTCGCATTTTTGTTAAATAGGTTCAAAAATATTTATTAAATCAAAAGAAAGAAAAAGAGAAAATAATGCTTGTTTAGGTTTTTGGGTTATAAATTCTGCTTAAAAACTAAATTTTAGTGTCGATGTGTTAAAGCAAATTTGCGATCAATTTATATAGTATTTTAATTAACCAAAGGCATACCTAAAAATATTTATGTATATACTCAAAAGTAAATGCAATACAACTCAAATAAAAGTCCTTCGTCGATTGGCAAAGAAACGGGTAATCATAATAATGCTCCCTATATAGAACAATAAACAAACATGAAAAGTCTAAACTAAAATATTTCAAAACAAAACAAAACCGACAATACATAAACAAAAGTTTTGCAGTAATTAAACATAAAAGTAAGTTTATATGTATGTAGTATGTATGTGTATGCAGGAGTAAAGGGATCGATATATATTTATATGTATACCATGGGGTGCAGGAGTTTACACTAGGCTCTGGAAAATACAATAATAAATTCGCCTAGTACACATTTAGCTATGCTATTTAGCCATGCAATGTACAAACACAAAGAAATATTGTGGTTAAGTTTAAATATAATTATTATTAATTTATTTTAGATTAGCACACAATGGATAAGATAATAATTTAAAAATGTATGTATATGTATGTCCTTTTTAATGGCGAATAATTATTTAGAAAATATCATCAACAATTTTATGCTGTCCCGCTATAGTTAATTTAGTGATTATGTGTAGACCATTGCAATGTGAAATTCATAATTTACCGCAAACATTTACAAATTCGCGCTTACTTACCTTTCAATGAAAGAGGCTAAACAACATACATACATGTACACTCGTACATGAAATTCAATAATTAATGTACATAAGCCTACGGAACAAATTTAGACTCAAAAAAACCAGGACTGCTGCTGTTAATTTAAATTAAATAATATCATAACCGGTTTACAGAGATATTAATATAAAGGGAATTCTGTAGCTTCTTAAATTATTACAGATGACTTAATTAAGCATAGGACCATTAGGGCCATTTCACACGTTCTGCATAAAGCAATTATATGAGGATGCACCTACTGTGGAACACTTTTCCATCATCCCTTGTCAAATTTGGTTTGGTGACAAAACCGGTTTCGGCGTTTCGCCATCTTCAGTGCCAATTTGCCTTCTGGAAACACCAACAACCAAAAAAGGATTTACAGTAGCTCTTACACAAGCCGGTGCCCGGTTACATACATTGTCGCAAAGCGGCTTGCGGAAACCAAAGCGCGTGAAAAGGCACTAAAGTTTTTTTTTTTAACCGACTTCCAAAAAAGGAGGAGGTCATCAGCTCGTCGGAATTTTTTTTTTTTTTTTTTTATGTATGTTACCGCATAACTTTGGACCACGTCAACCGATTTCAATAATTCGCATCGGGAAGGTAGTGTCTCAGAGGTGGTCTCATACTAATCTGGTTTAGATCCGATCATTGGATCATGAGATATATATATATTTTTTTTATGAGAATTGAAGTCGGATTTTCTTTTTTGCTAAAAATTACTTGTGACTATAAGTATTGTCCAATGAGCATTTATTAATAGCAAGTAAAGAAGCATAAGTTCGGGCGAAATATCGTGTTTTCGTATTTGCGAAAATTAGTGACATATTTCCTGAAAGTAATAATTGCACTGAGACTAGTAGAGATCGACAAACCCGTTATTCATGTAATAGCCACTTCTCTGCTCGCTATTTTTGATTTCCGGTCGCTTAACGAAAAGTTTCGCATATGAAAGCAACAACAAAGTTAGCTAGCAAGGATGGACAATAGCGAGTTTGGTTGTACCTCATTGAGCTCGTTCGTTTCGCCACTCGCTAACTGTTGGCGAATCGATGACGGCTTAAGTGTGACCGGTAATCGTCCGTTTTTTAAGTTGTACAAAGTTATTGTAAATATAATTGTTATGCGAATTAGCTTCAATATTTACTGAAACATTGTAGTTTTTTAAATGACCTACATACATATGTGTGTATATAGGGGTGCTCTTTGTCCGATGTCTGGCCATTTTCAAAACTAACCCTTCTTCGCACCAGAGGAATATACATAATTGGGGTATTCACAACGGTGTCGAAGTGTCGTATTGTTGTATGTGGTAAACTTTAAACGCCTAAAAAAATATATTAAGGGGGTTAACAAAGTACCATCAAAGTCATATTATGAATTTTTGCAGGGTTAAAAAGTAGTTGGTTGTGGTTTCAAGTTCTCTAAACATTTATTTAAGCTTTTAAAGTTTACGACATACAACAATACGACACTTACGACACCATTGTGAATCCCTCAAATATATCTAAATATTTACTAAAGTTATGATGTGCACACCGGCACTTTTTTAGGCATATGGGTGTTTCCAGCGGAAAGTCTACCACGAGAAAAACAAATAAATGCATATATCTAATATATTTATGGGCCAATTTGGCTTCTATATATACTGGTTATTTAAGCAGAAACATTTTTGCGAAAAATGATCTAGCTAGGTGGATATGTTGAAAAGCCGTATTTATGCTCTGATTTGTTTCAAACTGGGCATGTTGCAAAAATGGAACCGCTAGGGGCGCTGATGTCAAAATAAAAAGTATATTCGGCATAAAATGCATGGTTCCTTTGCGTTAAAAAATTCGTTCAAAAAACAATATTAACAAAACTTGTTCAATGGAAATTTTAATAACGTAACGACAGGTTAAGAAGCCACGTCAAAAAGTTCAGCTGATTAAACAAAGAGTAGAAAATATCGCTACATTTAAAGATTTCGAAATTTAACCTTAACCCTCTCAGTACAAAAAATCAGCCGCTGAAGCTAAAGATCTGAAAATTGGTTTACCGGCAAATTTTGGGTCATTGAATTCAAAAATAAATTCAAAAATTTTATAAAACTCTTAGTTTTACAGGGAAGTGATATCAATATTTTTCTTTTTTTCTATTACGAAATATATTTCACAACTGAGAATAACATTTAACATTTTTTCGGATCTCTATTCCACCGAAAAATAGTTAATTTGTTCACATATGTTACATTACAAAATATCGATTTTTGTGACACTTTTAACTTTTGTGAAAAAACACGGTCAACTGCATCCCGAAAATGTAGTAAAAGAAATGCGGTAAATAAGAATAATATACTTTTTTCAAAACAACTGTTATTTTAAAAGCTCTTATTTAAGAAAAAAAGAGCTTTAAGTACAAAAAATGTTTGTCCAATATATTGAACAATTTTACTGAAAGGGTTAAATATTTAAAATATTACTACAAACAATTTTATATAAATAGTCTTGACCCATTCGCAAAGAGTTTTGCAATTTTATAACCCAAGTCAAAATCCACTTCGATTTTTTGTAACGTCACGCCAGCGCATATGTTTACTAATATCTTTAAATCTCTACTACCAACAGTTGTAATTTCATTACTAAATAAAGGGCCATTTAATTAGTATTTACATAAAGAAAAACCTTTTTAAAATTTTGACTTTTTAAATTTTTTTAACGTTTTAGCTACGCCACGTAACGCTTAATTGTCTATACCTACGTATCTCGATTCCTTCAGGCTGTTCCAAACAACCGTTATAGTTATAAAATTCCTGAACACATGTGTTATATAAATTTTATAACATACGGATTTAATAAAATCCTTGTAAAATTTAAAAATAATCAGTTACAGGCAACAGCCTTTAAAAGCAGGCACTGTAATCTTTAAAACAAGTTATAAGTTTCCGTTATCTTTGATTGATTGATCTCTTTCGATTTTTTTTTACCTTAGCCTTATACCATGTTCTGACCGACAACGAAAACACTTTGGAAACGAGATTTGGGATTATGGGCTGAATGAAGGCTGTTCACACCGGCTGTTAGTGTTTTCGTTTACATTTCTTACATCTTTTGATTACAGTTTTGCTACACAAAAACAAAACCAAAATACTTTTCCTTCATTTTCTTTTCATTTACAACCTCTTACTTTCATTCTTATTTTACTTAGGCCAACCAATTAACAATAAATCCGAAATGGCGTATTAAAGATGATAAAATATGACTTCCACTTCGATAAATAATCGAAAAGAACTAGTGAAGACACCGATTGGAATGAGTGGAACGTGAGTTTTCAAGTAGTTTTCGGCCAAAACTGGTTTTCGTTTGACAGATTTTACACGGACGAAAATACAAGTTTTAGGTCGAAAACCAGTTTTAGCAACGACAACATGTTTTCGATGTCGGTCAGAACAGATAAGTAATATCTAATAAAAAGTCATTTATGCTGGGGACACACTTGCGTCTCCTTTATGCTACGAATAATTGTACACAATATTTATATTGTGGGTGTTCACACTTGCCTAGTTATCTGGTTAAAAATTATTATTCTATGGTGTTTCTATTGTTGTAAACTGAATAAACAAATAACCACATAACCAGATAACCTGATAACCAAACATATGTGAACACCCACATTGGAATTTCTATATCATATGTGCGTCGCAGGTATTACATACAAAAGACCTTGCTTACTTACAAATATAACGCGCCAGCTTACAAACGTTTACTCTGCAGTAACCTAAAATACTTTACAATAATACAATAATACTTACAATACCCTTATCGTACTTACCAATTACTTTAATTTTATTGGAAAATTATGCTTCACATTGCAGATCTATCATGAACACAACTCAAAAGTAGTGTTTGATGTCAGTAAATACCAAAGTGCAACATATACTTTACCCCTAGTTAAATTTATAAATGAAAGCAAGGAAACTGGAATTTTGTGTAATGAAATTGTTGTTTCTATTATAAAACAAGTGAAGGGTGCATATTTTCAAAGCTATCAACAACTGTCAGCGGCAGTGACGGTAATTTTCTAAAATTTTGCATTCGGAAAAATAAATGAACACGTAGAATGGAGTAATGATAACCGAAAACTATTATTATAGTTGACTAATAACCAATGAGTATTTTATGTATCGTTTATAATACAAATCATTTACAGACACACAATTAATAAACTATAGTAGATTAGTGGAAAATCAAACCTTTACATACCTGTGTTTCTGAAGAAGCATCTGTAGCTGGGGTGGTTGCCTGTTTTGTCGGTGTAGTTGAATGTGGCGCGGCATCACCGTTGGCTGGCATAGTTTCTTCTACCGCGTCTCCCAAAGGAATAGAGTTGGCACGTCTTGGAGCTGGAACGGGTTGTCCCGTAATCTTATCGATTTGCTGTTGTGGGAGTTGTTGATTCGACGCAGTCGTTGCCGCGGTCGTAAAACCGTTGGTTTTCGGGGCAATATTACCACTAACAGTTGCTGTTGGTATTGTTTCTGCTGCTACGTTGGTTGCTGTAAAATTTTTGTTTATCCCATACGATGATGGTTGGGTGTTATAGTTAAAAAGTTGTTGGGCTGGCTGTTGTTGTGCCAATGCTGGTGCAGATGTCTGTTGCAAATTAGTTTGAGCTTGCTCTGTTATTATGTCTCCAATAGAACGATTAAAGTTGGCTGTAGTGAGAAAAATTATTAGAAGAAAATATTAAAATAACTTAAGTCAATTCGACTTTAAAATAATGGAAAGGAATATTTTAGTCGGAGATCTAGCACACCTGGGCGATTTGCGAGATATCCCGAGGGACTAAGTGAATTCAAAACAGCTGGACTTCGTGGGCTTAAAGGCGCCTCTAAGGGTCCTCGGTACTCCCGCTGTAACACTAAGCGCACAAACCGCTGCGGTTCAGTGAGGCATTGCACCGCTGCATCGTGACATGCGCTCGTCATGTCATTACCATTAATCTGTAAATACAAATCACGTGAACCACTCAAAGTAAACCAACACTTTCGTATGCACAGGATGCGACAATGACAACCGCGACAAATTGCAAATGTCAATGAGTAATTGCGAAATTCGCTGTGAATGAAAACAAATTCCAACATAGATACATATGTTCACTAGACTGGTTAAAAAAAAATCGGCTATATTTTTTTTTTTTTCAAAATCTCCAGTGAAATATTTTTGGGACAGTGAAAAAAGACGCCTGTCAAAAGCACTGCCCCTAATGTTAACTCTGGAGGTCGCTCATCGCGAATTTCTATTTTTCATATGCTATAAATAACATAGGAAAGATATTTTTTAAATTTTGAGATTTCATAACTCGATTTTAAGTCGGAATGACCGATAAAGTTTCATCAAAATTTCACACTTTTGAGTATGCAGTTTTATAGCCCATTTAATTCCAGTACTAGCCGGCCTCTTATGCGCGAGGCTTCGCCACGCGCTGAATGTGTACATAAATAAGTACATATACGCAGCAGGTGGCAACCCTATTAAAAAATAATGCCTTATTGCACACCTAATGGTTTAGCCCTTTCATTTGACATCTTATGTTTTTAATGCAACGAACGGTGTGGATCTTATAATTTTTTATGCAGACGGCAACTCTATTCGAAAAATAAAACCTTATTGCACATCTGGATGCCAAGTCCTCTCATTTAACGACTGCGCAAATCTGATGTAATTAATAAAAATTCCTTCACGTATTATATGTAAGGTGGTAAGTTTTAAATAGGTGGCAACCACACTAAAAAAAAGTAAAGCTTATTGCACATCGCATCATACCCTTTCACTTGTCTTTTTTTTTTCTTTAATTAAATGAACTGTGAAAATCTGATGTACTTAAGTAATGAAATTGTGGTTATTTTTAAATAGGTCGCAACCCCACTCAAAAAAACTAATGCTTTTTGAACATTCGGATATTATATCCTTTCACTTGGTACCTCATTTTTTAGTGCAACGAACGGTGAAGACATTATAATTTTTAAAAAATTGGCAACCCTACTCAAAATATAACACATTACTGAACATCTAGAGCAGTAATGGGCATTTCATATCACGCGTACAGCTAACTGTATGCTTTTCACACCTATACGCTCACACATTATGTTGCCGGACAACAAAAAAAAACCAAATTCAACCAAAGAATCAGTCTGGCTGTTGCCGAGGCATGTTGCGTTGTTTGTACGCTTCTTAGCACGCAGTTTTTGTCGGAAATTTGGTGTTGTGCTTGCCTTTTCTTGAATTCCAGAATCGTGCGAGCACAACCCCCTCGTTTCAACTGAAGTAATCGATTGAATGGCCGAGCCGTTCGCTCTCGCAAGACACTAACACATGCTCAAAATGTGATAGTATTAGTGCGCCCATCACGGATCTAAGCCAAGCGTTTTCATTCGATATCTCACTTTTAGAGATTCAACGTAAGGATCTTATGAGTTTTTAGACAGGTGGCAACCCTAGGGATATTATAAGCACTAAAGATAATACCCCCTTCGATACAGAATATATAAAACAAAATCTCATCCAAATCCGTTCAGTAGTTTTCGAGAATAGCGTGGTTTAAAAATCTTTACTTTGCTTTATTCTACGTAAGGATAAGATAGCAATTTTAAATAGGTGGCAACCCTACCCTACGCAAAAAAAAATAAAACATTTATGCTTATCTAGAGGCCAATCCCTTTCATTTGACAGCTCATTTTTTGTAATCCAGCGAACGGTGAAGATCTTGTAGATTTCAAACAGGTGGCAACCCTACTTAGAAAAATAATACATTATTACACATCTACACCTTTTCCAAGAGTACTTCAGAAATCATCAAATGTACTTCAGAATAGTCATTTGTACTTCAGAAATAGTAAAATGTACTTCAGAATAGTAAATTGTACTTCAGAAAAAGTAAAATGTAACTCAGGATAGTCAATTGTACTTCAGAAACCGTAAAAAGTATTTCAGAAACTGTAAAGTTTTCTTCAGAATAGTCAATTGTACTTCAGAAACTGTAAAAAGTATTTCAGAATAGTCAATTGTACTTCAGAAACCGTAAAATGTACTTCAGAATAGTCAATTGTACTTCAGAAACCGTAAAAAGTATTTCAGAAACCGTAAAATTTACTTCAGAAGACGAAAGTTACTACATACATATTGTAATTATTTAAATGGTATATAAAATAGTATTTTTAAATATGTTTATTTTTTTAATATATTTTCCAAATTACAAGTCCATAGAAGCAGTTTGTTCGCAATGTCTACTATATATTTAAGAATGAAACAATTAAATTAATGCAGACTAAATTATGTTCCAACTGCCAGGTCGTATAAAGATAGTGCATCTGCATGGATGAAAACTGGTATAATGTTGAATCGCTATGCCACAATCGCCACCAACAACTGTCGCTTTTCCCTCGTCAACGCCCAGACCAAATAATAATGTCGCTTGTACATACTCCATGTAGTAAATGCTTGCACGGTAAAATTCGGACTATGAACAAATATATAGCCTTCCGCTTTATGCTGATATGGCATGTCAGTGGATCCATACAGTGCTACAGAAGTGGGTTGACTTGGGTAACAACCTCGGGGATCTGGTTGTTGTATGCGATAACGCTCCGTGCCACTCCCACTTAGAAAGTGCAATCAACAACTTTAACGCGACAGACAAAGCAACGCTCCTACGTCTTGGACCATATTCGCCAATGTTGAATCCAAGGCAAAAGCGACAGTTGTTGGTGGAGATTGTGGCAGAGCCATTCAACATTCAACCACTTTTCACCCAGATGCACAATCTTTATTCGATATGCCAGCTGGTACATAATTTAAAACTGCATTAATAAATTAATTGTTTCATTCTTAAATGTATAGACATTGCAAACAAACTAATTTACTTGTAATTTGAAAAATATATTAAAAAGTAAATATATTTAAAATCACTATAATATATATACTATTTAAATAATTACAATGTGTACGAATTTTCGTCTTCTGAAGTACATTTTACGATTTCTGAAGTACAATTTACGGTTTCTGAAGTACAATTTACGGTTTCTGAAGTACAATTGACTATTCTGAAGTACATTTTACGGTTTCCGAAGTACTATTGACTATTCTGAAGAACATTTTACGGTTTCTGAAGTACAATTGACTATTCTGAAGTACAGTTGACTGTTCTGAAATACATTTTACGGTTTCTGAAGTACAATTGACCATTCTGAAGTACATTTTACGTTTCCTGAAGTACAATTGACTATTCTGAAGTACATTTTACAGTTTCTGAAATACATTTGACGCTTTCTGAAGTACTCTTGGAAAAGGTGTAGAGGCTAAGTCTTTTCATTTGACAGTGACGGTGCAGAACTGATGCCTATGCTTATTAGGATTGAATTTAGTAATTTTCTTAACAGGTGGCAACCCTATTCAAAAAATAAGACATTAGTGCTCTTCTAAAGGACAAGAGCTTTAATTTGAAACCTCACTTTTTGTGATCCAACGAACGCCGTGGATCTTATAGTTTTTAGACAGTACAAAAAGGTCACTCTCCTATCGATACAGAGTGTATTAGAGAAAATCGCGTCAAAATCCGTTCAGTCGTTTTCGATATTGCCGCGTGCAAAGAATCTCGGCATTCTTTTATACTATGTATAGATAACAGGCGCAAGTTTGAAGTGACTACAAAATAATTTTTGGCAATTTTCTTGTTGGCGATATTGTGCATTTTTCTCGGTATAAAAAACGTGCTGACTCTAATCTTGAATAACTTTTGGAGGAGTGACTTTTACATATGCATACATATATCGTTCATTCCGATACGTCGACCTAAAAACGAATTATGAAATTGGAAAATTGAAACAATTTTTTCCTGTGTTATTTAAAAGGAAAATAGAAATTTGCTATGAGCGACGACTAAATCTTAATATTAAAAGCTGCGCTTTTGATAGGCATCTTTCATCACTGTCCCAAATTATTTCACAGGGGATTTTGAAAAAAATAAAAAGATGTAGATATTTTGAACCAGTCTAATGTACGGACATATGTCCAAATTTGTGTATTATATCGAGCATAGCTGCCAAAAAACCTAAACGACATTTGGTGTTTTATTTTATTTTGTTTTTGATGCAGAAATGCATATACATAGATGCTCCAGGGGCATTTCTGCTTCAAATAAAAAATTTTGTAGAAAAAATTTCGCTTGTACATACAGTAGGTAAACAAAAAATTAAATTGTCATAGAAAAAGTACATCTATGAGGCTTCGTTTATAAAAATGTAAACAAATAAAAATAACGAACAAATTAACAAGCAGAGGAATCCAAGTCTGACTTTTTCCAGCCATCGCCCCACAAAAGTAGTTACTTTTTTTTCGAACAAAATATACAGTCACTCCCTGCACGACAGCGATCAATTACACGAATTATTAAGGCGCTGACCGGCTCAGTCAAGTTGTCTATATCCAAGAATGATAGAATACAAGATTGCGCCAATGAGAGAGGATTTTTGAGCGTAATTTTTGCGTGACGTCATCTTGGTGCAATTGCGAGAGAGAAATGCCAAAACGCATATAAAAATATGTAAACAATGCAGAAAAATGTGTTAATTTTAATATTACATGGCCCAATTTTGCATGAATCAATAAATATACAAAGATTGATTAATTAGGAACACTTAGCAATAATTTTGGACATGTAGCCCTTTACATAAGTACGATTTTTAGCACATGAAAAAATGGATGTATGAACAGTGTTTGCAATTTCATGTAGACCAAAAGGAAGGTGTGCAGCAAAGTGAATCTTTGGACTTGCCATTTTAAAAAGCCATGCAGAGTGCATATTTATATTTGTGGACGGTAGCCAACCACCATAAACTCCACAGCTGTTAACTCCACAGCTTTTATTTGTGTGACTTTTTTGGAAGCAAATATTCTATGTCAGTAAAACATAATTTAAGCTGAACTTTTAAATGTATAATAATTTGGCCACTGTTTT
>NW_023458558.1:76026891-76027195 GCF_013731165.1 Rhagoletis pomonella
CACTGATTCCACAGTAAAAGTCAATTTTTTTGCATAAGTTATTAAGAATTTTTAAAATCATGATCATTGCTAACTGTTTAAAGAATTAACAGAACCGATATTACCAATCGCGAGAAAACAAATAAAATCCAAACAATTAATGGCGAAAGTGAATAGCTGTATTTTTTCAAAATAATTCGAATTTCGAAAAATTTTGAAATTTTCATTTTTTTTCCCCCGTGAACCTTAAACAGTTAATTCTAAAAAACCATTCGACCTTCGAAAAAATGGTCGTCCACTTCATAATTAAAAGGTATTTCTCTCG
>NW_023458558.1:76027205-76053740 GCF_013731165.1 Rhagoletis pomonella
ATTGTATATATATTGTATATTTGCAAATCTGGGTAGTCAGTTGTTTGAAAGAAGTAAAAACTAATAGGCTTACATAATTACTGTTTTTTTTGACCACGTGAATCGCGAAAAGCTTGACATTTTAGTCTAAACCATAAAAAATCTAAGCTTGGCCCATATACATATATATATTAAAAGATCTGAATCTGCTATCATAAAATCTTTTTCCGCGGAAATACATTTTTGTCCTCACTTTTATATAATTTTATTTGTCAAACCATGTTTAACGAATTGTAAAAATTCAATTGCACATCTGACCGGGACCACACAAAACCGACCTTGCCATTTTCCAAAACGCCATTTGTTGTTGCCACCCCAACATGTTGTGGTTGTAGCTGCTGCTGCTCTTGCTGTGATAAATTTACTGCATTTGCTGACGGCGTTGTAAATACATTTGCTTGATAACTGTTCAAGTTTGCAGCAGATTGCTTTTGTTGGTGCTGTTGCTGTTCTGGAATAATTTCAATTGGTGCCGGAATGAATTTTTCATGTTGTTGTGTGAACTGTTGTTGTTGCCCCGCCAACGTCCGATTTTCCACAGATATCTGCAAGTGAAGAAAATTTAATTTGCACAAATGAATAAATATATATGTATATATCAGTTGTAAATAAAAATCTATTTGGAATATACATTCACCGACAATTGACAGTCCTACAACGTTAATTGCATGTTTAACGGCACAAATCACCGCAACAAGCATTTAATTTCGCTTAACATTTACGATCCGTACACCCACCTGTGACACGGAGCCATCTTCGGTAAACACTGGATGCCCTATGAGGCGGGTCACCTCACGTTCCACCAGCAAAACCAACACCGCTCCACATGCTTTCAGCACTTGCACAGCCTGATAATGATCGGCGTCGACCACAAAAATACCATTCACTTTTAGTACTTTATCGCCAACTTTCAAACCAGCCAAATCCGCTGGCCCACCTTCCGTCACACGTGATATGAAAATTCCCTCATCGTCGCCTTTGAAGGGAGTTGAGCCCCTGCCGCCTGCTATGCTCAAGCCAAGACCGGCGGTGGTGCGTTCGATATGAATTTCGTACTGTTCGAGACGCAGCTCAGTCAGGCCATCAACCGCATCTGAAAAAAAAAATATAAAAATAAAAATAAAAATATTATTTAACAAACAAATTTTTTTACTGAATACAAATCTTTAAGAAACACAGAACGCCGCATTAGACGTATGAAATACGACATTTGTAAGTTCTAGAGACTGAATTTTAAGACATAAATGAAATCTTATAGCATCCCATTTTACCACTTGGCCTATACCTACGGTGACCATATTTTTGAAGTGTAGATAAAGGACAAACATTCATATGTAATTTTTATAATTTTAATAGTCAGTAAAACGTATCACTATATATGAAAGAAAAGTGTGTGTCTGTCGTGTTTGAACATTTATGTCGTGAAACAATTTTGGGTGTAAAAGCTTTTTTAGCCTCCCGTTACAAACATCTAAATAACGTTTTTTCCGTTAGAGTATAAATCAAACCGGTTTAAGGCCAAAACCTTTTGAGAGCCAATTATAGTCCTGAACGACATAAAGATTTAAAAAATAGGACATTAAATAAGAAAGGTATAAGAAATACAAAAAAAAATCGTAGTAGAAAAAATTACAAATTTCGAGGTACATATTGTACCGATGTACTGATCTTTTCTTAGTTCAAAAAGGTACCTCTGTAATTAGTCGAACTGGTAAAGTTTGTATATGGGTGTTTCCATCGAAAGGTCTACCGCGACAAAAAAATAAATAAAAGTCATATATCTAGCATATTTATAGACCAATTTGTCTGCTTTTTTAAATATATATTAACTAGGTAAATAGAAAATTTTGTGCGGAAAATTGTCTTGCTAGGTGGCGCCAAGGTCGAGAAATTTTGAAAAACCGTATTTATGGCCCGATTTTGTTCAAATATGGCGTATGTAGTTAAAACATAATAAATCATAGATTTACAAAAAAATTTACTCTGAATTGGCGCTGAAGTCAAAATATAAAGTATATTCGACATAAAACGTTTGGTTTATTTGCTTTGAAAATTCTTTTAAAAGCAATATTAACAAAAATATAACGATGGAAATTAACGTGGCGTCACGTGAGGATTCACACTTGGGGTTGTAAAAGAAAACTTAAACAGGTTGCATTAATTCAAAAAACTCTAAAAACAACCACAATCACTCCAAATCATATATTAAAAATAAAATAAAAAAGAGCCATCCACAGTTCGCCGAGTTTTGCGATTTTGTAAGAAAAAAAAATCAACTTCAATTCTTTGTCACGTAACGACACTGTCTTTAATTGCTTATATTTAAGGACCATGCGGTTCGACTGTTTTCATCTTTCGACCAACTATAGAGATAATTATGTGCTATACAAGGATCAAAAAAAGGAACAGAAAACAAATGTTTTTTCTTGTTTGTTTCTCATTGAAACGTACGACTGTCACGTGTGTGACGTATGGAAATACCCATATATCAAAAAGAGGACATTTAAAGGACAGGCCTTAAAATAAAGGACGGGCCTTAAAGTAAAGGAAAAAACATGGTTTTAGAAAAATAAATAAAGTCAAAGGACATCACCCTAGAAAAAAGTACTGTTCTTTGAAATAAAGTAAGGATGGTCACCATACCTGTACTCATAATGATCTCAATATAATTTTTCGTTTGGTCTACACTTCGCTACTTTGCTTTTCATTCGATATTACCTACATACATATATAAGTTCATGCTTTAGGGCAGAAGATGCACGCCGCGCTGTTAACAATGCAAGTCACGATTTGGTTTTACCAAGAAAAAGATGCTTTACCCACTAAATCTAGGACACTTGTGCATATTTAGTTATGACTTCACCCGCTGACAGGTAACACTTACTCTGCAAGCCATCATCATTAACGGTATCACATACATACATATGTGCACTTATTGCCACAAATTTCATTCTTACCATATTGTCTATTGCCCTTCAAACCTCCAGTGTATGTCGTTACAATTCGAACACGTTTGTCCTTGTGCTTTAGCGAATTATTTGGGCTGCGGTTCGAGGACACTAGTGAACTGCGTAAACTCATATTCGCTGGGCTGTTGCGGCCGCTGGTGCTTCCCAGCGAGCCTGAACGCCTTGAACGGGGAAATGTGTTATCGCCCTCCTTAATTTTTAACTTAATATTGAACATTTCAAAGTTTTCTGTTAAGTGTTCGTATGGATGTAAGTGGTAAATTTGCTTATGCGTTACACGTATTCGACATCAACAATATTTCCAATATCTTTGTATTTATTTATGCATTTAACAGATTTTCTTTAAACGGTTACAAAGACCCGCCTTTCTAATGCATCATCGTTCTGTAAAGGGCTTTTATCAATTTTATTATTTTGTGCAATTTCATCAAATCGTCCTCGGCAATAGAGGAAACATTTGCAACCAAAGTGGGAAGCTGAAGGAAAGTATGCGTTAGCTATTTCGTAAAATAACAAGCACAAGAGTAAAATTTCAGAAACAGAAATGCAGTGGAAGTGCTCAAGCAAAGGCGGAAGCAGCAACAGATGGACGCGGGCCAAAGGTGTACATGCATGCATACATACATATTAGCGTGGGCCGAAAATCCGCATTTTTAGAATTTTGATTGGTAATAGCAAAAATACCATACTATGCTCTAAAAATAATATGTGTGACATATGAAAATTTTTGGTCAATATCTTAGGCTCGCCCAAGTCCTTCAAAGCTCAATATGGCTAAAAAATAAAAATTAATAAATAAATTAAGTAATACATTTTTTTACTAAAATTGCAATAATCTTCTAAAGTATTAGTCCTACATAATTAGGTATATGGACCTTTTTTGTAGAGAATCGATGTTAGCTAAGAAAACTTTTTTTTTAGTACTTGAACTTTGATGGACTTGGGCGAGCCTAGGATATTGACCAAAAACTTTCACATTTCACACAGATATTTTTTAGAGCATAATAAACCATATTTTTGCTATTACCAATCAAAATTCTAAAAAAGCGGATTTTCGGCCCATGCTAATACATATCAACGACCAAGAAAGAAGTAAAAGTTGCAGGCACTTTACAAAATACTTATTTGCTTATTGGATTTTAATGCGTTCGACTGCACCGATAACAGCCTTTGAAAGTGACTACACAATTCTTCGCTTAAATCGCGGGGATAAAAGAGAAAACTAGTACTACCGCTTGTGTAATAAATCTCTTCCTGGCTACTGCATGCAATTGAATTTGTGATATGGCGAACTTAAATTTTAGTTGCAAAGCATTCATTTTAAAAGTTAATTTACAGCAATTCAAGAAATATGGGCTTTATAAGTAAAATATCCAGGGCTTATATCACAGGCGACAACAACCAACAATTTTTAAAACACAAGAAAAAATCAATATATTCACAAAACTAGGAGCCAAAATAGTATAACTGAGTTTTTAATTTTTTCGCTGACGTCAGGGTTTTTTTACAGGACTTTGAAATTTCTAGGATATGATTGAATAAAAAAAATTGTTTAAAAGATTTGGTGCATTGTAGAGTAACAATATGGGTATCAATTAAAAGAAAAAATTTTGTAGAATTGAAAAACAATTTAATCTTTTGGTGCACCAGGACGAATATGTGTTGAAAATGTCCTTTTAAAACTTTAATATCGTTGGAAAATTCCAATATTTATTTCAAAAAAAAAATATTTGTCAAGGACTAATATGTAAACTACCACATCCTCGAATTTCGTCCTTCTAACTTTATTAGTTTTAGATAAAAAAAAAATTTACACTTCTCTTTATAAGATATTGATAGTTACAATATATTTACATAAATGAAGATACTGGAATCATTACACTGCACAGCACTCGGCTGGGTATTGGACCAAACCAATTTTTTTTAAGAGATTGAGTCATAGGTAAAAGAGAAATTTCTCCGTTTTTCGATGTTTGCCTCCGAAATCGAGATATGGGTAAAAACTTATTATTTTTTATTATATGTAAATAACTAAAAGGGTGTATAACTTTTTTTGTGCAAACTTATGTATATAACAGATTAGCATGGGCCGAAAATCCGCTTTTTTAGAACTTTGATTGGTAACAGGAAAAATATTGTTCACTATGCTCTAAAAACAATCTGTGTGAAAGATGACAGTTTTTGATCAATATCTTAGGCTCGCCCAAGTCCATCGATCATCCCCTATTGTGAATTTCATTGCATTGCAAAATATTTTAATGTTTTATCGGTAGTTGAGGTTTTTGCTGCTCCCGAGGGGGTTAATACCTAGTTTTATTCAAATTAATGTAAACAGTTGTTTCATGTTTCATTCACTTAATGGTTTGCAGGGTAAAATTTCTAGAATACCTCCAATGTCTTTCAAAATTTAACATAAGAGAGATGAACAGGGTTGGCTTTCCATTACATCGGTTTTTGGGTGTTTACACAAAACTATAACGAATTTCGTCATGAAATTTGGCAGGGATGTTAAGAATCGTATATATTTACATTATTTATCACTCTTTTCACTTTATTAGTAATAGTATTTAACTAATTTGTTGGTAAATTCTTTGCAGTTTCACTAGCAAAGTTTCATAGAAAAAAGAGCACTTGATACTTATATTTTTATAAACATACGATCTTTGCAATGTTCACGTGTATTTTGTGTACATTAAATGAATTTTATTTTTTTTTTTTTAACAACATAAAACGCGTTTAATAATTTCACTACTCTTCTCCGACAAAGTAAACAAGCAAACAAATCAAAATGGCTGTGATGGTGAATATAAAGGGTGCTACCACATGTTCGAAAATTCAACAAACTAAAACGAAGGGATTTTCAACAATCCACCTTTGTTTCGCAATGATCTCGACGACAACAGTCGGGAATAAATGAGTATAATGTGTTTTTAAAATATGTTCAACAAAGAGCTCTGCATAAAAATTTTGCGGAAAGCCTAACCGATATCGGAGTGAGGATATTTATTTCTTTTTTCTCGGGGGTTTTTAATACACGCAGAAAGGTGTTCTCTGCAAAAGGTGTTCAGCCCCTTTTATTCGCAAAACAGAAAGAGAATTCTACTATGTGAGAGTTATAATCCCTAAGCGCGGCCGAAGGCCGCCTACGCAGAAAGGCGTTCTCTGCAAAAGGTGTTCAGCCCCTTTTCTTCGCAAAACAGAAAGGAGAATTCTACTTAGTGAGGGTTATAATCCCTAAGTGCGGCCGAAGGCCGCCTACGCAGAAAGGTGTTCTCTGCAAAAGGTTGCAAAAGGTGCTAAATACCGTTGATTTTTGACATTTTTTTTTGTGTTTACGGCGCTGCGCATTTTCTTCCATATAAAAATTTTGTCGAGCGTGCTTTGTATGGCAGAAAATGCATGACACTGTCAACAAAAAAATTGTCAAAAATAAACGGTGTATTTTGTAACCACTTGAAACTTTCACTTTATTATACTAAAATCGAATGGGCTACAAAACTGCATACATGATTATTTTCAAAAAAAGTATTATTACATTATGCACTGTAGGTCAATAGGTTAAGGTTAGCACACCCATTAGTTGACATGTTGATATTAAAAACCGCCACAATGCGAGACCTCTCTTCACTCAGGAACGTCTGCACGGATTTATGAAATATGGTACTCGGATCGCTTATGAATTAAAATTTTGGGCGTTTTAACGCCATGTGGGTTCACTAGTAAAATCTATTGGGCGTTATTACCGCCAATGTGTAGCTAGAACATATTTTTGTACATTTTTTACATTTTGCTACACAAAAACAGTTAGTGCTGAGTAATCTACAAAACTAAATGTTGAACGGAATTGAGGTTAGGGCCTTTCTATATTAAGTTAACGATATATTCGTTTAAAAGAAAAACCTTTAAATTGGCCCAGGGCATGAATCACTTATGACGACAATCATCTGGACGATATCATGCTGAAACTGTCTTGCTTCATGAAAACCAAAAATTGTTCGATCGTTTGTGCGATATCGTCAACTCAATTCCAATTTTGCTTCACGTAACAGTAGCACGTAACAGCAACACAAATACATGAATCAGTGTTTTGACGACATCGTTTTGTCAGTATCGTTTGAACGACTTTCGTTTCAAAGTTACGTGTTTCATGCCCAGTATTTTGGAAATTTGTTCAAATGAAGCTAGCATTTGTTTTTAAACGACTTTAAAATGAGAAAGCTTATCAATTCATCGGAATATTTTTTTATGAAGTATGTAACCAGATAACTTTGGACCATGTTAACCGGTTTCGATAATTTTTATCGGCAAGGTGGTATCTCAAGGATGGGCCCATATTAATATGGTTTATTTCCGATCATTGGA
This sequence comes from Rhagoletis pomonella, assembly GCF_013731165.1. Taxonomy (NCBI): domain Eukaryota; kingdom Metazoa; phylum Arthropoda; class Insecta; order Diptera; family Tephritidae; genus Rhagoletis; species Rhagoletis pomonella. The sequence continues at coordinate 76,034,576 of NW_023458558.1, forward strand.
TCATGAATAAATTAATACTACTCCTAAATGTGTATGCGAGCATTGAAGTCGATTGTATTTTTTGTTTAAAAATTGCTTCTTATATAATAGGTAAATACATAATTAGGTAGTATAATTAGGACTCTTTTTAAAAGGTTTCCTTCACACAGTATACTGACAATTGTGCCCGATCATAAGAAAAGCAATCAATAGTCTGGAATTTGCGTAGTCCTGTTTGCTTTTAAATATGTACCTACATAATATGTTTAATTTAGGCTATCAATACACATATGAGGTCTCCTTACCCTGTTTCAATTTCTTGAAGGGATATAGATATGTATGGTGGTACATTTTACGACTATCAGTATATACAAGTATGACCTGAACAATATAAAATGTGACAAACGTAATCGATAAAGACAAATAGCAACAACAAAGTACAGACATATCTGCGAAAATTTACAGCAGCATGCAACCGTCTGTGTAAGTATTACAATTACATTGAAACACACACAAAGTGTCCTCGGAGATCGAATTAGATACATCTTTAATAAAAATTCAAATCTAAGCCACATTGCAAAAATTTCTCCAACACTGCACAATAGGTCAAATCACCCCATTTTCCGTGCGAAAGCAGAGATCCAAAATAATTATTCTCCTAATATTTGGGATCTAAAACGTCGCCTTGTTTTAAGAGAAATATAAAAAATCTTTTCGCATTTTCATTTGACCACTCATCACATCTTTATTTATCCATCGACTTTCTTCATTAGTAACTTGATTTTTTTTTGTAACAGAATAGGCTTTAGCAAAAGGCCAACAATTTGACAGAGAACCTGGTATTTTTTAAATTTTGCTTCTGTTAGTGTTTTTTTTTTCATATTTTCACCAAAAAAAAACATAAAATCTGGAATGATTAAATATTTTGTCAGAAACTATCAGACCTATCGGAAAGTGATGTATAGAGGGTTTTTTAAGACAAATTTTGTTAGCTTTCATTTGTCGTATTTCATTTTCAGTTTGTTAAATTTATTCATGAGATATAAGTGACTTTTATTTAAAGCTTAATAACGGTAAATTGAAAATATTTCCAAAACGTATCCATAGAATAAAAAATTAACTAGATTTTTGGAATCAGCGGACGATTCTACATGGGGAATGGATAGGGGTATCCGCGGAACAAAAACCAAACACAAATTTGTGATCCAGTGTTATTTACGAGAAATATCTTTTTTCGTCTCGAGGGACGATTATTTTCAGATGGACATATTTACGTATTTTCATAATGATTATATGGGATTTTTATTTTTCTCGTCTTTCGGGATGTTTATTTCAAGACGAAAATTATTTACATACGTATTCTCACAATAATTATATGGAATTTTTATTTTTTTCCGTCCCGTGGGACCATTATTTTTAGACGGAAATGATTTACGTCTTGTCGTAATAATAATATGGAACTTTTATTATCTTTTCATCTCGTGGGACGTTTTTTTTAAGACGGAAATGATTTACGTCTTTTCATAATAATTATATGCGACTTTAATTTTTCTATTCTCTCGTGACATTTATTTCAAGACGAAAATGATTTACGTCCCACGTTTTCTCTTAATAGAATTGGTACATGTACTGCCGATTTCGCAAAATTAAACGCCGATATCTATGAGCTCGATTTTTGGAATTTGATTTGCTATCATCTGGCAACCCCTTTCAAAAAACTAAAACCACATAAAAGCTCATATAATTTTTAAGAGAAGACGTAAATCATTCCGATCTTGAAATAAACGTCCCGAGACGGAAAAAAATAATGTTCCCATATAATTATTATAAGAAGACGTAAATAATATCTTTGGTAAAATAATCGTCCCGCGAGAAAAAAATAATAATATTCACAGATAAATATTAGGAGAAGATGAAAAAGTTTTTAGTCTTACGATATTCAATTCAGGAGATGAAAACAACTTTTCCATTATTCAGTAATAATTATATACAATATTTAAATTTGTTGCTCATAATCGTTATGGTCTCTATGCGAAAGTCTAATTAGAAATACGAAAAAACGTGGGGAATATACTTAGCTTTGCTAAATGAAATATAGCAGCTTATTATAGTTGGTCAAAGTCAGTTCAACGATATAGGTTTGAAAATTTATGATAGTTATTGCTTGTGACTTTTTAAGTGCATGTTGTGCGAATTGCGTGAATAATTAAAATAAAATTTGAAATGGAGCATATATCCGACTTTATTTCTTTATTCAAACTTTTTTAGAGATTTAGTATTTTTAGCTCGAAAATAAGACTATTCTAAACATCAATTGAAACAAATTTATTGATTTAAACCCCTTTAGACTACTTTAAAATACTATAGAATCTTTTTATTGATATATTATAAGCAGGGAACAAATTTTATGGAAATTGCCTTTTTTCTGCTAAAGAGATAGAGTATATTCGATTAAGAATGTCAACGATTTAGCTTTCCCTGATTCCATATATACACATTTGATGTTGCCTTTTTTTTGCCTTTTTAAAGATATTTGCCTTTTTTTTGCCTTTTTTGCCTTTTCTACCTTTAAAAAAGTGATTATAGCATTTACAATTTTATTTTAAAGAATACAAAATATACACATGCCCATGCGGCTTATAGAAGCGCAAGGACCTCTTGCCAAATTGGTGTTGGAAAAATTCAAAGCCGTTTTCTCAGCTAACGTAGGCTTGGAGACAACAAGGGGTGTGGATAAAATTGCAAAGAGCGAGGAAAGCGCCCTTATTCCTGATAATATGAACGTTTCAAACGTTCCATATTTAAATTGGGCTCCACTTGTATCAACTTACGTCGAGCGCACATTTATTACATTCATGGCTTTTCTTCGCGAAAATCGAATGAAAATGCTGCCAGAAAACTTCAGAATGCATCTTGTGGTTCAATGTTACTACAACTATTCAGATTAAAGTTTTATGAGTTAGAAACTCGAAAGGATAAAATAGTCAAAGATTCAAAGTGCAAATTTTTCATATAATGAAACTAATTTCTAAAATAAATGTATTTTTTGATTGTTCTTCGTATTTTCTGTCTTTTTTAGTGCCTTATTTTGCAATACCTAGTGCCTTTTCCTGCCTTTTTCGCTATTTTGTTTTGCCTTTTTTGCAATACCTAGTGCCTTTTCCTGCCTTTTTCGCTATTTTATTTAGCCTTTTCCAGCCTATTTCGTCATTTTATTTTGCCTTTTTTATAGGTTTTTAGGTCCTAAAAATCCGTTCCCTGATTATAAGTTATTTTAAGCTTATTTAAAATTGCGATTTTTTTGTGCAAGAAAAAAGCCATTTGTTTGAAGTTTGTTAGTAAGAAAGAAAAGAGAAACAAAATTTATTGCACTTTTCAAACAGGTAGATGCTTTAATGTTACAGTAATAATATGTATGTTTACGTTATAGGTAGCGAAAGAGTTAAACACATTTTTTGGTCGTAAATAGGTTCATTTACGAAAGTTAGTCTCCTTTAAGCTATCCTTAAGGTTTTTTGTTCAAAAAGTTTATTTTGATGCTTTCTTTAATTTCGCACAGAAAAATTGATCATTTGCCCTATTGTGCACTGTGTTATAGTTTGATAGCCAATAAGAGCAACAAATACTTTTGAACAAACCACATGGAATACAATAAATCCCAAACAAATTTCTACGCCAGACATGCCAGTCATCTTGCAATTGTACAGAGTGGATGCCATTGAAGCGTGAATGAAGATGATCATAAATTTCGAATCAAATGGCTAAACAAAGCAGCATACTGGCACGAAAATCCGATTGACTTTTTCAGCAACGCAACCTCTCTACTATGTAGTTAGCCATACGCCCACAATGGCTCACCAAGCATCGCTCCAAGGATACGTACGAGCACGCAAGTGGGGATGGGGCAGCACGTCGAGAGAATCGTAATAATTCGAAATATGATGAGCAGCAAATTGGAATTTTTTATTTATGCGGAATAACCAGCTACTCAAGCGTTGAATGACTCGGACATTCGGTCCGTCTCAAGATGGGGAATATGTAGATTACATTTGACCGTGGCAGAATTCAATGCTTTGTAACATTGCAATATGGTCTAAACGACTGTTTTTCTGGCAAAAACTACTACTACTACTACTACTACTTGCGTTAACTTCACGTTTTTCTTTTTTCTATATTTTAGATAACACAGGAAAACATGGGAATGGTAACTATGTTTTTATAAAAAGATTGATTACTACAGTCAGCAGTCAAAGTCTACTTATTTATGTGCAATTAAAATTTCAATTGAAAGTGAGACATAAAGTGTAAATTTTTATACCCGAGCGCACTTGTGCACAAGGGTATATTAATTTTGTTCACATAACGGTTGTTTGTAACAGCCAAAACGAATCGAGATAGATATAGACAAATGTATACATAAATGATGAAATAAATCGATTAAGCCATGTCTGTCTGTCCGTCCGTCTGTCCGTCTGTCCGTCCGTCCGTGTACACGATAACTCGAGCAAAAATTGAGATATCTCAACTAAATTTGGTATGTAGGTTTCCCTTAATCCAAGGTAGGTTGGTATTGAAAATGGGCGAAATCGGACTGTAACCACGCCCACTTCCCATATAACGGTAATTTCCAGAAATACGAAAACTGCGATATTTTAGTAACTACTGAAGATAATACACTCAAAATTGATATTAACAAAACGTTTAGACGAAAAATAAGAATATTTTACATTTTTGGAAAATGGGCGTAGCCACGCCCACTTATGGTTACATGTGTATATCTTAGGAACCGCTGCACCAATTTCTTCCAAACTTGGCACAGTTGCTGGCCTTCGCACAGCATACCAAATGGCCGAAACTTTTTAAAATCGGACAATAACCACGCCCACATCCCATATAACGGTAATTTTCGGAAATACGAAAACTGCGATAATTTAGTAACTGCTGAAGACTATTCACTAAAAATTGATATTTACGACAATTTTTAGACGAAAAATAAGAATATTATAAATTTTTGGAAAATGGGCGTAGCCACGCCCACTTATGGTTACATGTGTATATCTTAGGAACCGCTGCACCAATTTCTTCCAAACTTGGCACAGTTGTTGGCCTTGGTACATCATACAAAATAGCCGAAAATTTTTAAAATTGGACGATAACCACGCCCACATCCCATATAACGGTAATTTAGAGAAATACAAAATCTTCGATAAATCAGTAAATATTGAAGCTAATTTATTCAAAATTGATGCCTGCAACAATTCTTTGCCAAGAAATACGTTTATGGTAAAATTTTGGAAAATGCGCGTGGCACCGCCCACTTATGATCACATATATGTATATCGGTAACCGTTCTACTAATTTGTACCAAACTCGGTGTGGTTATTGTGCTTGCCACATGAAAGCAAAGCATTGAAAATTATTGAAATCGGACTAAAATTACGGCCGCTTTTCATATAACGGTAAATTTCAGAAATCGCTAATTTACTCAAAATAGATACACCCCGGCTTACCATCTAGCGGTAGGTTTCGGAAAGGTGAAAAAATATATATTTAATATTTGCGCCGGGTATTTAATGTTCGGCTCCGCCCGAACTTAGACTTTCTTACTTGTTATATTAGAACACGTTCTTTTAAAAATTTGGTCTGGAGACTAAAGCTACGAGCAGAGATGTTAAAATGCTTGTAAAATAGTATTTAAATACAAAATACAAAACAGGTTTTTAAAAAGTATTTAAATTCAAAATACAAAATACGTATTTTGAAAATACTTTTGATACCACATGTACTTATGTGCATATCGCCACCTGGCGCCTATTTCATAAAAGTAACAGGTGTGACAATTGTCGATATTTCCGGAAAATTTCAGAGCCAGAATTGTCAGCGACATTTTTACTGTTTAATAAACGCCTTTTGGAAAGCGACAGTAACAATACTAGAATATTGTCGACAATTGTCTGGCAATAGTGGTGACAATTGTCACTCTGACAAAATTGTCACGACAATAGCGACAAAACTAAATAGCTCCGTCGGAAAGTTTCCAAAGGATAGTTTTGTAAATTTGTAATATGGTAATTGCGCGCATTTTATTACTTTTCAATAACTTGAATATGTCTTAAAATTAAGGTAATGCAAATGCAATTATAGATTGGCGCTTACACATATGTTAGTGTTTGGCCGAGCTTCTCCTCCGGTTAGTGGCGTGCGCCTTGATGTTGTCACACAAAGCGGAGGGACCTACAGTTTTACGCCGACTCCGAACGGCGATTGTATTTTTATGAGAAGCTGTTTTTCATGGCAGAAATACACTCGGAGGTTTGCCATTCATTGCCTGCCGAGGGACGACCGCTGTTAAGAAAAAACCTTTTTTCTATATTTTTTGCGATGTTGCTTTGACCAGGGTTTGAACCCAGGTGTTGCGGAGTGTAAATGCAATTATTACATATAAATTTCATATGACTGGCAACAATTTTGTAAAGGACAATTTTGTCACTTTTTCAGTGCAACTTTTCATGGAATTGAAATGAGAGTGAATATTGTTTTTATGAAACAAAAGACCAAAAAAATTGACGAATTGTCACTGACAATGCGAAAAATGCAGGTAATTCAATATTTTCGATCAGAAAATTCTGGATCTCTTCAGGATACATACCCAATTGTTTATTTAACCATTTTTTAATAATATTATTGATTTTTAACTTCTCTCCCCCCTCTCCCATTGCATTTTCTGGCATTTTCGGGGGGTTTCGGCTGCCATATAAAATGAAGTTACTATTAAAAAATGGTTAAATAAATAACTGGGTATCATTATTGGGAATCTCCTGAAGAGAAACTGAGTTTTCCGATAGAAAAATACTGGTTTTCAAGAATTCTATACCATTTCTACGAAAAGTTTTATAAAAATATATGGAAAACTTTGAGCGCTTTGAGCGACCTCTAAATATTTTTTGATTTCGAAATAAAAAATAGGGGTATTTGTTCGGTATGGAACAATCCTAGGGGGTGACACAACTAGGGACACAACATGTTGACCAGTTTTGACTATTCACCAAAATTTTACACCATCAACAAACTTTTCATTAAGAATTTTTAGAAAAATTCTTAATATGCAGTTCTATAACCCATTAAATTCTAGCTTCGAGTGGATAAGAATTTGCGTTGAGACGGTATTATGCATTTGCTTCCGTAAAAAGTATGTTTGACAATTTTATTTTTTATTAAAAGAAAATAATAACCGGTAAGGCAAAAAGGCATATGATCTGCACTTTGAGGCTTTGTAAGGGGAAATGGTTGCCCTGAAATCAGACAGTTGCTTAAAACGATATTATTATGAAGTGGACGAACTAGACAAGGATAAGTACATATAAAAAAACATGCAACACATGCATGTTGAGTATAACATCAGACACATTTTTTTTGGAAACACGAACGAAAACACTATAATCTTGCAACCGGAGACGTCTTGACAAGTTTTTTACGTTGTTGGAAATTTGCAAACGTCAAAAAAAATTAATGACAGTGTTGTAAAGGATAACTTTAAGATATGATGAATATTAAGAATAAAAAAAGTATTTTAAAATATAAAATACAAATACATACTGCTCCAAAAAATATTTAAATACAAAATACAAAAACGTATTTTGTATTTGTATTTTAAGTACTTGTATTTGAAATACCTAACATCTCTGGTTGCGAATGAGTAGATATTAAAGATGTGGATAACAAAATATTATAATTTTGCTTTGGTGATAAATATCTAACTAATAAATGGTTCTAATGGAATTTTTTTCTTTCACACGACTAAAAAAAAACTGCACTTACACTTTTCTAATAAAACTATAAATTAAAAAGTGATCCCTTTATACCCCTCTGTTGTCAAGGGTTAGATACACTTTTTTTCAAAAATGTGGGAAATCAATTAATAAAAACTCAATTTTTTTCATCTAGTTATTTAGGCGCAATTATTTTTTCTCAAAAAAAGGTTTAAAATGGCCCATAGTGCGTGTTAGCCTGCTAGCTCGGCATTAATTGCAGACTTTAATTCTTATAGAAGTAGCGTTCTGTAGTTCGATTTAACAAATGCAGAAAAAGCCATTATGAAAATATTGGTTTCCTGTTGTAAATTCTTTTAAATAAATAAAAATTAGCTAACAATGCTAATTATTTTGAGTTCATAAAAGGCAATATTTCGTCATTAAGTATCTGCGCTTAGTTACATGCATATTTCACACAATTTATTACTACGTTAATTGGCCTTGGGATTGTACTTTGCGCAAAGGTGGGTGATATTCCTAAAAGGTTAATTACCCGCAACTTACGAATTTACCGACTGACAATTGCGTTTGCTGTTAATTACATAATTGCAAAAAGAACATATGAATATCCACAAGAAATTGAATTTCAATTAGTCGCATACTGAGGGCAAAGAAATTAATTAGCCAATAAATAGAGCGAAAAATTGCTTCGACCTTTAAGAAAAATTTAAATCTACTATTATTTTTACACAACTTTTCCTAAGGAGAAAAAGTATGTATACACTTGTGGTCAACTAATTAAGTTACCAGTTTTGAGTATTTTTATTTTGTTTAGTTAATATTTATAATTTTTTATTAAACACAGGTTGTTCCTGCGGTATTCCAGAAAAACAATTTTTTAATCAAAATTTCTAAAAGTGGTAAATTTTAATGGAATGAATAAAAAATATAAGTAAAAATATGTTATTTTTTATTATTTCAGTAAATATTTAGTATGGGTTTTTAGCTTTCGAAAGAAGAAATAAAAACCTGCTAATTTTTTGTACTTTTTGAAGTAATACGTTTTTTGCTAATGCATTTTTATTTTTTGTCAGTGCCATCCGATCTGCACGATTCGTTCTATATTCAAAAATGAAGTGTCAGATTAAAAAGCTTGACCTGTAGACAATAGAGGTTAACTTTTTTTTAGAGTTGCAACCTGTTAAAAAATTAAATTCAATTTTTTTAATAAGTTAAATAAATTATTAAGAGAGGGGTATCAACCGAAATGTGTATAAAAAGGGTTTATTTCTTAACTACGTGTAGAGAGTTGCCACCTGTTAAAAAATCAAACTCCATTGGATTTAAAAGAATTAGGTTATTGAAATAGCTAGGTATCACCATATGGGAGAGGTTTAAGAAGGTTTTAGCTTGAAAATTATATGAAGAGGGTTACCACCTGTTTGTAAAGTCAAATTTAGTTAAACTAAAATAATAATTGTGTCCGACCAAAGGTTTACGACATCGTATTTGTTATTTTATAACAAATACATACATTGTCAATCAGTGATTTGTTCTGATTAAAATACTGGACTCTTAAATTAACTAAGGAATGTTGTTACTCTTCACTTATTTCTTGCTTAATATGTCTAACTTTTCATTTGTCTGATACCCATATTGATATACATATTTCACTTACCTTATTTCCTTAATTAGAGTGATTTTGATTTTTTAAACACGTGTCACCCAATCTACGTGTCATTTAAAAGTAAAGCATTTTCAAAACCATTTCAATTGATGCCCATATTGTAATATCTAGTTCATTTAACATATTAAATAACTTTAATAAAATTTGTAACAGGTGGCAACCCGTATAAAAAAATTAAACTTTATTGCACATCTACAGGCCATGCCCTGTCGTTTGAAGCCTCACTTTTGAAAATAGAACGAACTATATAGACATACCTATGTAAATGCCACAAGAACCCAAATTTTCAAATTCAAACTCCTCGTCCTCGATTTTACTAAGAAGCGAATTTTCATTTAAATCCGTCCATAATTCTATTTTTACCCACATTTCATATGGAAGGGAAGCACTAAGTGACGGCGGGAGTGAGTAATTTGGGCGATTTGAGGAAAGGAAACCCGAAAAATGGAAACTGGTACAAATAAGTTCAGATAAGATATATGTGCACATGGATGTAGACATAAAAGAAAATCGGTGCACGATTCTTTGACGATCGCCTGGAAGAATGCTAAACTTGTACAGATATGTCTGTTTTGACGAACGATAATCGCTCGTTTTTGGACCTTTATCAGTCAGAGCTCATATCTGTCTCATTTTCTAACAAGAATGCGGTCGTTAACTTAATTACAAACATATTTACACTCCTTTAGATTTGAATCATAACATTTAAATTGTGACTCAGCGTGTATCAAGGTACAACAGTAAGAATTTGGACAAACTGCACAATTTAAAAAAAATGATATTTAGGGTCAAATTATGATAAAAAATTCGGACTTATGAGGACGAAACTCTTTTTCTGATTTTTAAGCATTACGAATCTTATATATGGGTGAAAATTTCTCAACTGGACCTCGGATTTCAGTCAAGTTCGAATTTTTGCGTGAAAATTTGTGGGTAGAGAGGTTTATAGATGTGAAAGGGATTCTGAGAATTTTTTCGAAAAATTTTAGTTTTTAAAGTTTTTATAAGCAAATATATTTTTAATCAATCTTTTTTCTTCAAAACTCATTTTCACCTAAAGTATTTGACGAAAGTTGATGATTTTTTTGTAAGCGTAGTGACATTAGAGCTTTAAAAAAAATATATTTTTATAATTTAGAATTTTTTTTTTTTTTTTTTTTTTTTTTTAAAAATTTTTAAAATTTTATATTAAAAAAAAAAATTTTTTTTAATTTTAAATTTTTTTTTTTTTTTTTTTTTTAATTTAAACATTATAAATATTCAAGATGCATTAAAAATATGTTCTCAATGAGTGTTTTCAATGTGGTTTATATTTTCGGAAACTGCATTTATTCAAGAAAATATTAAAAACAAAAATGTTAGATTTTTTCTGTTTATTACTTACAGCAACATTTGTCACAGCGCGCACGCATCGTGAACCATGCACGCTCACCGCCTATGCGCGCCACGTGTTCACTAGAAAGCGCGTACACAACAACAACAACAACAATTGGCTCATATTTTCGACTTTTAACATAACCTTATATAATAATGATGGCATTTGTGGTATTTTTAAGGCATTTTTAGTTAAGCTTGGTGTGTGTTAAAATAATCTGATCAAGTCCCTTTTTTTTGAGTTCACATGCAACTGTATGGTTCTAGCGCTATCAGTCAACCAAAAGAATGTATGTAAACTTTGTCTAATAATTTTTTTATTGTTCAAGTTGTTTATTCAAGTGTTCAACATCGCACAGTGGTACATACATTTTTTTGGAAAAATAGGAGTCGGCGTATAACCTCAATGTTCCGTGTGCCACATTTATGGAGACAAATAAAAAAAAAACGAAAAATTGGCAAATCGATTTATTTTAAAGCATACCTCCCTCCCATATAAACCTAACCTCAAAAACGTCTTAAAAATTAAATAAAAAGTGCACCGATGCATATACATATAACTCCGAAATTTTCCCCGTATGTTTGTAATAATCAGGGTACGGATTTTATGGAAAATGCCTTTTTTCTGCTAAAGAGAGAGAGAGTATATTCGATTAAGAATGACCACGATTTAGCTTTCCCTGATTCCATATATACACATCTGAAGTTGCCTTTTTTTAAAGATATTCGCCTTTACTAACTTTAATTGTAAAGGGAAAGCCCTTATTCCTGATAATATGAACGTTTTAAACGTTCCATATTGAAAACGAACTCTCTAATAAATTACACACGTCTAGTGTGGTTCGTAGTCAATCTGATTCTCTTATTCAATGCCAAGATGGTGGTTACCCACGCTCTTAACAAAACAACCAAATCTTAAGGTCTAGACACATAACTTAAGGTGTAAACACAATTGCAAAATAGCTTAAGGGCTAGTTACACATCGTATTTGTTAGTCAACGTGCATACATGCCTATGCTTACAATATTTAAATTGGGCGCCACTTGTATCAACTCACGTCGAGCGCACGTTTAGTACATTGAAAGCTTTTCTTCGCGAACATCTAATAAAAATGCTGCCAGAAAACTTCAAAATGCATCTTGTGGTTCAATATTACTACAACTATAGAGATTAAAGTTTTGCGAGTTAAAAACTCAAATAAAGAAAATAGTCAAAGATAAAAAGTACAAACTTTTGATATAATGAAACTATGTGGTTCATAGTTTTTCTCTTTTCACTTGTAAAATAAACATTTCTACAATAAATGTATTTTTTGATTATTCTTCGGTTTTGGTTTTTATTTAGTACCTTGTTTTGCCTTCTAGTGCCTTTTCCTGCCCATTTTCCTTTTTTTATAGGTTTTTAGGTCCTAAAAATCCGTTCCATGGTAATAATGTTGTGTGTGAACTCCAAAAAAATGGAATTAATGGGATTATTTTAACACATACCTCCGAGCAAAACTTAACCTAAAAATGCCTTAAAAATACCATATATGCCATCATTATTATATAAGGTTACGTTAAAAGTCGGAAATATTAGCAAATTGTTAGTTGCTCCTGTACGCGCTTTCTAGTGAACACGTTGCGCGCATGGGCGGTGAGCGTGCATGGTTCACGATGCGTGCGCGCTGTGACAAATGTTGCTGTATGTTAAAAACAGAAAAGATCTAACAAATTTTTGAAGTGAAACTTCTTAGCGGCGGTTGGTTGGTTGGGAGCAGCGTTGCCATTTTAGCCGTTTTCCGGCTAGATTTAGCCGGTTGCGATAGCAAACAGCCGGAGAAATTTTGGTTTAGACGGAAGCCGATTTGTTAGCCGTTTTGCAAAAAAAAATTAACCGTTTTTAGCCGATTTTGCTATTTGCCTTGTTTTCTTAAAATTCAAATATATCTATATGATTCCATTTTTGACTAAGAGATCCAAAATCTGTAAATATGGCTACTAGCCTTATCGCGGAGATAATTTTCATGTCAGAAAGGGTTATATAAAATTGGGCCAGTTTCGCTTATTTTTTATTTTAAACGAATATATTTTTTCTGAAGAAGATTTTAGCGGGGATTTTTCATAAAATGTTTGTTATGAATGTTTTAGATTTAAGTGTGCAGTTTTATTTGCAAACTTAGAAAATAACAAATTGTTTCACTGTTTGCTTAACACGTGTTTGTGTTTGGATATAGTTTCAACACATAGAATAAATATTGCAGATATTGTCTTCCCAGATAGCGCATATTCAATTCTACCTTTATTTCAAAACATCATCATTGTTGCCCATGCTTTAAGGTTTAAGGTAAGGGAAAAATAGATATTTTCAAGCACTGAAAGCCGTGAAATTATTTAAATTGAATTAAAAGAACCAACACTGAAATGCGTCAAAATGAAAATAAAAGAGCACAAATTTCTATGTAAAGCAAAACTCTCTGGGAAGACAATAGCTTTGTTCGTCGAAAATCCAGAGATAACTATCACTCAAAATATCAGATAGTAAGAAAAAATGCTGCTGTGGTGTAGTGGTAAGCAGTGCGCGCTTTCACTCATCAGCACCTGGGTTCAAGCCCTGGTCAAAGCAAAGTCGCAAAAAATATAGAAAAGGGTTTTTTCTTAACAGCGGTCGTCCCTCGGCAGGCAATGGCAACCGTCCGAGTGTATTTCTGCCATGAAAAACAGCTTCTCATAAAAATACAGTCGCCGTTCGGAGTCAGCGTAAAACTGTAGGTCTCTCCGCTTTGTGTGACAACATCAAGGCGCACACCACAAGTCGGAGGAGAAGCTCGGCCAAATACTAACATATGTGTAAGCGCCAATCTATTATTATTATTAAGAAAAAATGCTCCCAAATTATCTCAAGTGGAGAAACGTGCAAAGTTCTGGCCGAACGCAAATTTGCAGGAAATTTGTACTCAAAATTAAGAAACTTGCATAGAATTTTTAAATTCTTTCAGAGGGGCTAAAATAGGATCTACATCTATTTCTTGTTAGTCCGACTTTCCTCAACATATGTACGTTTCAATTTCTTTGTCGTAGTAACTGTCAGGTTTCCTATATCGACTCTGGTTGAGATTGCATTCCGATTACGAATACAGTTTTTTTTCAGCCGAGTATCTTTCAAAGCATTGGAATTAACTAAATTAATTAAGTAAATAAGTATATACTTACAATTTTCATTTTAAAATCGCTCAAATTGTAAATTTTTAAATTTAACGAACTTGTTTATTCAAATTATCGTCGACAAGAAATTCAACCATGTGCCACAATCCTAGGTTTTTCCTAACTGCAAATTCTTGCCGACTAATTTTTTTTCCAGCTTGAATTAGCAATTTCTATCCAAGAACTAGTCTTTCTACTTCCGATTTATTTAAATAAAACATGTGAAATTTAGTTGAAACAGTTTAGCCGTTTTTATCCGTTTTTTTTTTGCTAATTTAGCCGGTTGGTCCAAAAAGTTCTGGCAACACTAGTTGGGAGTAAATTAGCAAATTCACCGGAAATTGCACAAGGAATTGATGCAACGGAAATGATGCAACGGAAATGGTTGGGGCTGATTATGCTTCTTGTGATTATGCATATGGTATTAATTTGACAAAAATTTGCTAATAAAAGGCTAAAGAATAACACTTAGAAAAAGGCCAATACAAGAATGAAAGTAAAGGTGACTACGTACATAGATAAAGAAAAGGATAAAGGTAAATGTAAAAATAAAAACAAAAACAAAGATGCGTAAAGATAAACGCAAAAATTAAGATCAAGGTAAATTTAAACACTTTACTTATATACAATACATAAGGGCAAATGTAGATGAAGAAAATGATAAACATGAACGTAAAAACAAAGATAAATATAAAGAAAAAGATGAAAATGAGGATACCGATAAAAGTAAAGATGAAGATAGAGGAAGAAATATTGAAATAAAGGTAATTATAGAAAAAAGGATCTAGATGGAGACCCAGAGACTGAATCTGTGAACTATTTTTGTATTTTAGGGATTCTCGGGACTTATCGATGTAACAATCGATATTTTATCGGTTTTGTTATCGAAATTTTAATTTTGTAATCGGTATTTTTACCTATTTTGTTATCGATAATTTTATCGATTTAGTTATCAATATTTTTATCGATTTTGTGATCGATTGTTTATCGATTATGTTATCGATATTTTTGTCGATTTTATAAGCGATTATATATCGATTTTGTTATCGATATTTTTATCGATTTTGTTATCGATATTTTTATCAATTTTCTGATCGATTTTGCTACCAATATTATTATCGATTTTGCTATCGAAGTTTTTATCGATTTTGTCATCGGTTTTGTTATCGATATTTTTATGGGTTTTGTTAACGATATTTTGTTGAATGTGACTATCGAGTTTGTTATCGATAGAGTATAAAGATAAAAACGAAGATAAAGGGAAACAGAAAAACATAAATGTAATTAGAACGAACAGGGGTAGATGTAGGGATCTAGATAGAAAAAAAATACAAAAAATATAACCTTAAGCAAAAGCAGATGTACATATGTATGTATATGGTTATGAGACAAAAGAGATATGTAACGTAAGTTTCACTTCTTCAGTGTAGCCCAGGCGCACTTACTTTTTTTTACAAATATTTTCATCAATAAATGCAGTTTTCGAAAATGTAAACGAAATGAAAAACACTCATTGAGAACATATTATTAATGCAACTTGAATATGTATATTTAAATTAAAAAAAAAAAAATCTAAATTATAAAAATATTTTTTTAAAGCTCTAATGTCACTACGCTTACTAAAAAAATTCATCAACTTTAGTCAAATACTTTAAGAGAAAATGAGTTTTGAAAAAAAAAGATTGATTAAAAATATATTTGCTAATAAAAACTTTAAAAATTAGAATTTTTCAAAAAAAATCCTAGGATCCCTTTTACATCTATAAACCTCTTTACCCACAATTTTTCACGCAAAAATTCCAACTTGACTGAAATCCGAGGTCCAGTTGATAAATTTTCACCCATATACAAACAATAGGAGTGTATTAAAATTCAAAATGATATTGCCTGCCATATAAATCCACATTTCAAAGTTTGCACAAAAATTATAAAAATTCAACAAATTTTATCAAAATCCCCCAAAAATGTCAAACATTTCAATCAGATTTTTTTTTTTTAATTTTGGGTATGCAGTTTTATATTGAAAGTAAAAAAGACTTCAAACAATAATTTTTTTTAGTTTCTTTTCTATAACTCACTTAAATTAATTTTTTCATTTACATATGTTCTGACTAAATAAATTTCTTAAGAGAAAAAAAAGATATTATTATAAATAAATGATAAATATTATTATAAATAAATAAATAAAAATAAAGAAAAAACATAGGCATTTCGCTGATTTTTTCATGTAAAGTGCAAAACCGGCGATTTTTTGAAATGATTGTATGGGGAACCCCCCAGGGGAGGGGGTGTGCCACTGGCATCGGTGGGTCGGGCCTCCAAAGTTAGTGGGGGTCGGTCATACATTTGGACTCGATTGGAGCACTCTAAATGGGTCAAAGTGGGATTTTCCAAAATTTGCCCCTACCCAAAAGTTCGACCCAAATTGGGGGACATCAGAATTCGTTTTAGAGGTATGGTTCCTTCGGCAAAGTTTCTTATTTTGATCCCTAGAATATGATTTTCACAGAGCAATGGGCCATTTTTTGCCTCCCCACAAATCGACCCGGCCTAATGCTCGACTATGCTCAAAATTTCTTTTTATATGGAAGGAAATGCCTAGCAGCGTCAGCATAAAAAATCCTCCTAAAATTTAATGGGCTATGAAACTGCATACCCAAAATTAAAAAAAAAAATCTGATTAAGAAGTTTGTGTTGTAACTTATATTAAAAACATTATGTACTTACAAATGAACAACCTTGTTACTTAAAAATATATAGATCGTAATGAACATTGAAGTATTAACTATTGTAAAACAAAATTTTCTGAATAAAACTCACTCGTTTTCAATACCTCAAACCTACAGGTTATGGCCCAGCATTGGTTTTGAAATATAAAGAAGTTAATTTAAAAAATATATATATTTTCTTTTTATGCCAAGAAAAATGTTCTACTGGAAAACATATTTAAAGAAATGAGTCACGCTAGCATCAAGATTGAACCACTCACAAAGGAAAACTTCGATACATGGAAAATCCAGGTGGAGGCGCTTCTCATCAGGAATGATACCTGGAAATATGTTTGTGGAGAATGTATAAAGCCGACAGGACCTGCAGATATCATTACCGAATGGGGAACCATAGATGCTAGAGCGCGATCAGACCTCATTCTAACCATTTCACCACTAGAATTGAGGCAGATTAAAAATTATGCTACATCAAGAGACATATGGGTCAAGCTGCATGCTGTATAACCAGCTAAAAAAGCAATGCTTTTGAAGTCATTGATCCTGTCCTGGTGTCTAGATTCTGGTGCATTGTCTCATATGTGTGCACAGAATTCTAAATTTACGGAAATGGAATCACCGAGATCAAGGTTTTTGAATTTGGCGACGGAAATCGCAGGAAGTGGGACAGTAAAAATACAAACAAAAGAAGACACGAGGTTGAAACTAGACGGAGCTCTACATGTTCCAGATCTTCGATCGAATCTTTTATCTGTGGGGAAAATCACCGACCGCGGGTTTGAAGTCATCTTTACGAAACATGTAGCAGTTGTCAAACGTCCAGAAAATGGCGAGGTTTTAATCGTTGCACGTAAAGAGAGGGATTTATATTTTGTTAACGAAGCGGATGAGGAAAGCAGAATTACTGAATCAGTCGCGAATACATTGCATTAGCACGAACGTTTCGAACACCTGAAGTTCAAGGACTTAAAATACATTATTAAGCAAAAGAAAGTAAATGGAGTCAGTATTGAAACTGAAGGAGAAGTTCAAAAATTCGAAACATGTATAAGAGACATTTTGGAACTTGTTCATTCTGATGTGTGTGCACCTATGCGAATAATTTCTATTGGCGGTTCACGTTACTTTCTCACTTTCATTGATGACAAAACAAAATTGTGTGAGGTATATTTTTTTAAACATAAAAACGAAGTGGCCGAAAAATTTAGGGAATACAAAAATTTGGTATAAAAACAGAAAGGAAGAAAAATTAAAACTTTACGCTCAGACAACGGAACCGAATACATATATAAAACGTTAGAAAATTTTCTGAAGGAAGAGGGTATCAGACATGAATTTTCAGTGGAATACACGCCGCAACAAAATGGTGTCGCTGAAAGGAAGAACCGAACTCTTGTGGAAATGGCAAGATGTATGTTGATACAGTCGAAATTATCAGGAGGTTTCAATTTTAACGGCGAATCATATCAGAAATCGGACCTCTCTCTGAAGTACCGTTAAAATTGTGGACGCGTCGTTCTCAGGTAGTGAGTTACTTACAAAAGTTTGGTATTACTGCTTATATGTTAGACAAGACGGGAAACGAAGGTAAATTTGAGCCGAAATCACGGAGATGTGTGTTCATCGGTTATTCCACACAGTCTAAAGCTTACAGGCTGTGGTGTCCAGGATTAAAGAAAATGTTACGAAACCGTGATGTTATATTCGATAATAATTTCGTTGAGGAAGAAAATTATACAGATTTTATTGATGATGAGTATTGGAAGGATACGTCTATAGAAATAACTTTTGAGAACAAGAAGAAGTATAAAGGAAATGAAGTAATTAGTGAAGGTGGCGTACACGATGCTGTACTTGATGGGAGTAGCAAGCCACGAGAAGAATGTGAAGAATTCAGTGAAGGCAACGTACACGAAAATTCTGAAAGCAGTGAAAGTAGCGAGTCCGAAGAAGAATTCAAAACCCCGGAAAGTTTGAAGAGAGGACCTGGAAGACCAAAGAAAGTGTTAACTGGAAAAAGAGGAAGGCCAAGAAAATTGTTTAATGTGATATCCAAAACAGAAGTACCGAGTTATGAAGAATTCAATACTGCCGGATAGCAGAAAGTTGTGATCCTTTGACGGTTAAAGAAGCGATTGCTGGTAATGATGCCTATGTATGGAAACAAGCTATGCGGAAAGAATACGATGCACTTCAAAAGAATGGAACTTGGAATATTATTGATCGACCAAAAGGGAAGAAAACTATAAAATCAAAATGGATTCTGCGCACTAAATTTAACGCTGATGGAACGGTTGAACGTCGTAAAGCACGTCTGGTTGCTAAAGGATTTACGCAAATACCAGGTATTGATTATAACGGTTGTTGATGGCATTAACAGTTGAAATGCGGCTACATGTACATCAGTTAGATTTCGTATCTGCATATTTAAATGGTGACATTGATGAAAAGATCCTAATGGAAATT
>NW_023458558.1:76053750-76060310 GCF_013731165.1 Rhagoletis pomonella
AAGTTCGGGCGGAGCCGAACATTAAATACCCGGCGCTACATGATAAGCCGGGGTGTATAAATATTAAGTAAATTAGCGTCCTTAAATTTCGAAATATTGAAATTTCAAACATTTCTGAAATTTACCGTTATATGAAAAGCGGCCGTAATTTTAAGCCAATTTCAACAATTTTCAACGGTTTGCTTTTATGTGGCAAGTACAAAAACCGTACCGAGTTTGGTACAAATTGGTAGAACGGTTACCGAGATACATATATGTGATCATAAGTGGGCGGTGCCACGCCCATTTTCCAAAATTGTATCACAAACATATTTCTTTGTTAAGAATTGTTGCAACCATCAATTTTGAAAAAATTTGCTTTAATATTTACTGATTTATCGAGGATTTCGCATTTTTCTAAATTACCGTTATATGGGATGTGGGCGTTGTTATCGTCCGATTTTAAAAATTTTCGGCCGTTTGGTATGCTGTACCAGGACCAATAACTGTGCCAAGTTTAGAAGAAATTGGTGCAGCGGTTACCAAGATATACACATGTAACCATAAGTGGGCGTGGCTACGCCCATTTGCCAAAATGTTTTAATAATCTTATTTTTCGTCTAAAACTCATTGTAAATATCAATTTTGAGTGAATTATCTTTAGTAGTTACTAAAATATCGCACTTTTCGTATTTCTGAAAATTACCGTTATATGGGAGGTAGGCGTGGTTATTGTCCGATTTCGCCCATTTTCAATACCATCCGTCCTACGCCCAAAAGAAGTCCACGTACCAAGTTTCGTTAAGATATCTCAATTTTTACTCGAGTTATCGTGTGCACAGACGGACGGACGGACGGACGGACGGACAGACAGTCACCGCTTAATGGATTTCTCTTTTCATTCTGATCATTTATGTATACATTTGTCTATATCTATCTCGATTCGTTTTGCCTGTTACAAACAACCGTTATGTGAACAAAGTTATAATACCCTTGTGCACAAGTGCGCTCGGGTAAAAAAACATTATGTACTTACAAATGAACAACCTTGTTACTTAAAAATATATAGATCGTAATGAACAATGAAGTATTAACCATGATAAAAACATAGCAAGGTAGAACCGTTCTCTCAATTTGTCGGCCATGATTTTTTTTTGAAGTTTACCAGCATTTTAAAATCATATAAAATTGAAAATAAAAAATTGAAATTGTACGAAATTGTTGTTGCTTGAGATTGAAAATGAAAATGTGTGTGTGAGTTTGTGAGTAAATTTAAAAATTAAAATGTTTGGAAACGTCAAGAATTTTAAAAGTAACTCTCAGCGGTTCTACCTTACTATATTTTTATCATGGTATTAACTATAGTAAAAGAAAATTTTCTGAATAAAACTCACTCGTTTTCAATACCTCAAACCTACAGTTTGAAATTTTTGGGGGATTTTAAAATTTGTTGAATTTTTATAATTTTTGTACAAACTTTGAAATATGGATTTATATAGTGTGTGTTATATATTGCGCTGGACTTTTATACAAAAACATTAAACATCGAATAAACAAAGTAATATAGCCAAAACTGGTCAAAGTAAAAAGTTTCTATTATTTCCTCCTCCACTGTATTTATTTTTAATAATTTTCGTTTGAAATATATTTCGATCTGTAACAGAAACTATATAAATATAAGTTTCCAAGCTTGCACAAAGTTCACAAAAATTAATCAAACTTTAAAAAATTGCATCAAAATTTCAAACTTTTTATTCAGGATTTTTAGAAAATTTTCGAGTATGCACTTTTGGAGCCTATTCAATTTTAGTACAATAAAGTTCAAGTTTTGAAGTCCCTAAAATTTACCGTTGATTTTTTTTTTCGATTGTGTTGAATATTTCTATGTTCGTATGAAAAAGTAGCTTATGTCGAAGGCTGGCTGTAGTATAAATTGGCATTCGCAGCATACGATTGCGAATGATTCACTGGCGCTGAGCTGTTGAAGTACTTTCGGCAAATAAACGTGCAAGAAGTAGTTTCGATACTAGTAAGTCAATATTCCTATTAAGTCTCATCAAAAAATTTCTTGTCGTTTAAAGAATAAAGGGAATGCCGCATTATACTAAAGCCAGCCTTTCGACATAAGCTACTTTTCAATATGAACACAGATTTTCTTTTATATAACGTATGAACAAAATCTATTTTTATATGCGCAACACCATCGCAGTGGGGGCCCTCCCTGTTCCTCTTCAGATTTGTAAAATAATAGCTAGAGAAAATACCGCCTTCAAGGCAATGGCTTCGAAGAAAGACCGTTTTTTCGTTCTATTGTAAAATTTTAGTGCCGCAAGATATGCGGTTTTGCAATTGGTCAATGGGCGGTTTTGCGAAAACATCGACGATATGTACTTACATACTTAGATACTGTGTACTTATTACTTATCAATATTTTTCTAGACCAAAGGTAGCTACTCCGCGACACGCAAAAATGATTAATAGTCTCAAGCCTGTGAGCATTCCATTTGACAAATTGCACAATAAACCGTTGAAAGTGTAAAATTAAGTCATTTCAACACACAACTTTTACAAAAAATAGCCCCAAAAATTAATGAAGAAAGTTTTACTGCACCATAAGGTGGGATTCGTAAGTACAAAATGAGTTTATGCAGTTGAATATAGTGAAAGTCAGCAAATAAGGAAAAGAATACGAAATGTAATAAGACACCAAAAAGTGCTACTCTTTCAAACATTATATTGGCAACAATAACATGATTGAGTCAATGAATCAGAATTGCAACTACAAAAGAAGCAAAATACCGATGGTGACATGGTTTCGTCACTACATACCCCGTTTGCCTCGCCATGACTGATCGCGTAGCCATTTGGGCTGGTAGGTGCTCCAAGTAGGTGCCAAATGAGTACAAGCATACAAATTCTTATCTTGCAACTACAAAATTCCATAGATAGCGCGAAAAAAAGTATCTATGTGCATTAGGGTGGTCCTTAAAATCAAATGAGCGATTTCTTTTTTGTCTCACCCCTTCAATCGGTAATACCACGGTCACAGATATCACATAAAAATTTTCGTCCCGATTGGAGACGGTTAAGGCGTGTCGCACAGGGTTCAAAGTTCAGATTCCTTTATAGAGACTTAAAAAAATCAAATTAATTTTTTTGCCTACTCATACCAAAAATTGACACAACCGTAGTCGAAGATATCTCATATGAATTTCGGCCCCGATTATAGTCGGTTAAGGCGTGTCGCAATAAAAAAGTAATAATTTTAATTTTTTGAGTCGCCATAGAGGAATCTGAACTTTGCACCCTGTGTGTCACGAATTAACCGTCTCCAATCGGGACCAAAATTAATATGTGATATCTTCGACTATAGTAGCATCCAAGTAGGGGTTGGGGCTTAGGAAATCTGATGTAAAAATTTGCTTCCTACATTTAAGGACCACCCTAGTGTGCATGTGTTACCATTTGTGTAAAAAAAAATTATGAAGCTAAACACTAACGAAGCTAAACAGTATCGAAGTTAAACACAATTGAAATTAAATGCCAGAAAAACGTTCTTCTCTATGAGCAACCACAACTATAGCTGCGAAACAAATGAATTGGCCAATCGACATGAATTCTAGCGAGAGAACAGCAAGTTTTGGCGGAGTGCGGAATAAGAACCACCTGAATATGTGAAACCATCTATTTATCTCCACAATACGGAAAAAGGCGCTCACTGATAAGCATTACGCTCATAGAATTAAACACAAGCACACATACACTCATATTAAATGATAAGAAGCTTAGACCAATAAACCGAATTGATGACGAAGAATTGTAAACAGAAGATTGCGATAAATAAAAAATAAAATTGAATATTGTGCACAGGTGGAATGAATACAAACCAGCCTTTGTGCAATGACTATGTGTATGTATAATAAAACTGATAAAGATAGCTTTGCCATAAAAAATATATTTGTTGTCCATAAATGTAGATGATAAAATAAAACAAACATTAACTTAAAAAACTAAAATTTATTTTACAAAAACAAAAAATAAAAATAAAATAATAATTTAATAAAATTTAATGAAGGTATTAAATTTAATTAATTTAAAAAGCAAAACAAAATAAAAAATAATTTATGGACTTGGGCGAGCCTAAGACATTGACCAAAAATTGTCATCTTTCACAAAGACTGGTTTTAGGGCATAATGAACCATATTTTTAACCAACTTCCAAAAAAGGAGGAGGTTATCAGTTCGTCGGAATATTTTTTTTATGTGTGTTACCGCATTACTTTAGAGCACGTCAACCGATTTCGATAATTCTTTTTGCATCGGAAAGGTAGTGTCACATATATACAAATTATATGAGATATTAAAATACGGGTGCCTAACGAAAGAGTGTTAAGAACTCTTTAGTTTGAACATTTACAAGTTTGGAAAGGGTTTCCACCTGTTTATAAAGTTACATTCAAATTATTTAGAAAATTAGATGAATTACTAAAAGATGGATAGTTTGAACATTTACAAGTTTGGAAAGGGTTTCCACCTGTTTATAAAGTTACATTAAAATTATTTAGAAAATTAGATGAATTACTAAAAGATGGATATCAATCGAAATGAGTTTTAAAAGGCTTTATTTCTGACCTTTTTTATTTGAACAATCAAATTCAACTTAATTCATAACTTAATTGAAATATTTATCAGAATGTTAGACGAAAGAGATGTAAGATATTAGTTTGAAAATACTTTTGAAAACGATTTCTACCTGTATGAAAAGTCGTATTTTGTTAACTAATACCCAAGATTTACGAAATATTAAAATATGAGTGTCAAAGTCATTAGATTTGCACTGTTATTTCGAATTTCAAATTTGAAAGGTCGAAGTAAAGTTCTTGGCCTATAGATGTGCTGTAAGATTTTAATTTTTGAAGTCAGAACTTTTTTGTCGGTACGGGTGGTTTGAGATGAAATATGGCACTCGGATCGCTTATAACTCTGCCTAACATATGAAATAGTTTCTAGGGTTTTAAATTAAACTTAAGGGCGTTTTACCGTCATGCGGGTTCACTAGTAATATTTATTTTGAAACGAATTTACGTCAATAAATATTTTTTTTTACTTCTTAGGTGCAGTTTACGAGATTTTATAAATAAAATAGTGTAATCCTGTTAGGCTCATATTCCAAATGCTTAAGTAATCATACCCATGAACTGAGATAATATACTAGCTATTGGGCACTGAGGCGATATTCAAATTGCTCGGCATTTTTGCCTAGCATACTTTATATGGGAGAAAATGCACAATACAATCGCCAAAAAATATTATTAAAAATCAACGCGATTTTCTAACGTCTTCAAACTTGTACTTAACCTATTAAAATTTAATGGGCTTTAAACCCGCATACCTAAGTTTTTCTAAAGATTCTGAATAAAAAATTTTAAATTTTTGGGTGTAATGGTTAAAGTTTGCCGAATTTTCGTAATTTATGTGCGAAGTTTGATTGTATGTGGATTTGCATTTAGTTTCTGATGCAGAATAAAAGATAACGCGAAATTAGAACGATTTTTCGTCTCTCCTGTACAATTTCGAAAAAATGGACTTGGCACTTTTTCACGTTTAGGTAACGATATGTTGCTGGTTATATAATATGTTAGACTTTTATAAAAAAATATATATATAAACATAAAATAAACAAGAGAAATGTAGCCAAAGCTAGTCAAAATGTCACTTAACTTAATCAGCTGATCACAAGGGTATGCTATGAACCCTTAAAAAGTTTTTTTGTGGACTTTTAGCAAACCAACTTTTCTCCAGTGAGGTCACTTTCTCTTCAAAGTAGTAATTCATTGAGTTCTCGAATGATATTTTTATGTTTAGTTATTGATAGGCGGAGTTCAAGATAATATTTTAATGAAAGTTAAATAAAAATGTCAAATTTTGAAGTGAAAGATCCTTAAAATTTACTCTAAATTCCAACCTACAGAAAGCACAGAGGTTGTTTTATCAAAAGTCCGGAGATATATTTTTGTGTTTTTAAGGTAAAGACAATAAAAGTTCATTGCGTACTTTATTCAAGTCAAAAGGAATAGTGAGTGTCATGTTAAAGGTCAAGGTAATTTTTTATCCAACGTGGCTATTTTTCTGAATTCTTCTTTAATTAAGTTATAAAAAAACGTTACATTTATTTCGCTATTTGTTCTCGTTCTTGATATATTCGATTTTGTCACAAAGAAGTTCGCCACCTAGCGACTCCAAACGAATTCGAAAACCGTCAAGGGAAGACTCTTGGCAACTCATCAAAATTTTATCGCAAAAATTGCATGCACCCAGATTTCAAGTGCACATACGTTTTAATAATTATAGGGAGATGTTAAACTTTATTTTGGTGTAACTTTTTTACTCTCAAAGAGCTCTTGAGGCTACTTGTATGTCAAGAATCTAATACTTTGATTAAACTATAGAATGTAATGAAATGAAATAAACTTCAGTGAAATTGAATTAGGCGAAATTAAATTAATTAAATCCTAAATAAATAAAATAAAATAGAATAAAATAAAATAAAATAAAATAAAATAAAATAAAATAAAATAAAA
>NW_023458558.1:76060320-76119145 GCF_013731165.1 Rhagoletis pomonella
AATAAAATAAAATAAAATAAAATAAAATAAAATAAAATAAAATAAAACAAATTCATTCCGGGGTCACATGCTTGCTGATCCTGCTGAAAAAATTAGAAGAAATTAAATAAATTTTTATGATTTTTACCCTGATTATATTGAAATGAAAGAAATAAACACTTACCTATGTAAAATCTAAATCTCGAAAATAATGTGTCATGTTTTGGTAATTATGTCATTAAAATAATGCACAGCACTACTCGAATGGAAATCGAAAGTTTTGTCTATACGAACTACAAGGCTGTACAAACAATTCGCCATTGTATCTTCTTTATGTGGTACAAATGAATGATATAGAAGTGTATTACAAACCTACTTATGTACATAGCGTCATTATAATTCGATAATCGTACCATTGGATAGACAATCCTTTAATCTATTTGAAAAACCTAAGTTTTCTTAAATATCTTTTTGGATCACGAACTTATTCGCTAAAAACAAAATTTTATAACAGTGTAGGTACTACAATTGTTTACAAATAGTGTATGGTGCACTTGGACTATTATTAAGGAAATCCCAAAGAAATTTTTGAATATTAAAATAACATTAGAGTATTTTACTTCATTATATTGCTGCTAACTTTCACTAGCAGCTTCAAAATGTGAATAATAAAATAGTGTAAAATCGATATACATCAATTAGTTTTTCTGAGTATGCAAACAAATAAAATAGTGTACAATGATTTCATATAAAAATGTTCAAAGATAAAATAGTGTATAAGCAGAAGCTTTCAGAAAAAATTGTGTACAAATTTTTTTAGTGAATTAACAGCTAAGGAACCAATAAAAAGTGTGGTGTATTTAAAACGTAGAGTTAACGAAACGCTAACAAAAATGTTTGTGCTATGGGACTAAGCCTAAAAGCGGTACCCAGTTCATAAAACCTGGGCATATGCAGTTTTTGATAACAACACCTCTTCTAGTTTCCGTTGAAAATTGTATTGACCTTGTTGTGTTAGTCCACCTGTCCACAGCCAAAAAAAAATGTACTACTTCGGACTTGCGCTATCAGCACTCATGTGTAGAGTACGTATGTTTGTACATACAAATGTATAAAAGTTGACTTATCAAAAATTACAGTAAATAAATATAAATATTTATATGTACATATGTAGGTATGTACACCCATGATCATAATAATAGGTATGTGGCCAGTCATGACTAGTTTTCTGTTGTTTGTTTAATGTTCATTAACAATTGTCGAGCATACTTTGTATGGAAGCAAATGCGTAACAGCGTCAGCAACGGGACTTCTTCAAAATTTTTCTTCATTGTACTAAAATTTAATGGACTATAAAACAGCGTTCTTAGATTCTTTTTAAAACTCTTAATAAAAAATTTGAAATGTGGATTTATGTACATACAGTGACTAACATAGTGTTCACGTCTTGGGTTTTTTTTTGCTGACGGTTTTTTGTACTTTTTTCCATATAAAAGTATAAACAGAACCAAATCGCTGTGCAAATTTCGTCGGTTGTAAAGTTTCAGATTAAAAAGCTTGAAATCTGTAAAGTTTGAAACTCTGATTTATTTGATTTTGTCTAAAGCTTAGACAATATTTTTATAGAAAAATACGAAAAAAATTTAACTTGAAAAACGTTGTGGATATTTAAAAAAAAATCAACACGTGGACTTTTGTGTGGGTCACTGTATATGTTGTTCGCTATATTATATGGAGCTAGACTATAATAAAAATTACACTATTAAACAATAGAAAAATGTCAAAACTGGTCAAAATGTCGCGAACCTATTATTATGGTCATGGGTGTATGTATATATGTATTTAGGGCAAATCATTTAATCGGGAAATTGATATTGAAAATTATTTTTATATTTAATGAGTGACATCATTACCTTGAAAATCGAGTAATGTTCCACTCAAGCGCCCAGTTGGAAAATGTATCACTGATATTAAAAGTTGCGTTCTCTAACTTGCCAGAAGTTGAAAGAATTTACCGTATTCGGTTTTCTGGCAAAGTAGAGGAAAAATGGGAAAGTAAAATATGTCCTCTCTTTGTTAGAAGTTGCAATATTTTACCTGAAGATTTTTGCTGGTAATAATCTGATAAAGTGTCAAGCCAACAGCTGTTCAGTGTTGTCAATGAATATTTAATGAACCTAAACAAAATTGCACCTCTATTTTTACGTTCTTAAATACTATGTATGAAGTTATTTTCAGGTATGCATAGTACGGCCGTGGCGCGCTAATATTCAGCGGAACCTGGGTTCAGGGCATGGTCAAAGCAACATCGCAAAAAGATATAGAAAAAAGGTGTTTTCTTAACCCTTTAAAGCTATCTTTGTTTTACATATTTTAAAGATAGGCTTTGTCGAGTTGACGAGGCCCTTTTTCTTTTCCATTTTTTTAATGAAAAATTTTGCATGCAGGATTGCCAAACTACTTTTAATAATGATGAACCTTACCATGAAAGAAAACACAGAGGCTTCTTATTATTTAAGCTTCTTTATATATTTTATAGCAATTCGCTCTTCAGTCCAATGGAGATGAAACGGAAAAAGACAAACAGTGTTCGTCAAATCGACGAAGATTACCCGTTTAGGATAGACGGTCGCCCCTCGGAAGGCAATGGCAAACCTCCGACGGAATTCCTGCCATGCAAAACAGCTTCTCATAAAAATACAATCGTAAAACTGTAGGTCCCTCCTCTGTGTGTAACAACATCAAGGCGCACGCCACAAATCGGCCAAACACTAACATATGTATGTGTAAGCGCCAATCTTATATTATTATTATGGTAAATAAAAATCTTGGGATTTGGAGAAAGATTGATTTTTTTTCTTCACTTTTATATTAAGTTATAAACAAATAATAGCTGATATCTAGGAAATCCGGATTATTCTACTTTTCTAGCCAAACTTAAACGGTATTATCTAAATTTTTTACCGAGTGTTTGGAAAATTTTACTTCAGTTATTTCAATTTATTTATTGCATTCTAACAAAGTCAGTGCCAGAATAAATATTTCGACATTGCAATAAATAAATAAACAAACAATAAATAAAAGATACAAGGATCCCATCAACACTAATGTTCTAGGCCGAAATCCGAAAACAACGCACAGTAAAATACACGGCATGCGATGGTAAAACGAAAACTATGTACATACATATGTACATATATGCTAATGTGTTATTTTTAACGGGTTTGTACAAATTTTCCCATACTTCCTTCCCTCTATACATGAGCCCAATTTAAAAGCACATCAAGCGAAAATCGTAAAAGCCTGAAACCTTTTTGTGCTGATATACGGCTTTCTGAAAAAAAGCCGACAAACAGCAGTCACGTTGAATTTATTTAACACACTTTTACAGCAATTTTCCAGAGCACATACACAAACGCACGCTCATTTGCAGTCATTTAAGGCAAATCAATAATTCAGTTAAAAATAAATGTGTGTAAAAACTCGCTTCGAAATAAATTTAGGGGCATAAAGAATTTTCCCATTGGCTTACGCGTTGCTCAATCGCCTTTCTCTTTGGAAAATGCGATAAAACAAATAAAAAATGAATTAAGGCGAGATAGTATTATCGCGTAATACGATTTTTAGCGCACCCAAAAATTTTTATTCTAGTCTCTTGTTGAAACATAAATGTTATAAC
The DNA here is from genome assembly GCF_013731165.1 of Rhagoletis pomonella. Taxonomy (NCBI): domain Eukaryota; kingdom Metazoa; phylum Arthropoda; class Insecta; order Diptera; family Tephritidae; genus Rhagoletis; species Rhagoletis pomonella. The sequence goes on from NW_023458558.1 coordinate 76,063,979, forward strand.
CAGGGAATGGACTTTTACGACCCAAAAACCTATAAGAGGCAAAACTAAATGACGAAATAGATGGGAAAAGGCGGTAAAAATCGCAACAAAGACAAGAACAGATACAGTAAAAAACCGAAAAATAGGCAAAAAGAGATTTATTTTACAAGAAATCCGAAAAAATTAACAATACAAGATGCATCTTGAAGTTTGCGGACAGCATTATCAGTCGAAGAAAAGCCTTAAATATATTGTACTAAATTTTAATTCAAAATACATATCTTAAAAACGAATGCATGTATTTTCAGTATATATGAACATATGTATGTATATATTTAAAAAAAAGCTGGTTTTTTTGTTTTTTTTTTGCTTAATAAATCATATTCTACAATTTTTATCGAGCTTGAGGCGCTTTTTGTGAAAAATTATTGTGGAACAAACAAAGGTAGAAGTTATAGCTGCTTTTCGGAGATCAACATATCTCCTCAACAGACTTCTTCATCCCGCGTGTTCCGATAGTTAAGCTCCTGTTAAATTCCATTTTTTTTTTTTTTTTTTTTTTTGACGGACGAAAGTCATATTTGTGATGATTCACATGATATTTAATTAATAAATGATATTTGATTAAAAATATCCTAGCCAGGATTTTTTCAGCCAATCCACTCGATAAATATTTCCTTACACGTTAAATTTCATACAAAATAGATTTCATTCATTGAAGGTCCAAGGTCCGTGCCTCATTCGGATCTACTACTATTCGAACAAAAATCGGTTTGTATAAGCTACAGGATGTGAAGCTGGAGGTAGCTCGACCATACACTTCACTGCATATGGCATCTTATAAGATGTTCAAAACCACCAATAACATTATCTTAGTTAAGGCAATGTTGAAGATATTGGCGTAAAATAGTAATTTTCAAAAAAAAAGCGTTGTAAAATGAACTATCAGGCATGTTCTGCAATTTACTTCCGAGTGAATTTCAACCCGTGCCAATTTGAATTCAAAACGGATTTTATTAAAATTTACTCGGAATTAAATTGCAGAACGTGTCTGTATATACCTTTTTGAGCAGTGCCCGAAATGCTTCTAATTCTTAGCAAGTTCTCTGAATTATGCGGTTTTTTGTTTTTAGTTTTTTCTTCCTAACTAATTTGATACACAAGAGATTATTAAAATTAAAGTGGAAACAAGGAAAGCTAAATCAGCGTACAACAAGGACATGTGTACAAGAAAAAATAAAATAATCAAACTACAGTTGCAAACTATTTTTACTTAAATAAGTGAGTCCTTTGCTGACATTGTAATTCTTTTTTTTTTTTTAATACAATCTGCTAATATTGAACGTTTCCTTCGCCAACCAGTCTTTCATGTATGTACATATATTCAATCCGTTTACTACCCTAAGCTATATCAATAAAAGCACACGCACACATCACAAGCGGAATAAAAAAACACACACACAAAGAAGGAAAAAATAGTAAAACCCTTAAGGTTATCAAAAAAATTTAAACCCGCAAAATCAACAAAAATGAGATTGACAAGTGAAGCATGCAACAGAGTCAACGTAGACATACATATGTATGTAGGAGTGCACATACACACAGACAATATTTGACGGGAAATAAAAACAAATCCTTAGCTAAATCAACGGCGATGTATTATGCGCTAGGTACGCACAGTTTTTTGATCTACGAAATCAAATAAATACATGTGTGTCCATACCTACATATATACAATATGTCAGTGCACACATAAACACGCCGAAGTGCAATGGCAATCAGAGATTGCTTACTTTTGGTGGGCATCGATAACATATGCACGCAAAGAAAAGTACTGAATAAAAATTACCAAATAAAAGTAGTAGAAAAATAGAATCTGCTGAGCAACAGTCGCTCCAACATAAAAACACTCCCAAGAAGGAATTCAAAAAGAAATACAAATCGCTATTGGCTCCTTGCCACAACTGCATTCAATAAAGCAAAAAAGTATTTGTGTCGGTGCTGCAGCTGTTCGTTGTTGTTGTTTTTGTACTTATAAAGTTAAACAAGTGAATCCACTTCCGCGCTGTGAATTCGAATTTCACTCGATGCAGAACTTCGCTCCGCTCCCGGTGCTTTTTTAGTCGTAAGTAACTACATATTAGGGGTATTCTCTGAGTATTGCAAAGCCCTTGCATGGTGTACAGATTGCACGGATTGCACGGTAAAAACCGGTTTTCGTATGGGACAGCTTTGCAAACCGTGCAATCCGTGCACCGTGCAAGGGCTTTGCAAGACTCAGAGAATACCCGTATTTACTTTCTGCACTTTCTGCTTGCCTTCTTTGCCATAAATTGCAAATGCAAATAAAAATGCAACAATTTACATCAGGATGACAGCTTTCACGGTGTAAAGCCGGGAGCTGTGGGAGGTCGAGATGTGCGCAAACGGAATTGAAGTGAAGGAACTCAAGTTAAGAATGCGAGCTGCTTAAAATTTTCGCAATAAACTTTAATGTAGTCGATGGATAAGAGATAATACACACGCACACTCCCCAAAATACAAATATCGCAACAATGCGAAAGCAACGCGGGCGCGGAGCGACGGCGGCGGTTGGCGTGAAGAAAAATGCTTAAATTAACAAAAGCACACAAACGCTTAATTCAGCTGCATTCAGTGTTAAGCACAATATGTATAGTTGCAGCGCGTGCAGTAGATCCCACTGCTTTTCTGTCGCCCCTCACGGTGCTACAGGGAGTATGAGTAATAGCATTCGTACGCGCTTACTCTTGCTTGTCTTATATTTTTTTCTGATCATTACATTTGGCAGTTATTTTTGTCTGTTTTGGTTAAAAATGTTTAACAAATAGTTCGGAGCATGAATAATGTAAAGAAGTGCGTTTAAAGGCACTGACACAGTTTCGACAAACCGCTACAAACGCAAACTTTGCTTCAGCTTGAGTTTGAAATGCTTCGGTCTTTTACTCTCAAACTTTTTCAATTTGTAAATTATTTATCTTTTCGCTGTTTTTGTTAACCGAATTATCCACTTTTAAATGATAGCCCACGAAAATTTGTTATAAAACTAATTAAATCTGCGGCGTAAATAGGGGCCGCTACAAAAGCGGTAAATCGTGCACCTCTTTGTCCCGACAAGTGAGTAACTGAAATAAGCTAACAAAGCTAGAGCACTTGCACACCTCATACTCGCCACACAATAGCCAGTCCCAGCCCCACAAACAAACAATTAGCGCAACTGGGCTGCTCTTTCAGCGCTCGCTCTCTAGCATGAATACATGCATAAAAAGTCGATGCGTTCGCCCGCGCTTCCATTTATATCAAGGCAATATCAATATGTATACAAATTTCCATACACATGCATAGGCTTTTATGTACATGCATACACATGTATGTACATTATCACTCACTTAGGCCTACGACAAATTATGCATATGAATCAAAACACGGGTATTGTGGCTCCAAGCTACGTAAGTACACATGAGTACTTTTTAATGTGAACAGAAGCCGTGCGCTGAAGAGTAAATTATTTTTACTGCTTCACTTGTTTCCGTAAAAGTCCAAAAATAGCAAATATATGTATATGGGGAAATCTTTTGAGATGGTAATTTTTTAATTAAATAAGTAACTTTTAAGCAAAAAACAAAACCGACTTCAATTCTCAATATAAAAACTCAAGAGTACCGTTAATTTCTTCATGATCCAATGATCGGAACTAAAGCAAATTAGTATGGGAACACCTGTGAGGTACCCATCTTTCCTTGTAAAAAAAATTATGGTAATCGGTTAACATGGCCCAAAATTACGCAGTAACATATGTACATACATCATAAGTCGGTTAAAAAAACTGAATTTTCAAAATCGTAGCACAATTTTTTCTACCTTAAAATAAGATTTGTCTACCTTTAGCACTTTAATCCGTGTGACTAATATTTTTTAATACTTTCTCCATTTAAGCCGTATGTTAAAGTTGATATTCAAGGTTGCACCAATTCGCATAAATTCGAAAATTGGTTAAAGGTAAGGTTTGTCATAAAATTAGATTAGAGAAAAGTAGATCCCGCAATTATCTGTAAAAACCGTTATGGCAAAACCGTTATGGGATCACCATTTCTGAATCAAGTTGAATTTGGTTTTATAAACAGGCGGCAACCCTGCACAAATAGTATACATGAATCATATTCAAAAGAATTCCGATGACACCTTATTGCAACTTTTCAGTTAACTTATTAAATACTTCGAGTTGAAGTTATTTTTTTAGGATGTAAAAAATTCGGTCTGTATGGGAGATGCCGCTGTGGTGTAGTGGTTACCAGTGCGCGCTACCATTCCGCAGGGCAAACCACTAAAATAAATCTTAGAGATGAGCATTTTTTACACAGACCCCAATATGTATACACAAACACGAAAAATTATACTAGGGCATATATGTATGTATGTATGTAAGTACATAATTTTTTGCCTTTGATTGGTTGTGCTCAACGAAAACCCGTTATTAACAAAAAAAAATAAAAATACGCACTTTTTAAAAGTTTTCTGAAAACGATTTTTTAGAAATGTTAAGCAGCACGTTGTCCTATAACCCAGGATTATTCTTCTGAAGAAGTAAAGAAGTATATTTTATTCACAAAAATGTAAAACAAGTACCGCTCAATGGCTATTACAAGAAAATTCATGATTTTTATAAAATACGCAAAGTTCGGTTACAGTTGTGAGCAGGCTTTTTATCGCATTTGGTAACTGACGCATTTATTTAATACCTGTTTTTCTATTCCTCACAATCTACAAAATAACGTCTGAAACCCACAAGCTTTTGGCTCAGATCGCTCGAGAAGCAGTACCTTAATAAAATTAGATTTTAAGCGAGTTGCACTACAAATTTCCTGCTTTTCTCGATTTTAGGGACTAAATTAGTCATTTAAACCATTAGTTTTGTTATAACTAACTATTTACTGATAATTACGCTGTAAGTGGTATTAACGAACGGATAGAAACCGGACTTCACAGCGCAGATGTTTTGCGGCGGGAACAATGTACCAGTACGCAAAATGTCCTTATCTCAAAAGACTTGCCCATATACTACAACTCATAAAGCCAACTATAAAGGCATACATACGCGACAGAAGTGGAAGGCGGTGGGTGGTATTCGACATGACGACTGCATATAACAGGTGTAGGGCATAATTATTCCACGCTAAACTTTGCGGCTTTTTGGTAGTATGTATGTCCATTAGGGTGGCCCTTAAAAATGAAATTTTAAGCAGGGTTTGAAATGCTTAAGCAGTATTAGAATAATTTTAATAAATTTTTGCTTTTGGTTCGACTGCGACTAATGCACAGAAATGCTGACGGCCTGTGAATGCAAAACTTCTGTTTCATCGTCTGCCACTGTTGACGACTTGCAAAAGCAGAAATATTGCTTTTGCTTTAACTTGTGCTACTGATCAAAATCATAAGCAAGGCAAAATGAAAATTTTTCAAACCGACGGCTGCCGAAGCTGACGCTCATTTTATTGGTAATCGTTTTATACATTTGCTTTGACTGAAACTTCTTTCTTTTCTAAAAGCATAAGCAGAAGCAAAAGCAAATGAAATAAAACTTTCTGCAGTTTTTTAAACACTGATTTTAAGTCTCACCCCCTCAGTCGCTAATACAACGGTCAAAGATATCACATATAAATTTTAGTCCCGATTGGGGACGGTTAAGGCGTGTCGCACAGGGGTCAAAGTTCAGATTCCTCTATGGAGACTCAAAAAATTTAAATAAAATTTTTTTTTTTTTCATCTAATACCCAAAATCGATACTACTGTAGGCGCAGATATCACGTATAAATTCTGGTCCCGATTGGAGTCGGTTAAGGCGTGTTGCACAGGGGTCAAAGTTCAGATTCCCCTATGTAGACTCAAAAAATGTAAATAAATTTTTTTTTCATCTAATACTCAAAATCGATACTGCTGTAGGCGCAGATATCACGTATAAATTTTGGTCCCGATTGGAGTCGGTTAAAGCGTGTCGCACAGGGGTCAAAGTTTAGATTCTTCTATGGATACTCCAAAATTTAAAATGGAATAAAAATAAAACAAATAAAATACAATATTATGTAAAGCAGTGTTTAGTTAAATTTCGGGACCACTGAATTGATACAACTGTAGTAAATATTACCGTGTAACAAATTGTCTGTTAAATGGGAAGCTAAGCGGTTTTTGTCAGTTTTATATAGAACTTAATAACATTACATTACATTTTTTATGAAGTGCTATGTCGGACTGAGTAGGCAATTGGGAAGTAAAGTTCTCTCTCCTCGTACAAAAATGACGCTCTATAATATATATATGTAATTACTTTTCTTTTTTTAATTTTAAATTTTTTGAGCCTCCATACAGGAATCTGAACTTTTACCCCTGTGCGACACGCCTTAATCAACTCCAATGGGTCCAAAATTTATATGTGATATCTTTGACATTAGTAGCATCGATTTTGGGTATTACAAGAAAAAAAATTAATTTCAATGTTTTGAGTCTGCATAGAGGAATCTGAACTTTGACCCCTGTGCGACACGCCTAAACCGTCTCCGATCGGGACCAAAATTTTTGTGTGATATCTTTGACTATATTAGCATCGATGTGGGGGTTGACGCTTAGGAAATCTGATGTAATAATGTACTTAATACATTTAAGGACCACCCTAATGTACATATGTATTGAGTTCAACGGCGTTAAAATTAAATCGACTGCCAACATTAACTACATACATACAGATATATGTGCATATGTAGAGTCGCCAGAGCGGGCCTTATCACTTTAAATACTGTATGTTTATGTACGTATACGTTTGCACATTTAACGTAATGTCAGCCTCGAGAACATTTGCCAAAGAGGGTAAGAGTTTTAGAGCTGACAACGCGAGTTGCGCAGTGTTTTGTTGCTCTATGTTGTGGATGTCTCTACGTGACACCCATATTTTCGTAGCAGTTGCTTCATTCAAAGAAATCGAAAGGCCCGACATGTTTTCCAAATAAAAATTACTTCATACTACTTGTTTGTTTTCGACTTTTTTACCTGCTATGATTTCAATGTCACAAAAAATACCGTAAATGTAAACAGAGCTCATAGGGATTTTTATTTTACCTTACTTATTATTACAAGCAGCGACCTGCCCAGAGCGCCATTCCATCGTCTGGAGTAAAATAAAACTCACTTTAGCACATCGCCAACACAGTTTGGCTTGTACGTGAGTAGATTTACATACACACACATGTACCTGCATATTTCTCAGTTGGCATATTCAAGCAAAGACCTCGTCCACGTAATTATTGTTTTTGTTTGTTTTACCAATTAGACAACATTTGGGAAGAATGTGAAAAAATACAAGTAATTTTTAAGCAAAAAACACAACCGACTTCAGCGCTCATATAAACATTTTGAAGTAAAGTTAGTTTCTCCATGATCCAATGATCAGCACTAAACCAAATTAATATGGGACCACCCTTGAGATAGAAACTTTCCGATCGAAAACGGTTCAAGTGGCCCAAAGTATTCCGGTAACACACGTAAAGAAAAATTAAAAAATATTCCGATGAATTGATAACTTCCCCTTGTTTTGATGTCGGTTAAATATGCGATTCACAAATAATGTGCTCGCACTCATCGAATTGAAAGTAACGCAACATTTTAAGGGAACGAATAAACTAAAATATATATATGTGACCTGGTCTACGGAAAGGGGGCTTAGGTGTCAAAAAATCAATTTTCACTTTTTGGTTGATTCGGATTGAAGATGAGATGCTTTTTCACGTGGTAAAAAGCAGAAAATCCTAACTTGCTTAGAAGTGTACTAAAAATGTAGAAACAGAAACAGTAAACGTCACTTCTTCAGTGTTACTTTTTTAAATGTTCCACACTAGCAACTTACACGATGAACTATAATAATATTCCGACCAACAACAACACTTACTGGACCAACAACAACACTTACTGGACCAACAACAACACTTACTGGACGTCCGGCGCGGAGAACAATTAACGAGATAATGAGAAACTGACGAAACGAGTTGCTTACTTTTAACAGCTTTTTCACAGAAAACTAGTTTTCGCACGTAAGCTCCCTTTTCGTAGACCAGGTCACATATATCTATAAACATATGCTTGGGTGATCCAAAAATGCATGTGAATAAGTAAAGTCGGAATTTTTATGCTCTCACCCCCTAGGATTGTTCTATATAAAAAACAGGTAAGAAAGTCTAAGTTCGGGTGGAGCCGAACATTAAATACCCGGCGCAAGTATTAAATATATGTTTTTTCACCTTTCCGAAAGCTACCGCTAGATGGTAAACCGGGGTGTATCAATTTTAAGTAAATTAGCGTCCTTTAATTTCGAAATATTGCAGTTTCAAGCATTTCTGAAATTTACCGTTATATGAAAAGCGGCCGTAATTTTAGTCCGATTTCAATAATTTTCAACGCTTTGCTTTTATGTGGCAAGCACAATAAAAATATCGAGTTTGGTACAAACTGGTAGAACGGTTACCGATATACATATATGTGATCATAAGTGGGCGGTGTCACGCCCATTTTCCAAAATTTTACCATAAACGTATTTTTGGTAAAGAATTGTTGCAAGCATCAATTTTGAACAAATTAGCTTTAATATTTACTGATTTATCGAAGATTTTGTATTTCTCTAAATTACCGTTATATGGGATGTGGGCGTGGTTATTGTCCGATTTTTTAAACTTTCGGCCATTTAGTATGCTGTACCAAGGCCAACAACTGTGCCAAGTTTGGAAGAAATTGGTGCAGCGGTTACCAAGATATACACATGTACCATACGTGGGCGTGGCTACGCCCATTTTCCAAAAATTTATAATATTCTTATTTTTTGTGTAAAAATTGTGGTAAATATCAATTTTGAGTGAATAATCTTCAGTAGCTACTAAAATATCGCAGTTTTGGTATTTCCGAAAATTACCGTTATATGGGATATGGCCGTGGTTATTGTCCGATTTTTTTAAATTTTCGGCCATTTAGTATGCTGTATGAAGGCCAACAACTATGCCAAGTTTGGAAGAAATTGGTGCAGCGGTTACCAAGATATACACATGTAACCAAAAGTGGGCGTGGCTACGCCCATTTTCCAAAAAATAATAATATTCTTAATTTTCGTCTTAAAATTATTGTAAATATATATTTTGAGTGAATTATCTTCAGTAGTTACTAAAATATCGCAGTTTTCGTATTTCTGGTAATTACCGTTATATGGAAAGTGGGCGTGGTTACAGTCCGATTTCGCCCATTTTCAATACCAACCTACCTTGGATTAACGGAAACCTACAAACCTACCAAATTTCGTTGAGATATCTCAATTTTTGCTCGAGTTATCGTGTACACGGACGGACGGACGGACGGACAGACGGACAGACGGACGGACAGACAGACAGACATGGCTTAATCGATTTCTCTATTCATTCTGAGCATTTATGTATACATTTGTCTATATCTATCTCGATTCGTTTTGGCTATTACAAACAACCGTTATATGAACAAAATTAATATACCCTTGTGCGCAAGTGCGCTCGGGTATAAAAAAATAAACCCACACTTTTTTTACTTTGAAATCAACTTATCGTAGAAATGGTATAGAATTCTTGAAAATCAATATTCTTCGATCGGAAAACTTTGATTCTCTTCAGGCGACTTTTGGACCACCCTATTGTGCATACCTTGGTGGTCAGCCGATTAATTTAAGTGACATTTTGACCAGTTTTGGCAATTTTTGTTTTGTTTATTTAATATTTATAGTTTTGTAAAAAAGTCCAGCATAGCAGCCGCATAAATGGTATAATATAATATACAACAGGTTGTTGGAAAACTGATAACTGAACTGAATGTTTGTTACTGGAAACCGTGGTCGAGTATTAGAGGTGCACACAACCACTCGGATCGATCCCTGATCCCAGCAACATCCAAAAAAAAAGTTGTTGTCTAATAGCAGTCGCCCCTCGGTAGGCAACGGCAAACCTTCGAGTGTATTCCTGTCATGGAAAACCCTTATCAATAAAACCGTTTGCCGTTCGGGGGCGGGGTGAAGGTCGCTCCCCTGTGTTTGACAACATCAAGGAGTACATCACAAATCAGAGGAGAAGCTCGGCCAAAAACAAACATATTGCGTAGACGCCAATCTATTATTATTGTTATGATCACACGCAAAACCTACGGTGCGGAGAAGACTTTATAATTTCATAAATACCTTAACATAACACCCTTAAATATTTATTCATATGAGTATAAAAAACCCACTGGTGTAAACTGGTTACTATATTACCATTACATTAATACATTACCATTACATTTAATATAATATAATATAATATAATTTAATATAATATATATGTGTTTTTTTTTTAAGGAAAAAAATCCGCAACACGCACCACAAAAAAAAAACAATTCAGAATAAATCAAATCAATTACACTGTGCGACAGCTCAAATCGGTACTTAATAATAATACTACGGCAATGGCTTTTTTCGAGTTTAGCTCAAATATGGAAGATATCCTTGATTGAATCCTTGCACACAATTTATTGTTTAATTTGGTCGAGTTCTTGAAACGTATTCTTAGAAAATACTAATATAAAGGGTTTTTAAACGAGGAATTCATTTTTGAAGTTTGTTTTTTATTAGCTCTGCACTAGATGGCGCTGTGGGGAAATTTTTTTGAATTTCATTGAGTTTTTTTTCAAAAAAATACTAAAATTTGAGGTGTTGTATATTTAAAAAAATCAGTCGCGATGTGAAATTTACATTATTTGTATTACAAATACCAATTTTAAACACCACAAACAATATTTTAAGCAGAAATTAATTTACTTATTGCATTTTGTTTTATTCTTTTGAATACAATTTTTTCAAACTTTCCATCTGTGCTTTTTATTTCGATTATCAAAATTATCTTATTTATTCATTTTTTTTTTTAATTTTCATTTATAGGTGAAAAATAATTTATAAATTCCTCATTATATAAGAATTAAATTTCTCACAAAAAGGTAATTTCTTGTGAAAACACACTTCCATTCATATATTATGTCTATTAAATTTTTAATAAATCAAATTTCATGTTTTTATGTTAACTTTTAATATATTGGAAAACTCAAAAATTTACAGATGATTTTAATATAAATTTTTTTTTTTTTTGATTTTAATATCATAAAATTAAAAACGTGGGGTTCAGCTGATAGACATAAATTGTTTATAATAAATTATTAATGACTTTTGCAATAATTTTAAATTCAAAACTTATCAATGAGTGAAGGAAAAATTATTTTCTACTCTTAGTCTATTTATAGAAACATAGTATATTGAAGTTTTTTATTTGATTTTTTGTTTGCATTATGTTAAAGTTTACATAGAAATACTTGTAACTCGATTTTATCAAACATTTTATGAAAAAAAACACCATTAATGTGTTTTCTTAGGGCTCATTCCACGGTAATCGATACCGAATGAAACGAAAATAAACTAAAGAATATGGCTGTATTATTTCTAGTAAGTAAGAGTAAATAAATCTAATTTTCAAGACTGAAAGCCAAAATTCTGAAATTTATCTCAAAATCAGATATTTTTTTACTTTAGGTTGTACCATTTACAAACCCATATGAGAAGTTAATTTTTTTCAAAGTTTACAAGACTGATTTTCGTAGTCTATTACCTTTTTTGCATTGTTTAAGCCGTCAGTGGAGAGACAAATTCGTTAGCATTGTAACGGCGTAATTTTCAAATTTTTCGGGCAAGTACTAAATATTTTATTATATACTAGCGGTACCCCGGTGTGCTTCTCTACACCAAATATTGAAAAATATTGAAAAATATTTAAAAATTTATGAAAAATCCTGCACGCCGTACTTCCTTTTGTTGGAAGTGCTCCTTTGCGATCTTCTTTGCGATAACATAATGTTCGCAAGACGCGTACGTCGGCCTCTATTTGAACGACTGGATCGTGGCATTTTATTCAATAGCGAACGAAAAACTCAATGCATAGGAACGAATTCGATAAATCGTATGGTAAACGCACTTTTTTTAAAATAATCAAATAAAATTCACAATCGACAGTAAAAAAGCACTTGAAAAAACTTCATTCGAAGCCAAAGAACACTACACAGCCACAATTTTCCACAAAGGTTTTGTTCACTGTAAATCAATGAGGAAATGCATGGAAAATTTCCAGTGTACTCAAACTTTTCGTACGAAACGAAGCAAAAAATTTGTGCAAAAATATTGAAATTTACGAAAAAATAAATAAAATGAAATATGAATTAAGAACTATATTAAACACACGTGTTGATTCTCCAAAGTCCAAAATAGAAAGACCGAATATCAATGTACACCACCTTTTCGATAATACGATGATATGACAGATATGTTGTGTTGTGGTGACTTTCATTCCATTGGCTCTACAAAATCCCTATTGAAAAACTTGCAGCCATGTTTATACTTGACTTAATTTATCCGAAGAAAAAATAAACACAGCACATTTTAGCAACAATTTTTCACCATGTTTTCGATTTTTCATGTATCTGCTGTTGTACCATATACGTGGTTCATGGGACAGACATAAATTGTCATATATCATGAACCGCTGGACCGACTTCGGGCCCACTTCACATAACCCATCTGCATGATAGTCCGAATATGCCGTTTAAATTTGGTAGAATTCGTGCACTTATTTTTTTATTTAAGATGGGAGGTTCCACGCCCCCCTTTCCCAATACCGCACATTTTTCTCCTTGAGTATGGAATTATTTCATATGTCTCTACACCAATTTCCAGTAATCTACTACAAATATTTCAAGAGATATACCAGATGAAAATTTTTATTAGTATGGGTGGTGCCACGCCCCGTTCCGAATTCGGGGAAACTTAACACAAACCATCTGCATAATAGCCCGACTATGCCGCATAAATTTGGTTGAAATCTTGTACTTATTTTTTATATATAATATGGGAGGTGCCACGCCCTCTTTTCCAATACCGCCCATTTTTCTCCATGAGTATGGAATTATTTGATATACCTCTATACCAACTTCCAGTACTCTACCACAAATATTTCAAGAGATATACAACATACAAATTTTAGTTAGTATGGGAGTTGCCACACCCCCTTTTACGAATTCGGGCAAACTTCACATAAACCATCTGCATGATAGCGTGAATATGCCGTAAAAATTTGTTTGAATTCGGTGAAGCCGTTCTCAAGTTATAAGCTCACACCAAAAACGTGTACTTATTTTTATACATAAGAGATGCATATGCCACGCCCCCTTTTCCAAATTTAGGCAAACTCCACATAAAATATCTGCATGATGGCCCGAATAAGCTATATAAATTTCGTGGAATTCGGTGAAGCCGTTCTCAAGTTATAAGCTAACTCACTAATTTTTATATATAAAATAAAGGCGCCACGCCCGCTTTTCCGAATTCAAGCAAACTTCACGTAAACCATCTGCATGATAGCCCGAATATGCCGCATAAATTTGGTTGAATTCGGTGAAGCCGTTCTCAAGTTATATGATCACACCAAAAACGTTCACTTATTTTTATATTTTAGTTAGTATGGGTGGTGTCACGCCCCCTTTTCCGAATTCGAGCAAACTTCGCATAAACCATCTGCATGATAGATCGAATATGCCACATAAATTTGGTTGAATTCGGTGAAGCCGTTCTCAAGTTATGAGGTCACACCAAAAACGTGCACTTATTTTTATATATAAGATTGAAGCAAAGATACACAAAATAGTTATTTTTTTAAGGAAAACACATCTTGGACAGTGTAAAAAATCTGACGAAAGTAACGCTATGACACAGGGAAATATGTTCGAATTGCTTTTAAGTATTTATATGCTTTTATTTTCGAAAAAGGAACCGATTATGTTGGTCACGCCCGTCACATGTCACACCCGTCACAATTTAAAGTTTCACAAACTTCAATAAATTCGGCCAGGGACTGCTACCGTTACTTATTAGCTAATCTGAAATGTGTCATATATCTGTTTGTGATCAGCGATGATAAAGCTAATCATAAAGATATGTTGCTCGAGCGATGGGAAAACTTAAGCTATGCTGTCACGGACAAAAAGATATCATTACTTCGCTTGTCAGGACAAAAAAAGTATCTGAAACAGTTTTTTCAGGTAACGACCTCGGTTTGACTCATACTATTTAAAAATAAGGTACTTTACAATTACTAAGCCATACAATGGAGAAGAAGAGTCCGATCAAGGATTATCCCGTCTTTAGGTGGCAGAATCTTGTATGTGTTCGTAAAATCCGATTTTTTGAGAAACAAAGTTAGCTTAGTTGTCTAATAATGTGTATTTATGTATTCATGCTCAACTTGTCACACCCGTCACAAAGTCAAGTCACACCCGTAACAGTTGAATTTGGAACATATAATCTATAATTTCCAATAGCGGCAAGCAACTTTGGCGTAAATGTTGAGAATGTTTATCACAGCGCACGGCAGTGCGCGCGGGTGACGAAAGCAGCAACAGTAGCATGCTGAAATGACTCGCTTATATATACACGAGATTTGGAAGTTTTTATCCAGACGTCCAATCGACATGTTTGATATATCGTTGGAAAGGTCTTGCAGAGTGTGTCCAGAAAGCTTCGTAAAGGATTAACCGGATTCTTAAAAATTAGGCTAAAATGTTGCGAAACAAAAAACATTTTTTTGCTTTTGCCGGTTTAAGGGGCCATGTGGGTACACCCAACATATTTAGTGTTATTCTATAGGCTAATACCTTTCAAACGATACCTTATATATTAAGTGCCGGCCACTAGTTGGAATGATATAGAGGTAAATGTGTTTTGGTTCGTGTCTCCACTACGAGATGGTTTGGTATGTATGTGGCGTCTGTACGTACCATCATTTAATTTTTTTCAAACTTTCAGGAATTAAAGTACACAAAAAACTAAGAAGGTTTTGTTCCAGGATGTTTTGATTCGTATGCCTGTGTGGGCGTGGCTGCTGCCTGAAATTCGAAAAAGGGCAATTTTTTAAACTACCACTGAGGCCGCACTACTCAGTCCATGTCATTGATGTGGATATCAGTGGAAGGGTCTTCAAACAAGCTATCTAACGCTATCTATTGTGTTTATAAAATATAAATACGCCATAACGTTATCGCCTGAAAACTAAAAATCGGGCTGCTGAAAATAGAGATTTCGAGCATTTTCTCAAAAACTGGTTAGTCGATTTTATTCTAGGTTTCCACAAGTCTAGCCCAAAACCTTAGCTTTCATCTGGTATATAGCTTATATCTGGGAAAACTCTTGTTGTAGACATATTGCGATTCAAATTGAAAAAATGTGGCTCCAAAAAGGGTCAAATGGTTAAAAATTAACATATCCGTCTAACTTGGTTACTTTAAGATATAAAAATAACATACCTAGTTCCCCGAAAAAAACTGCCCTTTCCCCGATTGCCACTGCAAATCGGGGAATTTCCCGCGAGTTGACAAGTTGAAGGATGCAGCTGTGCTAATCACTTCGTACATGTCTTGGAAACCACGACTTGTGTGTATTTTAGAGTTTTTTTCAGTCACATGCCGAAATTGTAACATTCTTCCCCATTTTAATTGCAGGTATGTACACAGTATTTAACTATGCTACATGGCTTTATCACCCGCACTTAACCAACCTGGAAAGACGCGTACAATATTACCTACAATTGTACATAAATAAGTACGTATGAATGCATTTAGTTCACCCAATGTGCCGCTAATACTTACATACATATGTATAAATTGCCACTGAGCAAAACTGCTTGAGCAAAAAACATTAGTTGAATAGCACGTACACGTGATAGAAGTAAAACTTCTTAAAAAAGCACAGGCCCCACACCCGGTAGAAATCTTAACAAAAATATACTACGAGACTATCAGACGAAGACAGTTGTTTATTGTATCCAAAGTTGGTACCAAGTTGATAAGTTTTTATCATATCTTATATTTTTATTTTATTTCTTCGAATACAAAGGATATGATCATTCTTTTCGCTTTATTCCGTATTCGAAAAATTATGTGTTTCAATGGACACATCGATTTGAATACATAATTTAGATTTAGATAAATATTTTTAGCAATTTCTAGAAATCTAGATTATTGTTATGAATTTTCGTCGATTTTAAATTTGCTACCCCAAAATAATTGATATCAAATAAAACACTTCTTTCAGGTAAAATTTTTGAGTGACGAAAGCTGAACTAGAAACACAAAATTTATGATATCAATTTCGTGACGAAAATTATACGCATTTTTTAACTGTCTTTGAAACGTACGGAAAATCTTTTTTTTTTATTTATTCGGAACGTTGCGAAATTCCGTTTACACAAAATAAAAAACAGAACTTTTGCAACGATTCGTATGAATAAAAAAGATTTTCCGTACGTTTCCAAGGCAGTTAAAAAATGCGTATAATTTTCGTCACGAAATTGATATCATAAATTTTGTGTTTCCAGTTCAGCTTTCGTCACTCAAAAATTTTACCTCCAAGAGGTGTTTTATTTGATTTAACTATACAACGAACTATTTAAAACCATAAGCAGAAGAGATAATTAGCAGAAAAACTCTGATGCAAGTAAGGAGTAGTTAATTTGGTTTGTGTACTCGTCACACCCGTCACAGTGACTAAAATGCAGATAACTTGTTCGGATTAAATTGTTTTTGGAATTTTTATTCCAGGCATTGCGTATATCTCGGAAACCTATTACAAAATAGTCGTTTTAAAGAATTTTGTATTACAGTTTAAGAATTAACCCTTAAAATGTGAGTTGAAATGTCACACCCGTCACCGTGGAATGAGCCTTAGCTAAAAAACGTTGAGAGGAATTGAATTTGTTAAATATTTTGCAACCATCAATAAAAATTCAATATTAATAAATAAATTAATTACTATTTTTTTTTTTAAATTGCAATTATCTCTGAAAGTATTAGTGCTATATAATTTGGTATCATTCCTTATTCGCGGAGCATTAAATTTGTGATCGAAGTAAGCTAAGAAAAAATTTTTTTTTAACACATTGAACTTTAATGGACTTGGACGAGCCTAAGATATTGACCAACATTTTTTATGTTTCGTATAGTTTTTTGTAGAGCATAATCCACCATATTTTGCTATGTATTAGCAATAGAAATTCTAAACAAGCGTAGGCATCAGCTTTTTTATACGAATCTTCAACACCATTCTTGCTATCAAGTCTGCTCGGTTCGTAGGCGAAGGAGGTGAGAAGAGAGGGAAAAGTACATTCGTCTCACCTCCTTCGCCTACGAACGAGTAGACTTGAATTCAAGACTTGACGTGTCTGAAAGGGGTCTTTTTGCAGCTGTGCTAGCTGGATTTAATGCCGCTTACGTGCATAACGGCATACATAACCAGATTTCGCAACTAATTTATTGATTTATCGATTTCTTTATGCTGAGGAATGTGCTAGTGAATTCGTCACTAGTTAGTGGTGACAGTTAGTTATCCTGTTAAGTGTTTAATTTTAAAAACGAGATTTGTAAGTACTCACCAAAATACGGGATACGATAATTTAAGTGTTACCAAATACAAATGCCATATGTATATCTATATATGTACTTATTTCTAAAAGGTATATTTCTGTTACCAAACGATATCTCCTTTAATATTTTATCAAATTTAATGAATGATATCTCATTTTTAAAGAGAGAAGCTCGCGTACATGCGAAAAATAGTCACGTTGTCTAAATTTAGTTATATAGAAGGATAATGTCTCTGCGAAAAATTTTTCAGCTAGGGAGCGAGTTATCTATCTCTTCTTTTGATTTGGCGTTGTAACCGCCTAAGCGATTTTGGCCGAGTTCAACAAAGCGAGCCAGTCGTTTCTCTTCTGTGCAAACTGACGCCAATTGGAAATGTCAAGTGAAGCCAAGTCCTTCTCCACCTGGTCTTTCCATCGCAATGGGACCCCCCCTTCTTCGCTGCTACCACCAAAGGGTTCCGAGTTGAATACTTTCAGAGCTGGAGCGTCGGTGTCCATTCGAGCGACATGGTCAAGCCAGCAGAGCCGAGTATTTTATAAATAACTGTCAACAGTGACGTGGGTCCCAGGGCGCGAATGTGCTGAGTGTTTGTTTGATGACAGTAGATATATATTTTGAAAGCCGTTATTTCTGTTCGCAAAGCTCGAGAACGGCTGTACCGATTATTTGGAAATTTCGCACACCCACTGCAGAATTTTCAAGGATGGTTGTAGGCTTAAAAACTCGAACATAGTATGAGGATATACAGTGACGGGCAAAACTGTAACATGGTGTAACACTTTTTACTTCAGCCATCGCCATCTTTCCAAGTTCTAACGACTTTCATACTTTTGTTGTATATTCTTGTTGGTACATCCCTACTCCCTCTCTCATAACGATTTGAAGTCAATACAACAACAATAAAAAAAACCAGCCGACAAAAACGTAAATTAAGGCAGATATTAGAGTTTTGCACTCACTCTCAGTTTTGGATTTGACAGTTATCTCTTACTTAGTTGGAAGTCAGATGACTTTTTTCTGTTTTGTAATTTATTGAAGAAGTGATCACCAGTAAATAAATAGTTAATCAGGAACCATAAATGTAAATAAAAGATTTACTGCGGAAAGGCGGGACCGCACGAAAAGTGGCAAAAAATTTTGGAATTCGCTATTGAAAATGTTAAGACTGAGAAAAAATATAGCCTTAAGTGTTCCCAAGGACAATGGACATGAAGTGCCAATATTGCTGTGGTGGGTAAAAACTTCATTCTGAGTCATTCCAGGACTCAGTTTTCCAGGGGTCAATCTCAAGCGATCATCGTTAAATCAACCAGCAGAACTATTGTGCTCCATGATAAGGCGTTTAAGGTATTTCGTTTGAAATAAGTCAATGTATACTGGATTTCTGTGGAACAACGATACTCAGCCATTTTGAAATTGCCACGAGCTATACCTTACAGTTTGAAGGAGAGATTCTCCATCGAACCGGATAATTGTTTCCGCCAGGGAGTGAAGAGGAAAAAATTCTTCAAATTTAATTCGCTACACGATTAACCATGATGTGAAACGCCAGATCATTTGGGGAAATTCCAGGAACTTCTTTGCGGACATTACAATTTCGTTGAGTTGTTTAAGTCTGCCTTGGAAGTATGCCTTCCGACCACCAAACCATAATATTACCATATAAATAATGACCGTGAATTGTTGGGCTAAAATGTTGCAATAAAAAAATAATAATTTTGGACGGGACGAAGTTCGCCGGGTCTGCTAGTTTTCTGTATTTATCAATGAATTTTGTTGAATCAAACTAGTGGGTTGAGAAATGAATTTTCTTCAAAACTGCATCAGTGGATTTTAGTTTTGCCTCCTTTGGCCTGAATTATGGCCTTGAAGCGATCAATTTTTTAAAGCTAACTTTGCTCTTTAAAATAACTCGGGTTCAAAAAATCAGCGAGATCGTATCTGGAAACTTCTTCAAACTGAGAAGAGACTCAACTTATGTTAACTTAATATGTTTCTCTCAACAAATGATTTGGTATAAGGCTATCTATGGATATGATTTGGTTAGCAAATCTTGTGCTGAGAGAAATATGTATATTTACCTGACTCTTTCCTCAGTGAAGCCATTGTGTCCACGAAGTGAAGTTTGGAACTATGTGTTCTTGATTGGCGCGTGGTTTACGTGACGGTGCTGAGTCCTGTTAGAATATCCAAGGTCTGCGACCAAAATGTTTGTATATCCAAGGCTCCAGAACTACCTCTTAAATAGTTTCCCTATGCACCTGTAAATTTATTTTACCCTCACGGTCAAAAAACACGTGCGGAGAGCGTAATTAGCCGTTAAAGCAACCATCACTATCGAGGGCGTCTGATTTCTGGTGTGTTCGAGTGTTCAAATTTTCAGCTGCCATCTGGCATGTAGATTTGACTTTTAAAAAATATCAGAGTGTCGAACATCTCAAAAAAGCGTTTCTCCGGCAATGGGCCATACATCGCAGGGCCAATTTTAGGCAGCGTAGGATGCCTTCATTTGCCATAAGTCAGGCCTAGGGTGGCTAAACTGAAGACCGCTGATAAAGTTTTTAAGATAACACATTTGTTGTTGTTGTTGTTGTAGCGGCTACAACAACCCCGCCAAGGACGGTTGGTATCTCAGTCGTTGTCGTCAAGTTCCACTAACGGCAACCCTAGGAAGCGTGCAGCTTCTGTGGGGTTTGTCCACAGGGACAAGGCCGTTAGGGTTGTCGGGTTTTCCGGGCATGCGAAGAGATGTTTCGAGTCATGTGGGTTCTCTCCGCATGCCGGACACTCATTCGGCACATCCTCATTCAACCTACTCAGGTAGGAGTTCAACCTGCTGCAGTAGCCGGAGCGAAGTTGAGCAAGTGTTGTGCGTGTCTCCCGAGGCAGATGAAGCTCCGTCTCGTCTATGTCCGGGGGTGGTATGCCTAGAACGGCATTCACAGGTCTAGAGTCCACATAACTCGAGACTGAGTCCCTGTGAATGCCGTTCAGGGCCTGTCGGTAAGCTGTCGGGTCCAGAGGTTGCTTAATGAACCTCTGGACTTCGTCCGTCAGTTCATATAGATGCCTCCTGACGTTCCTAGGCGAGGGCTCCTCTGCAAGCAGCTGTCTGCTTGGGTGGCCACTTCTGTGGCTCCCGATCAGGAACTGCTTGCAGAGCATTATATTATGCTCCTTTACAGGGAGCATTTGCGCCTCGCCGTGCAGGTGGTGTTCAGGCGACATCAAGAGGCATCCTGTCGCTGTCCTGAGTGCGGTGTTCTGTACAGTCTGTAGCTTCGTCCACTGCGTCCTACTAGTCCCTGGCGACCACACTGGCGCTGCGTAGTTCAAAACCGGCCGGCCTATTGCCTTTTATGTTGCCAGCAACGTTTCTTTGTCTTTGCCCCAAGTACTGCCGGCTAGCGACTTGAGGACCTTGTTGCGGCTCTGTACTTTATTGACAATAGCGGTTGAGTGCGCAGGGAAGGAGAGCAGGCTGTCGAATGTTACTCCGAGTATTTTGGGGTTATTCACCGTCGGAATTGGTGTGTCATCGACGTGAATCCCCAGCGGTAGCCTGACCTCCTTCGTCCAGGTTGTGAACAGGGTCGCGGAGGATTTCGTAGGGGAGAGGGCTAGACACTTTGCAGTGAAGAAGCGAGAAAGTTCGGAGAGATACCCGTTTACTTTCGAACACAGGTCATCAATTCCATTCCCAGTCGCCATGATCGAGCAATCGTCGGAATAAGAGACAATCGAGACTCCCTCTGGTGGTTGAGGGAGCTTTGAAATGTAAAAGTTAAACAGTAGCGGGGAAAGGACACCACCCTGAGGAACCCCCTGTTTTATTTTTCGCTGTTTACTCGTTTTGTCTCTAAACATTACCGACGAATGTCGACCACTCAGATAATTTGCCGACCACCGTTTGAGCCTCTGTGGGAGAGAGGAGGCCTCTATATCTTCTAGTAGCGTGGAATGGCAGACGGTGTCAAACGCCTTTGACAAGTCCAACGCTACTAGAATCGTTCTCTCACAGGGACGGTTTCGGTTAAGGCCACGAGTTATCTGAGTGTTTATGGCGTTAAGTGCTGTTGTTGTACTGTGCACTTTACGGAAACCATGCTGATGCTTCGCTGGGGTCAGGTGGTTTGTGAAGTACGGGAGTAGCAAGGCCTCGAGTGTCTTCACTACCGGGGAAAGGAGTGTTATCGGACGATAGGAATCTCCTTTGTTGGCAGGTTTCCCCGGTTTGAGCAGTGGGACCACTCTCCCCACCTTCCAGATATCTGGGATGATGAGAGTGGCCATTGACAAGTTGAGGACCTCCGTTAGGTACGCTACCCCCGCAGGACCCAAATTTTTCAGCATCAGCATGCATATTCCGTCGGGACCCATGGTTTTGGAGGCTTTCGCCTTCCCGATGGCCACCTGAACTTCACCGCAAGTGAAAGCAAGGGGGGCACAGGTTGTTGGCAGTTTGTGCAGCCTTCTGGTCACTCGACGCTTGGCTTTGTCCACCGGAGGATGCAGTATGAACTGCCGGCTAAAATAGCTCGCGCATCGCTCCAGGTCCGACGAGGCTTGGTCGCCGAAGGAAATTTCGACTCTGTCGTCGTGCTTCGTCGGATTAGACAGTGACCTCACGGTTGACCAAAGCTTGCTCACACCAGAGGTGAAATTACAGGTCTTCAGATGCTCCTCCCACTTCTTCCGCTTATGTACGTTTACTAGTTGCCGAATCTCCGCGTTGAGATCCCTGATACGGGGATCTCCGGGATCGGCCTGACGAAGGCTATCACGTTCATCGGCCAGAACAGCCGCTTCGGCAGGGAAGTTTGGACGTGGGTCCGATATACATCCTGCCGGTATGAAGCGAGTTGCAGCAGCAGTGACAGCCCTGCGGAACTTACGTTCACCGAGATGGACGTCGGTTGGTGTGGGGAGCGCTGTGAAGATGTTTTCGGTAAACTCCGCGTAACCTTTCCAATCAGCTTTAGAAAAGTTGATATAGGTCCGGTGTTTGGCGGAGGCAAAGTCGGATGGTTTATCTATCGAGATGACTATGGGTAGGTGGTCTGATGCTAGAGTCAGCATAGGTCGCCATGTTATGCTGTTTATCAGACCAGCGCTGACTATTGTGAGGTCTGGCGAGCTACTGCAGTTACCCATAATCCTGGTGGGTGCGTCGTCGTTTATTGTGCAGAATGTCGAATCGTCTATCTGCTCAGCCAAGTCTGTTCCCCTACGATCGTTTGACAGGCTTGAGTGCCAAAGATCGTGGTGCGCATTAAAGTCACCTACTACCATACGGTTTTCACCTCTGAGGAGCGTACCTATATCAGGGTCATATCCTGCCGGGCAGCAGGTGACAGGGGGTATGTATATGTTAAATATTTCGAGCTCGACATCGCCTGACCGGATAGCGATGCCCTGACATTCTACGGTGGTATCCCTGCGGTCGATGTCTGCTTCGATTAGACGATACTGCACGGTGTGGTGCGTGATGAACGCTAAGCCACCACCATTATCTCGCTCGCGATCTCGACGGCGCACGTTGTACCCGGCGCAATTCAACAAAGTTGAATTGCTGTGCAACTTCGTCTCTTGGACCGCAGCTATCAATATACCATGCCGACACATGAAGACGGTTATCTCCTCAATCTTGCTCTGTAGCCCGTTGCAGTTAAATTGAAGGAGCTTCATGTGGTTCGGGAGACGTGTCGTGATGTGGGGTGTAAGTGATGTGTATGTTCTTGCCGCCGTTGGCTGTGTGTGCTACTGTGGTGATTGCCGCCCTGTGGTGGTGGCGGGGGGCGTCGCAATTGGGGTCTGCGACCGAGCAGCGCAACACGGGCCCTCGAAGTTCCCAGTCCAATCTCGCGTGGTACGCAGACCTGAGCATGCCCTAAAGTGGCACCAGCCAAGGCAGGTGTTGCACTTGACTGATGTCACATTACGGAATATCCTGGTCTGACATACCGTGCAGATTGTAGGGGGAACCAGGAGTTGTTGGCGGCGGCGTGTGGGTGGTGGTGCGGTTGTGTGTGTTATGTGGTCTGTAGTGGCTGTGGTACGGTCTGTGGTGTTATTATGTTGTTGTGTTGTGGTGACTGTGTGAGTGTGTGAGGCTGCTCGGGCGGGCTGTGGTTAGCCGTGGAGGCTGCTCTGTTTGAGCAACAGGGGGCCACGTACGACGTGGTCCACTGTCTATGTGTCCGTAGTTCCGAGCAGACTCTGAGGTGACTCCACCCCTCGCAGGCATTACACTTGACTGAGGTGGAGTTGTGGTGTAATCGTCTCCGGCATACACAGCAGGTGTAGGTTTCTGGCCCTGGGTTTGACTCGATGCCAGCCCTGAGTAGGAGAATACGTAGTGAATGTAGCCCTATGGACGGAAAACTTCTGAGATACCTAAACGGGGTTAGATCGCCGAAACAACAGCCCTAGGTCGGGTAAAACCCGAGTCATTACGGTACGTAGAACCGGCTGTCGTGGGAATGTAACACATTTGTCAACCCTTTTTGTTTAGTTCAACAAAATTCATTCATAAATAAACAAAATATGGAAATTGTATATGGTAACACTTAAATTGCCTTACCTAGTAGTTAAATTCTTTCTTACATTTTTTTATCCCCATAGCAATAAGGATATTACTCAGATGTTTTCCAATATAAATTAATATAACGCCATAATCCCACGTGCACTGCCAATTACGTTGTTCGCTCTCTCAATAACTTGGCGAACCCATTTACACGGCGCATTCTAAATTCGATTTGACAGTTCATCTTTTTTTTCTTCATCTTCTCTCTTTCTTCGTTTTAGTTTTTTTACATTTACTATTCTCTCTTGCTTTGACACCTCAGTTCGATAAATTTCCGGTTAAAATTAGGGACAGCAACCTTTTACTCGTAATTCGCATGGTATTCGAATTTGAATTACAGAATTAAGTAATTTGCTCCAAAAAAGCTGTTTGCAAATTAAGCGATTAAGTTTATAATTGGTTAACACATTACGAATGAAGCTGCCGTGGAAATAAGATCTAATACTACTAGAAAAAAGTGAGAGTAACCAAATTCGACTTACCATCTGGTATTTGTCCCGCTGCGATTGGGGCCGGCACTGTTGGTGGAGGAATGGGTGAAATTGGTGCTGCAAAGGGTTGTTGCTGTTGTTGCAATTGTTGTTCACTTTGCTCGGCAGCCACATTTTCCTGTATTGGTGATTGAACCGTAGGCAATTGTGCTATTTTCTTTTCTTGATTTAAAGCATTAGCGAGAATTTCACTCGCTTTTTTGTCGGTGAGATTATGCTGCACACGTTTATTTTTCAAGTGGTGTGGAGTATCACTGCAAAATGTATAAAAAAACACAAATTTTAGTATTTTTTACACATCTCAAATATTTAAGCGATTCGCTTATACTCGAAAACTTTAAATTCGAAAAATATACTGTGCGTTAATCATTTTAGTACTTTTACCATGATATGCCCAAAAGATAGTCAGACCCTAAGAGGATTTTGCTCCACCTCATAAGCATATTCATATTTTGAAACAGCTTCAGGTAAGTTTTTAGAAATTGGTCGGCATTTTCTAAATTTGGTTAATAACTATATGTGTAAACCAACAATACCCGGCGTGCGTTGCTACGCCAAAGAAAAAAACACACGCATTTATAATTTTAAAATTTTTGTTCTGTAATGCTAACGGATAAATAATAGTTTTGATTTTTTTATTTGGTTGCACGTTGTATGGTTTTTATACCCGAGCGCACTTGTGCACAAGGGTATTATAACTTTGTTCACATAACGGTTGTTTGTAACAGGCAAAACGAATCGAGATAGATATAGACAAATGTATACATAAATGATCAGAATGAAAAGAGAAATCGATTAAGCGGTGACTGTCTGTCCGTCCGTCCGTCTGTGCACACGATAACTCGAGTAAAAATTGAGATATCTTAACGAAACTTCGTACATGCACTTCTATTGGGCGTGGGACGGATGGTATTGAAAATGGGCGAAATCTGACAATAACCACGCCTACCTCCCATATAACGGTAATTTTCAGAAATACGAAAACTGCGATATTTCAGTAACTACTGAAGATAATTCACTCAAAATTGACATTTAGAATAACTTTTAGACGAGAAATAAGAATATTGAAAATTTTTGAAAAATGGGCGTAGCCACGCCCACTTATAGTTACATGTGTATATTTTGGAAACCGCTGCACCAATTTCTTCCAAACTTGGCACAGTTGTTGACCCTGGTACAGCATACCAAATGGCCGAAATCGGACAATAACCACGCCCACATCCCATATAACGGTAATTTCGAGAAATACGAAATCCTCGATAAATCAGTAAATATTAAAGCTAATTTATTCAAAATTGATGGTTGCAACAACTTTTTACCAAGAAATACGCTTATGATACAATTTTGGAAAATGGGCGTGGCACCGCCCACTTATGATCACATATATGTGATCATGAACCAACTCGGTATGGTTATTGTGCTTGCCACATAAAAGCAAAGCGTTGAAAATTATTGAAATCGGACTAAAATTACGGCCGCTTTTCATATAACGGTAAATTTTAGAAATGCTTGAAATTTCAATATTTCGAAATTTAAGAATGCTAGTTTACTTAATATTTATACACCCGCTTATCATGTAGCGGTAGCTTTCGGAAAGGTGGAAAACATATATTTAATACTTGCGCCGGGTATTTAATGTTCGGCTCCGCCCGAACTTAGACTTTCTTACTTGTTTCATAAGCATTTCTGCTACCAACTAAAGCTCTTTTTGCTTTTGCTGAAAATGTTCCTGCTGATTTGCATCAAACTGCTCTTCTCACCTCAAGTCTCTGCCTTGCACAGCTTTTCTATTCGATGCTGGCATTTGGCGTTGGAAAATGGCTTTGTTGTTAATTGGCCTGCATAACACCTCAATCAATATTAGAGTTACACGTGCTTGACTTAGAATGTCTCCACCGAGGCTTTCACGACACCTTTCCATTGCTCAGGGATTCGGTGGTGCGCATGTTGTTAAAAGTTCGTATTTCTTTTTGACGACACGTGAGTGAACCTTTGGTTAGTGTTGTGTTTCAATGCTGATCATTCTCAAGTAAGCCAGTTTCTAGCATCTTACTCAGTCCACGGTTTTTACAGCAGTAGCACTCGGCGTTCAAGTGCCTCGGACGAATATTTACCGAGATGTCTGGAACAATTCCCTTTTGTTTTCTTTTACTGAACTTCTTTACCGATGTGTTTGAAGTATAATATGTTCCAGCAAAATATTTCTTAACACCCTTGCGTTTGACACTTATATATAAATATTTTATATAACTTGTGCACAATGTATTTAAGTCATATATGTAATACTTCTATATTGGCAGTAAGCTCACTTCTCAATGTGTAAGCATTCCGAAATCAAAGCGAGAGATTCTAGTACCGTTTTTGTCAATGTATTGTGTACTTGAGTGCCGTTTTTGTATATGTGTTGTGTACATGTTTATTTATAAACGTATGTGTTCCTTTTCTTTCGTACGTGTTTATTGATATATCTGTACTGTAGTGTTTTCGGACGGTACTAGTTGTTACTACCAATATAGGAGTATTACATATATGATTTAAGTTCGCCTTTTCATACAGGTGGCAAACCTCTTCAAAGTATTTTCACACAACAACAATCTTGAAACCTGTATGTATGTATTTCAATTACCAAATTCTCTTAATTCAAGTTCAATTTGAATTGTTCAATAGGTGGCAACCCTCGCACCTGTATTTTAGAAATAAAGCCTTTTTAAAACCATTCCGATTGTTACCCATTTTTCTTATAATTCATTTAACTTATCTAATACTCAATTTGAATTTAACTTTTTAAACAACACCTCAAAAAATTCTTAATTTTCAAACTAAAGATTTCTTATCTTAATACTCTTTCGTTTCAAAGCCATATCTTAATATTTCATATATGAACATAACAAAATATCAAAATGGCTGAAAGATTGTCGAATTAATTATATATTTCATGATCCAATGATCGGATCTAAACCAGATTAGAATTGTAGCCGGTTTTGTTTTTTGCTTAAAACTTACTTGTCAAAAATACAATACGAATCCAATATGGCGTCCAAGAATTTAAGATATTACTGAATTTTCATGAAAATTCAAAATGCAAAGTCCAATATGGCGTCCGAAATTTTAACTTTATTTAAAAATGCGAAAACTGAAATTTTTGCAAATGATGAATTTCGTATAAAATAAAAAAATCGTAAAAAAACTTTTGGGACCTAGATCCAATTGTTTTGGATAAACATATAGCAGACGGCCCCAACTACCCCTAATTTATATATATAATTACCGTTATTTTTTCATAATTTGATCATAAAGTTTGAATGTGATACAGAACTCGATATCAGTGAATCTTAAAATATAGTACGTTTAATTCATGGGAAATTTTCCTTATTTCTATATAAATTGACAGCCCCTTCACTAGCGTGTCTAAAACCTTTATTAGTAGCATCTTAAAAAATATTTGCTTATTTTTAGAAAAATGAACAATTTATTTGACAGCTTTCAACTCTCAAAGTTTTAATTTGACATAAAATTCGTGATCAGCATGTCTAAAAAACCAATCAGTGGCATTTTTGAAAAGTTTGTCGTATTTTTAGAAAAAATCACAGTCTAAATATTTGACAGCTGTCAACTGTCAAACTATAAATTTTATGGCATATTCAAATTTACCATTACAACAATACTAAGATCCCGCAGTTTTAATATAATCATAACAGCCCGTCCAATTTTTCGCGTAAAACATGGCTTCTCCGACTACTGTGCGGCCCAATAGCTTTGTTATTTAGAGTCCGACCGATTAATCGGCATCGGCATCGGCTAGTATAGGCACGAAATTGAGCATCGGCATCGGCCTTTTTTCGCCGATTCTTTGCCGATTCTTTGGAATTTCTTTTCAAATGTTCAGGTGAAGCGACAGCCAACATTAAAAAAAAATTTGCAGACAATAATGTTTTTTTTTTTTTGGTGAAGATGTTTCACGTTTTTTTTCCATACAAAAGTATGTGCGACAATTTTCTTTTATATGGAGAACACTGCCAGCAAAAAAAAATTGCCAAAAATTAACGGGAATTAACGGGATTTTTAGCTTGAAACTTGCACTTCATTATACTAGAATGAAACGGTCTACAAAACTGCATACCAAAATTCTGATTAAAAATTTTCTTTTGCTTTTTTAGCTTCCTGAAATGAACTGGTTTTATTAATTAATACATTTATTTGTAATTTTTATGGAATCGGCATCGGCCGATTCTTTCCCCATAAGCCGATTAATAGACATCGGCATCGGTACCTGAGAAAAAATTGGAAACGGTCGGACTCCATTGTTATTTGACGCCATAGTTTGTATGTTACGAAGTAAATCACTTTGGTTGTTTCAGAATTCTGGCTGACAGAATTCTATAGGCAAGTGCAAACTATATAGTGTGATGCTAATGCATTTTAATATCTACTACAAGTGATGCCTAACACAACTGTAAACACACAAAACGAGGCAGTTAAATGGCTGCGATTTTAAAAGTCAGGACCACTTTTGATAAGTACGATTTATCAAAAGACGGGTTCATGGAAATAAACATCAACCAAATAAAAAGACAAAGCAGAACATTCCAGGAAACTCAGCAATTTGAATGGCGCTCAATAAATTTAAAAGCAAAAATTCCAAACCGAATCCTATTTATAGTGACAAAACAGAAAACCTCTTGTTCTTAGTTTCCAAGGGCGCAATTCCTTCGGAATATAAAAGCTTTATTGCCAACTTGCCATCTACAAGTAGGAGTTTACGAAGAGAAAACAACTGAAGCTTTTATTCTTATTCAAACTTACTTTTCTAGTTCTTTTTAAATTATTATCTTGTTAAAACTATGTTAGCATGTTTAATTACCAACAATAAATGTATACTTTAAATTTAATTGAAGTCGTTTTTCATAGCAGACCGCTAGCAAAGAATGCTGTAAGTATAGAAAATTTTGATGCCAAATGAGGTAAGCGCGCAATCAAATGAAATCAAAAAATAATATTCACACTGAAGCTGTCAACATTACCTACTTTAATAAAGTTAGATTCCGTATATATGAATTAACCATTTGGAATGGTAAGAGCTGACAAAAACTGTCCGTTCACACGCTATTGCCGTTTGAAGATAAAATACGCGCTCCTGAAAAATTGTAAAGTTGTCACTTAACACAAGTGTGCGCTCAACCATCGAATATTTAACAATTTTATTGAGCTTGAGCAAATAAAAAGCAAATTACTGCAGTGTTTCCATAACATCTTTAATTTCAAACGGCCTCAATCTGAATAAAAATTTTAATTTCTAAATAATTCAAGTTGCAACAATTAGTACTTAATTAAATATTAGTTTGTAATCAAATAACCAGGGACCGAAAATAACTGTTATTGATTCAAAATTGTTTCTAAAAAATCATTGGTAAGGAAGCTTCCAGAAAAAATCGATGGCTGAGTGGAAGATTAACCTATCTCGGCAGCCAGTTCGAAAACGCCTTATCTCAGAAAGCGTTTCAAGAACGTCCTACTTCATAATTTGATTGAAGAACGCCCTATTTCAAAATTTTATAGAAAATCACCCTATCTCAGAATTTGGTTGAAAAACGCCATTCAATTTAAGTCTGACAATGTGCAAGTTTCAAGTCGCTAAAGATTACCCTTGATTTTTTAGAATTTAATTTTTTTTTGTCCCATTTGCTACCATATAACGAATACACACAATTCATTTTTATATGGGAGAAACTCGCAACACCTTCGGCGAAAAAAGTTCTAAAAAATCAACGGTAATTTTTAGCCACTTCAAACTTGCACATTATTGGACTGAAATTTAATGGGCTACAAAACTTTCTACTCCGAAAAATTCTAACACTTCTGAGAAAAAAGTTCGGAATTTGGGTGAAATTTTGTCCCGTTTTATGTAGTCTTTTAAAAACTTTTAGACTTGTTAGAGAATAAACTGTATTTTATTTTCTATATTTTTATTGAGCTTTGTACCACGATTATTTTATTAGGAAAAATGGAAAAAGCAACAAGCAAAAGACTAAGCGGTAGAAGTTATAGCAGCCATTTCGGAGATCACATCTCCTCATCAGACTTCTCTTTTCTAGACCTCAGCAGGGATCGAACCCGTGTAATCGATGTGCAAAGTCAGAAGCATTTACATCTGACCCGTAAACTCGTGTTGCTAGTTCATTTTCCTTATTCAATATTCAACCTTTAATCCTTGAAGTAATAGTCAAAACCCGCTCTTTCAGGCGGGAGCCAACGGGTTAAAATGTTCTACGGAAATATTTCCCATGAAATTTTTTTATATATATTATTAAATTTAATTTTAACCATTTGTTAGGCCGAGACATGAAGTAGTAGGCCACAAAATAAAAATACGAGCTAACTTTTACAAATCCACCGAGTGTTTTACTACTGGATGGGTATACTTTCAGGAAATGTTAACAAAATCCGGGCTGGGTTCGGCTGTTGCACAGTGTTATGTATACTTTGCATAACCTTTAAACTGTAATTTTGCCTGTACTTTGTATGTACTTCTTTACCCAGAAATTAGCAGAACTTGTAAAAACTTAGCGATCGTTGGAGTTTAGATTTTGCTTCACTTTTTCTTAAGTGATATTTCGCGTGCAGTGGTAAAAATAGTTGTGCGAAGTTATGCGCAGTATGCATAATCAGACCTCAACTTATAACTGTTACTGTCACTGCAAAGTAGGGGAAATCGAGAGAGCCAAATGGCATATCATTTTGAGGGGAAGCTGCTAGTTTCTGCAGGAAAAATTTTTGCTAACAAGAAAACGGCTGATTAAAAACAGCTGATTGGAATTTACACAAATCACTAAATTGAATTTGATGGTTTGGAGGTTAAAAACAATAAAATGCGACTAATTAAACTTGTAAGAAGTAAGTTATTACTCGTTTAGTCAGTAAACTGTGTCAGGATAAAACTTTGGGATTTGTTCTCTTCCGTTTCAATTTTACACTTTTGAATGTAAACAAAATTTCTATCAACTGTTCGTCTAACTTGAAAGTTTCTGCAAATTTCCTGTTTGCGTACCATTTTGGATATGTTTCTCTTGTGAGAGAATAGATAACACTTCGCCGGAAATTTGCTGTTGGACATTTTTTACTAGAGATCTTAAACGAACAAACCTATTTCTGCGTGTAACTACTCATGTAAAAAATCGAGGTTTCATCTTTTTGTAAACTGCATGACTTTCCTAACATTTTTGAAACAGTAAAACTAATTAATTGTTGTAGAAGTTGTTTATGCAATATGTGTACATACCGTCTGTGCAACTTCATTGGACGTTTGTAGAAATCGTCATCCTCCCCCTCTACTTGAAAGCCAACACGTCTTTCTGAATCATCCTGCAAGTTAACATAAGAAACGTACGGAAATCAGGTTATGTTACTATGTTGAAACGGTTAACAGTTTGCTATGCTTTGGAGTGGTTTGTGTCTGTACTTACAAAGTCTTCTTCTTCATCGGCAGTGCCACTCGTTGCTGTTGCCGCTGTTACAATCGCTGAAGTCACCACTACAGCGGCATTGCCATGCTCGGGTGCTACGCTTGCAATCGGTTCGTGGGCTGTTGCGGAATTTCCATTCGGGTCTTGCTGTTGGCCGGCTGCCTGAGCAAGAACAGGCTGTTGCGCGAATGATACCGCTGCTGTTGGGGTTTGTGGTGAGATAGGCTGCTGCTGATGATTATCATAGATGGGTTTTGCTTCTGCTACGTCCTCTACTATGGTGGAATTAGGACCGATTCTTGCGGCGTTGCTAACAGCGAACTTTGATGATGTCTGTTAAGAAAATAAATGATGTTAAGGTAAATAGCTGATTTGTGATTGGCAAGTTGAAAATATTTCTTTGTCGTATGTGACATTGGTATTTAAAGCATTATTTTTTACAACAATGAATATAACACTTTTTACTTACTTCTTCAGAAACTGTATCTAAGTTGGCGTCATCAACTCTGCTACGATCTTTTGCAAATAGTTTGTGTGCCTTTGCTTTCAGCTCCTTGGGGTGTGGTGTATTTTGCCTGACAAACGGTGTGTCCTTCTCCTGCGTTGATTCCTCAGAAAATTTTACGGAATGTGTTCTTGAGGCTTCTCGCTCTTCCCAGCCATCCGAATCAGTTTCAAGCTCGCGAGCTAAGATTAATAAAGAATAACGACAACATGTTTAAAAAGCTCTTATTAAATAGTTTTCGCAGATTATTATTATTTTTTTAATTATTTAATGCTTGCAATTGTTATAAATGAGATTAATTTTAGAGTTTTCACACATTTCTACGTGCATGCATTCGCATTGCCAATATACAGGTTATAACCACATTTGTACACATAAATGTATGTACACATGTATGTATACATGAAGTACTAGATATTTACGAAAAAGGCATTTTGAGCTATTTTTAATAAAGTATGTATTTAATAGTTAGTATGTAATAGCCAAACAGGTGTCAACACAACAAAGCAATTTCAGCCAACAGCATACAGTCAAGTAAGTTATTACATTTGTAATGGTATGAGAAAAACTGCTTAGCACAACATTTTAGCTATTCATATTTATGCATATTTTCAGGTATCCAAAAGTGGTTTATTTGTTTGAGTACTAGTATATTGGTGTTGTCACTGCGTTTTAAGAGGGAGACGTAACTTGGGAATTGCATAACCTGCGCTCACTTATGTATAAATTGGCACAGGTTTTACATATCAACGTGATAAGCACATCTATTCATACGTTCATTAATGTGTACGTTTCACAGAATCACTTGTGCTAACATAGAAACTTGTGGCATATATAAAGGCTGTGGTGACCTATTGTTCTGCTTTAAATTTTTCTTTTATTATTTAACTAAATTACGTTCCCATCTCGGCGTTATGAGCGCTTTAATGAAGATTTATGTACATAAATACGTATGTTGTTATGCTTAGCGTGAATAAACTGTTTTTACCGCCCGTATTAAATGGATAGTAATTTGTAGATATATACATACTAATGTACCTTGCAGGGAAACCGCGAACTAATGAATCAAATTGGTAGTTCCGTACTAGCTCTTTATCGCCAAAAACTAGCCAGTCCGATAGTAACTAAAAATGTGGTACATATGTACTTTTAAAAAACTATTTTATTTCACTTCTTACATTAAAAATCTATATCTAAGGTGACGAATTTAGAACTGGTTCGGGACTATAGAAAAAGGGATGCAGAACGAACTAGATCTTATCTGTCGAATTTTGAACTTGTTCAGAACTATGGAAAAAGTGATGTTTACATTACATAGATATGTGTTTGGCGGCTTTTTCATTCAAATAAGCTTTCACTCTGCACTTCGCAGATGCTTTTTCATAGTTTGGTAATACAAAACCAAAATTTGTGTTAACATATTAAAATCTTGGAACCTTGCGAAATCTAACCAATAAGAGCAAGCACCTCTGCAAACTCAGCTTACGGCCAAAGGTATGTAAACGTACATTTTTTACAATCATTCAAACAAATTTAATTTCAAATTGAAAATACATTTATTTGAAAATAATTTAGAGCCACACACATTCAAAAACCAAAAAGACTGAAAAAAATCATGATACTTTTTTCGTCAGTTAGACCTGACTCGGAACTATAAAATTTAGGACTAGTTCGGAACTATCGAAAAATTGATGCAGCGGGGGCAATTGACACTTCGTAGGACATCGCAGTGTTAAATTCGCCAGTTGCTAGCACTCAAAAGAAAATTAACGGGCACTAGTCATGGTTCTAAATGCTTTAGTGCAGAACCAGTTCGGCACTAGTGGGTTTTCCGACAGGGTACATACATGCATACACATATGCATATCTGCGCTATAGAAAAACAACTACTATCTCACTTAAGTAGATCGAAGGTTAAGTTTGTTGTTGGATAAGACAAAAATACATAAATATGTTGGTATGTGCCATTAACGATGATGTCACAAGAAACAAAGTTAAGTTAAATAATTTCGATAATACCTGATTAACAAATATTAAGTGCATATGTACATAAACACCACAAGTCGGTAGAAGACCATACCTGCATACCTATATACGTACATGTGTATGTACGTAAGTTGATTGAATCACCAAAATTGCGTAACGCATAACGAGAATTCAAGTTTTATGGAGAGGGCTAGATATTGCTAGTTATAATTGCGGATAAATAACAAAAGCTAACATTCATTCAAACACTTCATCAACAGGTAAGCTCTCTTATTTATGAACAACTTATAATATATGAACTAAACGCTATAAACTAGCAAGAGAGTGCGGAGAAACCTAATTATATTTAATGTAAAAGTAGAAAAATAAACAATGGAAAATAGTAGAAATTAATATGCGTAACTGAAACTGGCCATCTAATGAATTATGTATGTAGCTTTTTGTAAAACCTTACAGTTTATACACTAAGAAGAGATTTTTCTGAAATTTTAGTTTTTATATTTAACACCCATACATAAATTAATAACAATACTTTTGCGCAGCGTATAAGGTGCTGCAGTTCGATTTTTCTTCACGATTTCTTTTTTCAAAGCCCTTTAAGTGATGATTCAGCCTTCTTTTTCGATTTGGTATCTCTATTATCATGTGTATTTAATAATATAACATAAATAGTATGTATTTATGTACATACAAGTATAGATATGCTCAAATTTATGATCTTGAAATGTTTCTAATCTAATAAACGCTTAATAGGCTCCGATAGAAAAGTGAGTCAATGTTAAAGCTTATCGCTCTTCAATCAATTTTCTATAAAACCATAAGTGGACGAGATCTAATTCTATGGCTTTAAGATAAATATGTTATGTTAGGCCTTCAGCTCTTTTGATAAGCCGACAAAAATTTAAAGATTTTTGTAATTTTAACAAATAAAGAAGTCTAAATGCGGGCGAGACCGAACCTTATATACCCTTCCCACTTACTCAGTAGTATATACGAAAAAACTGGTCTCAAGTAAGCGATTTTTTTTGCGTCAAATGTAGAGAAATGATATCAAGGCGAATTTATACAAGGTGGTGTTGTAAAATCAGCTGATTTATTCGCCTTACATGTATTTTGGTTTTGCTTTTACTGATTTGACAGCACACCCATCAAAAGCAAAAACAAAATACATGTAAACTTTGGAGCGAATTGAGATTTGACATAACACCTTCCATACAAAATACATGTGGTTATCGTTGTTGTAATGTAAATTCGCCTTGAATGAAATCAAATAAGCTTATGCGTCCAAGGCGAATTTATACAAGATGGTGTTACTGGCGAATTGGGATTTTCGCCGCGGTACTTCTGAATGTCAAAAACAAGGCGTATTTAACACGGTGGTGTTGGCCGTATATAAGTAGAAAATTACACTAACAAATTATGCGCTGATTTCCATACTGTCATTGGTATTAGTTACAACAAACACATCATTTTGACGTAATGGCCTCCACGGCGAAAAACTCAGCTGTCGCCCCAACACCACCTTGTTTAATACACCTTGGTCAAAGAGATGTGTTTGTTGTAATATGAATTCGCCTTGTTTACAACAAACACATCATTATGACATTTAGAAGGACCGCGGCGAAAATCTAAATTCGCCAGTAACACCACACCTTGTATAAATTCGCTTTGAGTGCGTCGCTAATGGAATATTTATTTTACATTATTATGACTTTGCTTTTTCTAAATTCGTTAAACGTGAAAAAATGTTATCAAAAATCAAAACTACTCGTAAATTAATTGTGCCAAAAAAAAAACAAAGAAAAGTTTTACTCACAAAGCCATTGCAAAAACCTTAAATATTGCATATTCAACGGTAACTCTTGTGCTTAAAAGCTTTTATGCAAGATTATCTAAGGAAAAAAGTTCGAACCGGGCGCAGGAAAGCATTTGTTCACAAGGGTCCAAGATGCCAATGATAAAGCTTTGCAGGCACGCAACTTAATACTGTAGCAAATTTGCGATAAAGCGGTTAAAGAACTTGGCGTCAATATTGTACAGGAAAATGGTAATACTCCAAATGTCCTCAGTCCAATAGAAAAATACTTGGCCGTTATGAATAGAGAATTGCTACTTACAGCGCTCTTACACGATGTGTATTTGCGTATGTAAATGCTACTTTTTTTTATCTACTTGTATTTATGTACCATATATTGGAACGTAGCATTTACATATGAAAATACATATCGTGTAAGAGCGCTATTAAGAAACAAATTGCCATAAGCGGAGGTGATCGTAGAGCTCGGATTTTTATGCCTCAAAATAAGTAGAAGTTAAATTTACAAATTCTGAGCTCTAGTGATCTGCAAATGAATGGTTGATGGTGTCGTCTGAGATAAGACGATGTAGAGCGTCTAATTTCAGGACGTAATTCCAAACTTCCGAGCTTTCCGTATTCCGCAACCATACGAACAAATAGAAACAGTCCACGTCAACTGATCGCAGTGATTTTAAAAACTTAAAAAACTATTCTGGGATCATATCGATAGACTCATATCGAGAATTTGATTGAAAGACACTCTATCTCAGAATTTGGTTGAAAAACGCCCTATCTCAGAATTAGGTTCAAAACGCCCTATCTCAGCTGAAAATACATTGAACGTGTGCTGAGACAGGACGTTTTCGAATTGGCAGCTGATATATGGCGTTCTTCAACAAACTTCTGAGATAGGGAGTTTTTCAATAAAATTCTGAAATAGGGCGTTCTTCAATCAAATTCTGAAGTAGAACGTACTTGAAAAGTTTTCTGAGGCAGGGCGTTTCCGAACTGGCTTCCGAGATAGGTCTATCTTCTACTCAGGTGTCGATATATTCCAGCTACTTTTGAAGCAAGGAATGAGAAAATTATTGAGTAATTTAAAAATTCCAAAAACTTTTCAACATATTGATATTTGAACTTTTTGCCACTTTTTCAAAGAAAAATTCATAACTTTCATAGCTATTAAGATATCGGAATGAAACTCATCTTTGGAAATCTTTGGAATTAATCATATTTTTGAAATTACAAAGTCCTTCAAAATAAATCCTGTGGTCAGAGAGAAAAAATAAAAACGCCACTCTAAATAAAAAAGTAGGTTTCAAACCCATTTATTTATTATTTATTTCATGATTCTCAAAGAAATAGAAGCAATTTTTATACCCGAGCGCACTTGTGCACAAGGGTATTATGACTTTGTTCACATAACGGTTGTTTGTTGGCAAAACGAATCGAGATAGATATAGACAAATGTATACATAAATGATCAGAATGAAAAGAGAAATCGATTAAGCGGTGACTGTCTGTCCGTCCGTCCGTCCGTCCGTCCGTCCGTCCGTCTGTCCGTCCGTCTGTGCACACGATAACTCGAGTAAAAATTAAGATATCTTAACGAAACTTGGTACGTGTACTTCTTTCGGGCGTAGGACGGATGGTATAGAAAATGGGAAAAATCGGACAATAACCACGCCTACCTCCCATATAACGGTAATTTTCAGAAATACAAAAACTGCCATATTTTAGTAACTACTGAAGATAATTCACTCAAAATTGATATTTATAATAAATTTTAGACGAAAAATAAGAATATTAACCCTTTTTTTTTAAATGGGCGTAGCCACGCCCACTTATGGTTACCGCTGCATCAATTTATTCCAAACTTGGCACAGTTGTTGGCCCTGGTACGGCATACCAAATGGCCGAAAATTTTTAAAATCGGATAATAACCACGCCCACATCCCATATAACGGTAATTTCGAGAAATAGGAAATCCTCGATAAATCACTAAATATTAAAGCTAATTTATTCAAAATGATGGTTGCAACAATTCTTTGCCAGGAAATACGTTTATGATAAAATTTTGGAAAATGGGCGTGGCACCGCCCACTTATGATCACGTATATGTATCTCGCTAACCGTTCTAGCAATTTGTACCAAACTCGGTATGGTTATTGTGCTTGCCACATAAAAGTAAACCATTGAAAATTGTTGAAATCGGACTAAAATTACGGCCGCTTTTCATATAACGGTAAATTTCAGAAATGCTTGAAATTTCAATATGAAATGAAATGAAATATTTGCGCCGGGTATTTAATGTTCGGCTCCGCCCGAACTTACGACTTTCTTACTTGTTTCGATTCAAGTTGTTGAAGAGTAATGAATATCTAAGCCCCGGGATTAGTCCCGGGATCCCGGGATTGGGACAATGCCATCCCGAAAATACCGGGATCGGAAAAAGCAGAAAGTTAACATCCCTAGTGTACATATATGTACATAAAGTAGGTGGCCAATTTACTAGGGACATTTATATCTTAAGGATTTGGAGAAAGACTTGGATTGTTGTTTAATATACACGTTTCAACACGATGTACAATGCGCTGTCCAGCTTCATTATTATTCTAATTGTCGTGCTGGACATGTCGCGGAATTTAAGAATTTAGTTCACCAGCACTGGCTAATTTCTGTACGATTCAATGAAGTTTAGCAGTTTTTGTTGTTTTAAAAAGCTGCCATTCACTTTTATTTAAGAAAATTTCACTCAAATTAACTAAAAATGTAAATCAAAACAAATGCTGTTGTACAAGTTCACTCTACACTGTCTATACGATCATTTACTTAATTTTCATCCAACCGCTGACCCAACCGGCAAATCGGTTGGGCGCGTGGTATACACGTTCCAACTTGGCGCCATATTCAAACAACTTCAATTTTTAATTACACCTTGCCGTCGCGATGACTATCAATAAAGGGAAAAGTCAATTACACGTCCCATGCTCCACAGTCGGTAAACTCTCCGATCTTTATGTTTATGCACTCTACAAGGCCACCGAAACGGAAAGCAAGGTTAAATTGAATGATACGTTTTATTAGTAAGTTATTACTGTACTAGAATTTTTTTATTTACTTTTTCATTAATATCATAAAATGTACTAATGTGGTCAAAACCAACAACCGCTTCAATCGATTTAAGGCATAGTTTAGTAATGTATCGCACCGTATTATAAAAATAATTTAGTTTAAATCTCTAACTTTCTGAAG
The DNA here is from genome assembly GCF_013731165.1 of Rhagoletis pomonella. NCBI lineage: Eukaryota > Metazoa > Arthropoda > Insecta > Diptera > Tephritidae > Rhagoletis > Rhagoletis pomonella. Next base: position 76,103,592 of record NW_023458558.1, read on the forward strand.
TACTTTTGTAAAGATATAGTTTTGAAAACGGTATGGCCTAAGTCGTTTTGAATTAGAATGAATGATATCTTGATGGCCAATAATTATTTCCAAATGGCTTGGATTTACTTTGGAGCTCCATTTCCTTAAATCAAGTTTTACTATGAGAACTAAATTTAAAAAACTTCGAATAGAAAACTGAGTGTAATTAAAAGTGATTGGTGACATATGCACTTAAGACTACATAACCCGAAATAAAAAGCCAATCATCTCCTTTAATGAGCTTTTTCTTTCATTTTTTAAAATAACATTTTTCACCATATCCTTGGGTGAGCAAGAATATCCATTTCAATCAACTTCAGAATTTGTCTAATGCATGTAATGTATATATATATATATGGTTTATATAACTATGGTTTTCGACTTAAGCGGGTGACTATTGCTTATGACCACAGATTTTGAGTAGTATGTACATATCGCACCCTAAATCAAAAACAGTCACAACTCAAAATTGATTTTTCCCCATAAAACAGTTCACATGCCATATTTCTAACGTCCGCCAAAAACTACTTCATCATCACTATCTTCTTTGGGATTTTTTGAGTTGGGACTGTTTGATTTAGGGTGCGATATGTTAACGTTCATGCTGAAAATTTTAATTTTGCCTTTATATTTTGGGTGCAAGTAAAAGATATCGATTGGCTATTTAAGTACTATTAATATAAATATTGTTTATATGCATTTATTTACATTTAAGCACTCGTATATATGCATTATATGTATATACAGAAAAGCGTTAAAGCAAATACCTATATGAGTTTATGACATATGGGCAAATCTCAGTTATAAAAACGCAAATTTTTAAATTGAACGCACAAAAATAAATTATACATAAAATGGTTTGAAATCCATTGAGGGAAACAATAAATTCTTGCGTGATTCATTTTTTAATACCGAGAGAGTAATTGGTAAAAAACGGTAACTTTCGAAAACTCAACATGTTTGCGATATTTCTGGTATACACGTTCCAAGTTGGCGCCCAAATTCAAAAATGTTCAATGTGATGCTTAAGGAGGTCGGTGTAATGTGTATAACATTTGTTACAGATTGCTGAAGTTTTTTTCGGGGATACACATATCTGCAGTGCCACGCCTGGTTTCAAAAAACTTTATGAAAAATCAAATTTTGAGTAAATAGTTAAAAAATTAACCGAACTGCGCCAAAGCTCAAAAAATCTGTTACATAAACATATAAATTTATTGACGTATTTTAGACAAATATTGTATGTAACTATGTACATTAGACTGCATCACCAAAAAAAGTTACGGTTTTTCCGCCGGGATTACAAAATGTATTATATTCTAAGACGTTCACCAAAATATTTGGGAAAAATATTAAGATTTAAGTGAGCTGGACCGATTCGAAACTACCTGCAAAAATGGAGTTTTTTATGAATAAAAATAGTTTCGTAAAGAACTTTTTGAAAAAAGTCCCCTCAGATGACAAAACTGATTAAGCTTAAAAAATCTGCATAAATATATTTCAAAATCTTTTCAACGGAATCGTAAGAATGAGATTTTTTACGCTGTTTTTTTTTTTACTTTTTTCAAAGATTGATTTACGAAAAACTTGAATAACTGGGCCAAAACTATTCTGATTTAGACTTATGGGATCTCAGTAGAAAGGTATTTTCACACTGTTTTTATTTCTGTCCAAAAAAAATCATTCGTGTCCCAATTTTTTTCTTTTTCAAATACCTCTTAATTCAACTTTGAATAACATTCGTTCATCCTACCTTTCTCTTTCATCCCCTGAATGAGTTTATTAGCAAAGAAATAAAGAGGGTGAAAAAAATACCTTCCCACCGACACCTCTTAAGTCTAAACCAGAAGAGTTTAGACTCAGTTATTCAAGTTTTTCTTATAACAATCTTTGAAAAGTTAAAAAACAGCATCAAAAACCTCATCATTACGATTCCGTTCAAATTTTTTTTTAATTTTTTTTTTTTAATTTTTTTATGCAAAATTTTTTAAGCTTAAACCGTTTTGTCATTTGAGGGGATTTTTAAAAAAAAAAAATTTTAAGAAACTACTTTTATTCAAAAAAAACTCCATTTTTGGAGGTATTTTGAAATTGGTCCAGCTCACTTAAATCTTAATATTTTTTCGAAATATTTTGGTGGACGTCTTAAAATATAATAGATTTTATAATTCCAATGGAAAAATAGTACCGATTTTTTTTGTATGGGGAGTGTCAGTCTAATGTACATATACCAAGAATGTTATTTAAAAAGGTAAATTTGAAGCCATTCACGCAAAGACAAATCTCCAGATAATAACTATTTTATTTTCTTTATTTTTAAATGAACATACCTGTGCTCTGTTCTGTATCAGTGATAAACTCTTGTCAGTTGTTTTTTTTTTACGGAAAAATATATGAAAAAGTAAATATTAAATATATAAAAAATAAGTACAGTTAAGTATTTTCTTAAGGTGCAAAATTGAAAATAACTTAAAATGCATATTACTTTACTGATATTGCGAGTAACAAATTTCAAATTGTTAGTTTATTTCCAACCAGAGCACGTTTTCGTCGTGTAATGCATTTCCCAAAATTAGAATTACCATGCCATGATTTCTGAAGGAATTAAATTTAAAAAAAAGTATATAGGTAGCCAAATTAACACGTCAAATTGTTTATCATGAAGACTTGGATTCTTTATAGAAATTAAAATTTAATGACAATAGATAATATAAAAAAAATAACACCACATCAAAATTGATATCAAAATCATCCACGTTTTTTTATAAAATTACATTGTTAAAATAAATTTAAAGCTGAGTAACACAAAAGCGTATGGTTCCGGAGATTTGCCCATATATGTAAGTATGTATGTATATATATGCCCAAGAACTCATTCAAGAACAACTTTATAACTGGTTTCGTTTAACATGACTATATTCGTTTAACATGACTATATTCGTTTAACATGACTATATTCTTGCAAATATCAGCAAATACAATACATAAATTGAGCACTGTTGGCAAACCTTTTTGTTGATAGACGTGGAATTCCGAAGAATCGAATTTTTCGCTCGATCTATAGAGTTGGCACGGTGGGTAATCTTTGAACACAGACGAATATTTCATCAGGTGAATATATGTATGTGTATGCGAATACGTATATCGTTATGCATTATTTGTTAGCAGTGAAATTGATGATGGTTAAATTTTTACATTATTAATTTATTTTGTAATTCGTATAACAAGTAACAAGTAAACTACAGCAAAATACGTCTAAAATCAATTTCAACTTCTTATCAAATACTTTTAAGATCCGCTTTGACAGAGGCAAGTCAACTCTCGTTCGGTAATTAACCTACGATTCTAAACAAATAATTATAAGTTATACGTGCTATGAAAGCGTCTCTAAGGAGAATAAATACCAAAGGACTTTAATAATAAAATTAAAAATATGATGCTCAGATTCGTGTTATCAGCTATATTACCCGGCTAGAAATTCTATATTAAGCTTAGCATCTGGCCAACTTCCCTAAATGGAGATACGTTTTCTTTACTGAGATCTGCCTTGATAAGACGAATTGGTCATTCTAAACGCTGGACCGATAATTGCAATAATAGTTGTATTCATCCGTCTGGACAATACAAATGTAACTCAGAAGCAAAACCTTTTCTTGGTTGACCGATGTTTTTGAAGTGAAACTTCTTTAGCGGCGGTTGGTTGGTTGGGAGTAAATTGGCAAATTCAGCGGAAATTGCACACGGAAATGGTGCAACGGAAATGGTTGGGGCAGAAACAAGTACTTTTGTGTGTATGCAACGGAAATGGTGCAACGGAAATGGTTTGGGGCTGAAACAAGTACTTCTTGTGTGTATGCAACGGAAATGAAGCAACGGAAATGAAGCAACGGAAATGGTTGGGGCTGAAAGAAGTACTTCTTGTGTGTATGCATATGGTATGAATTTAACAAAAACTTGCTAACAAAAGGTTAGAGGATAACACTTATCAATACCAATACAAGAATGAAAGTAAACGTGAATACGTACGTAGATAAAGAAAATTATAAAGGCAAAGGTAAAAATAAAAAAATAAAATAAAATAAAAACAACAAGTAAGAAAGTCTAAGTTCGGGTGGGGCCGAACATTAAATACCCGGCGCAAGTATTAAATATATGTTTTTTCACCTTTAGCTACCGCTAGATGGTAAGCCGGAATGTATCAATTTTGAATAAATTAGCGTCCTTAAATTTCGAAATATTGCAGTTTCGAGCATTTCTGAAATTTGCCGTTATATGAAAAGCGGCCGTAATTTTAGTCAGATTTAAATAATTTGCAACGTTTTGCTTTTATGTGGCAAGCACAATAAAAATATCGAGTTTGGTACAAACTAGTAGAACGGTTACCGATATACATATATGTGATCATAAGTGGGCGGTGTCACGCCCATTTTCCAAAATTTTACCATAACCGTATTTTTTGGTAAAGAATTGTTGCAAGCATCAATTTTGAATAAATTCGCTTTAATATTTACTGATTTATGGAAGATTTTGTATTTCTCTAAATTACCGTTATATGGGATGTGGGCGTGGTTATTGTCCGATTTTCGGCCATTTTGTATGCTGTATCAAGGCCAACAACTGTGCCAAGTTTGGAAGAAATTGGTGCAGCGGTTACCAAGATTTACACATGTAACCATAAGTGGGCGTGGCTACGCCCATTATCCAAAAATTTATATTATTATTTTTCGTCTAAAAATTGTTGTAAGTATCAATTTTGAGTGAATAATCTTCAGTAGTTACTAAAATATCGCAGTTTTCGTATTTCTAAAAATTACCGTTATATGGGAAGTGGGCGTGGTTACAGTCCGATTTCGCCCATTTGCAATACCAACCTACCTTGGGTAAATGGAAACCTACATACCAAATTTCGTTGAGATATCTCAATTTTTGCTCGAGTTATCGTGTACACGGGCGGACGGACAGACGGACGGACAGACAGACAGACATGGCTTAATCGATTTCTCTTTTCATTCTGATCATTTATGCATACATTTGTCTATGTCTATCTCGATTCGTTTTGGCTGTTACAAACAACCGTTATGTGAACAAATCTAATATACCCTTGTGCACAAGTGCGCTCGGGTATAAAAACAAAGATGTGTAAAGATAAAGGTTAAAACGAAGACCAAGGTAAATTTAAACACTTTACTTATATATATAAGGGCAAAGGTGAAGGGGAATATGTTGATGAAGAAAATGATAAACATAAAAGTAAAAACAAAGATGAGGATGAGGATACCGATAAAAGTAAAGATGAAGATAGGTGAAGAAAGATTAAAATAAAGGTTATTAAAGAGGATATAGAGAGAGACACAGAGACTCAATCTGGGAACTATTTTGGGATTTTAGAGATTTTCAGGATTCTCGAAACACCGGTAAAATAATCAATATTTTTATCGGTTTTGTTACCGATATTTTTATCCATTTAGATATCGAAATTTTTATCGGTATTATTATCAATTTTGCTATCGATATTTTCGGGACTTATCGATATAATAATCGATATTTTGATCGATTTTGTTATCGATATCTCTATCGATTTGTTATCGATTTTGTAATCGATATTTTTAACTATTTTGTTAGCGATATTTTTTATCGATTTTGTTATAGATATTTATCGATTTTGTTATGGATATTTGTCGATTTTGTTATCGATATTTATCGATTTTGTTGTCGATATTTATCGATTTCGTTTTCGATTTTGTTATCGATATTTATCGATTTTGCTATGGGTATTTTTATCGATTTTGTTTTAGGTAATTTTATAGATATTTTTTGCTATCGTTTTTGTTATCAATTTTACTATCGACTTTGTTATCGATTTTGTTATCGATATTTTTATCGAATTTGGTATCGATATTTTTATCGGTTTTGTTGTCGTTATTTTGATTGATGCTACTATCGATTTTGTTATCGATAGAGTATGAAGATAAAAATGAAGATAAATGAAAACGGAATAAAATAAATGTAATTAGAACAAACAGGATAGATGTATGTAGATAGAAAAAATATATAAAAAAAATCACCCTATATGTAACGTAAGTTTCACTTCTCCAGTGTGGCCCAGGCGCACTTACCTTTTTTTTTAGCACGCGTTCTTGGCGCATGAAGAGAATTTGTTCCACAACTTTTTCGAACAAAGAATCCGTAATTTCAATTTTTGCAAAAACTCGATTTTTAGCACCGTACTAAATATATTTCCTCACAAGTTTTCGATAACAAATTACAAAAAATGTTTGACTCACAAAATAAACCATCTCGTCATAAAAAAAAAAATATTTCACAATAGTTCTTGAAAAAAACCCATTTTTTTAAGCATGTTTTTTATTGTTATTTCTTAGAATTAAACAAGGATTAGGACGGTGTAATTTTAAAACCCCACTTTACTGGTCTTCACTATGCAAATTAACTTCAAAAAGTTCAACCGTTAATAGCCAAGTTAGCTTTAGGACAGTTATGACCACGTGTTAGCTTATTTCATGTATAGAACCCTTAAAAAAAATTTAAGCGAATAGGAGACAAGATACCATTTTTTTACGAAATCAGGCTTAAAAAAGAATGGCTCATATACATATTCGTTAGCTCTCATATAAAATAAGCAAGTAAGAAATAGGGACACAACAGCTTTAAAATGGTAATCATATAGGGTCTGCATAGAAAGTTCAGTAGCGAATTCAGCTAATACCCGGCTAACTTTTCAAGAATTATTTGAATACCGTAATTGAGTAGGGATTTCAAGAATTTACACATTATTGATTAAGTATAACCGACTTCGTTTGCAAAATTAAATGCTACACTTGTGATTGTATACAAAAATTGCTTATGTCATATTTGCACTTGCGTTCAAAGCATTACATTGCACAGTGGCCAATTTTTGGAAGACCCTGGCCAAAAATCCAAAAAAAAATTGGTGCATTCGTATGCCTAACCATCTTATATTGTTAGGAGGACTCTACTGCGTATCGTTACGAGGCCACAAGTCGATTCTCTTAAGGCATTTAGTGTTACAGGAGATCGAAGTGCTGTTGCTAGCAATTCGCCCTAAACTTTTCGTAAATTAGAGTTTTCGTCGTTGTTAAAATGGTGGTATTATCTTTAAAAAAAAAATAACAGTTTTCAATCATCCGCTCATGGACATTCTAATCTAGAGTATGTAAAACATGTTTTTTCATTGTTACGCCATCTAAAAACTGACGTTAGACATAGATAGATATTCACGGATAGAAAAACTGTCGTGAGATGCCATTAAATTATTATCAACTGTTGTAAATGCGGATGCGGAATTGCCATCACAAAATATAGATATGAGCTTGGATACTTCAAATGACTGCGAGTCTGACGGTGTATAAAATTGTTATGTCAAAAATATATTCCTGTACCAACAAATATGTATGTCTTGTTCATTGATTCATTCAAAATACCGCAGTTCCCGTGTAAATTTGAACATCAAGATTTTTAAAAACAAACATTAAGACCTCGTTAGTGTTTGTCCGAGCTTCTCTTCCATTTGTGGCGTGCGCCTTGATGTTGGCGCACAAAGGGGAGGGACCAACAGTTTTACACCGAATCCGATTGGGGATTTTATTTTTATGAGAAGCTGTTCTTCGTGGCTGAATACACTCGAGGTTTGCCATTGGCTGCCAAAGGGCGACTTTATTACAAAACACTTGTTTGATTCTTATTTTTTGATGTTAGTCGGAAACTGGGCTTGAATGATAGCGTATATTGCTAACCGCTACATCACATTATATAACAAAAAAGCAGAAAACATGACCTTTTATACTTAACTACCTTAGTTTTACTAAAAATCTGATTATTTTAAGCGTACACAGCAGCCATTATGGATCCGTCATTTTGAATTTCGAAATAATGTATTGAAATTTAAAACCAGCAACCAAAATAAAGACGAATACACAAGGTTTGATTACAATTGTACCACGCTTCGACTTTTGGCCAGCTTTTTAGAAAAATTGGCCACTGTGCATTGCTAAGTTTATCATAAGGGATGCGGAACCGTATTAATACTGAATCTTTTCTATGCGCTGAGTTAATGTGTTTAGTTAAGAATGTATGCTTTACAATAAAAAGCTGATATGCAGTTTTGCATATTCTTGCACAAGCAAAAAACAAACAAATTTGAAGTAAACAAAGTATTTAAACACACATACATCGATAACTATCGAACGCTCCAAGGAAACTACAACGTTTGTACAGAGCAAATTCATTCATTTGAGCTAAAATTTTAAGTTTGTAAATTCGTAATGGCAAAACTTTATATTTGTCTGTATAAAAATATTTTTTAGTTGACAGAATAAAAGTAAGCGAAATAAGAATATAGTTGAATAGCAGTTTCGTATTGAACTCTGAACACGTTATCACCCATACTCCTTAACATAGTAACGTAAGTAATATAGTGCTTCAGTTGAGATAAAAGTTATCGCTGCATACATATTTCAAACGATGAATAAATCCGCATGAAAGGGAGAGTTTCTATTTGAATTACTTAAGACTGATTTGACTTGGATTTAAATTGTAAACATCGGTATATGATTTATGAACGCTGTTTTTAACATAGATACTGATTTTTGGCAATAGACCGAACATTTAACTATATTATAAATGTGAAAATGGAATAAGTGAAATACATAAAATAAATAAAAATTGAGCACTATAGAGGAATTTATACTGATTACAACATATATTTTATTTTTTTTTTTTGGAATCAGAAACTGCAAGTTTAATTCAATGTTAAAACATTTATTTTTTAACCGTCAATATCTCATAAACCCGTAAAGATATTTCCAGGATTTTTATGTCATTAGAAATGTAATAAAAATATTATTCTTTATTAAAAAAATTTATGAACAAACTACTTTTTATAAAAAAAAATCGAAATTTTTTGTTTACAAAATTATTATTTTTTCTTTAAAAATCACATCATGAACATTATATATAAATACCATATTTAAAAAGGGTGTAAATCGAGCTTTAATTTTTTATACATCATGTCATATATAAGAACTTCTTTCTGCGTAGGCGGCCATCGGCCGCGCTTAGGGATTATAACCCTTACTAAGTCGAATTCTGTGTTGCCAGAAAAGAGGGGCGGAAGTGTTTTTGCGCAGAACTTCATTTTTATTAAATTTAGTAATTTTTTATATAAAAACTTATTTTTCTCATAAACGTATAAATAGAAAAAATAAAACATACCGTTCAAGCGACGGCAAAATAATTGAAAATTAATACAGTACTGTTTTAGAAATTTCAATTTACAGAAAGTGAAAAATTTATACTTGGACCTTCAGTAACGCCACCAATTATTATTTCGCATCAAAAAAATTATATCGTTATGATCAGGGCGAAACCCGTATGGATCCAAATAACATGTTTTCTTCTTTTGTATGCTGAGCAATTTGGTGTAAATGTTTAATGTTTGTTGTAGGCTTGGTTAATTAAAGAAATGTACGTATTCTGCACCATAACCTTAAGTGATTGTAAGTAGTCCAAAGTTTGGTCCAAGTACATTTAAAAAAGTTGCACCAGCTGTGATTCTGTAATTTCGTAACTTTTTAATATATGTAAGGACGTTAGAACGTAAAAATAATTCTTATTATTATTCTTTGCGTTTCTATTTTTGCAGTTAAAGTTTCAAGAGAAATATTTATACCATCAAAAGGTCTTTCGGAGTTCTTTGACTAAGAAGAATCTGAATCTGCAATTTATTTTTACGAAAAAAGGATCTGAATCTGCAATTTATTTTTACTAAAAAACATTTTTTGCACTTTTCCTTCATGTTCTTTCTATGTTTTTCGCATCAAACTCCACTCTATCAGCCATTTTTGGTAAAGATAACTAATAATTTGGTTTAAATCCGATCATTATATCACGAAGAAATTAACGATAATCTTAAATTTTTATATGAGAATTGAAGCTGTTTTGTTTTTTTGTTTAAAAATTACTTGTTTCTAAAATACCTCTAGCTGATCTTAAAAGATTCTGAAGTTTTCAAGGTGTTTTGTTTTTGAAAGCTGTGCACTTCTGTACTCTAAATGACAAGTAATTTTTAATCAAAAAACACAACCTACTTCAATTCTTGTAAAAAAAGTTAGTTTCTTCATGATCCAATGATCGGATTTAAATTGGTATGGGACGACCACCTATGAGGTAACACCTTTTCTTAAAAAAAAAAATATAGAAATCGGTTAACGTAGTCCAAAGTTATGCGGTAGCATACACATCGACATTTCCAAACCATACCATGCTAAGTCACCTTAGACTTAGTGAGACTTAGCATAGTATGGTTTGGAGGTGTTGATATGTACATACTGTATATATGTATATGTATTCATTATTCGTTTGAGGACCTAAAATGGCTGGCTGTGTGTAGTTTCATATAAAAATTTTTTATTTATCATTTTATGCTGCAGTACGCACAGCCAGCCATTTTATGTCCTCAAACTAATAATGAATACCCCATATAAAAAACACAAGGAAATTAACGCGAACCGGACTTTTTCCTTTGGCAAATAGGTAGAGATATATGTACATGCAAACAAATGCATCTAGATGGCTCTAATTAAAAAAAAAATTTACAGACCGAATTTCTTCCAAGTCGGATCTAAAGTCCATTGACATTGTTGTGTGGCGCAAAATGGCGGATGATGAGAGATCAAATACCAACATACAGGTATATGAATTTTTAAGATACCTGATAAACGCATACATTGTAATCCCGTATTACGAATTGAAGCCCATTGCAAGAAATCCGATGGAAATTTACAGAAAAAAAGTAAACAAAAATCGCTGTCATTCACGATAATACGAAAATAGGTTAACAAGAATTATTATTTTTCAATAAAATACCTTCTTTTCGTGTGGACATACATATGCATGGTTAGAAATATGTATGCAGTGGTAACTTTTATCTCAACAGTACTGTATGCATATCACATGTACGTATGTTGAAAAAGGTCAACTACATACTAAATACGATTTTTTAAGAGATTACAATTAATATGTAGATACGAGTTAAAAAATAAATAAATACGGCACTCACCTGGTGTAATAGGTTGATATTCTTGTTGTGGCAGTAGGAAGCATGTCAGTACCTTAGAGGAAATAAAAACAAAATTAGAACAAAAAAAAATTTGTTAGTTACTTATTTTTCCACACAACAGACAATTTACACACCCTAGCGAATTCCCAAATGAAATTAAAAGCAAAATAAAAGCCAAGCGGCATCCAAATCATAAATGCGCATGCATACATACATATATACATATATAAAAATTCACGTCGATGTTACTGACACGCGCATGCACAAACAAAATACGACGTAATTACCAATCCCTTTACCCCATTCCTTTTTGTTTTTTATACTGAGTTTATTTTGTACTCTCTCTTTCCCATTCATTCGTTATTCAAGTCTGTCTGTGTACTTGGCTCAGAGCGGACATTTGAACGAAAACTCACCTGTTCACCTGTTGCTTCATCTGTGTCTGGCTGGAACGTCAGCAGAGGCTGTGCCTGATTTTCAGATAACCAAACAGCTTTCAGCTGCAAATTCACCAACGTGTATGGCAGGTACTGCAGCTGATTGCCTGATACGTCCAGCACATGTAACACCGAACAATTTCCCAACTCTGGCGGCAGTTTCTTTAGTTTGTTATCACGCAAACTCAAAACGCCCAAATTTGCACAATTCCCTATCTCGGCGGGTAGGTATTCCAGCGCGTTGCGATCGACATTTAGATTGCTTAATTTCGTCATTTGACCGATCGATACAGGCAATTCCGATAAGAAATTTTCGGTCAATATCAGCTCTTGCATATTTTCACAACTACAAAAATAGACAATTGAAATGAAAAATTAGACGAGTAAATTTTCTTATAAATACAATCCCAAGATGATAAGGTAAAGGAATTGCCGCTTAGACAGCGAAGAGTTATTCGTAGACACATGGGCAAAATAATAGAAACTCCTTATTTTGACCAATTTAGGCTACATTCCATTTGTTTATTTAATATTTATTATTTTTTATAGAAGTGCAGCTCATTATCTAACAAAACCCATATAAATTCGTACTTAAATCTTTCATCTAAATTTTCTAGTTTTCTCAAGTGGGCCACCCAAAGTTAACTTTTCGATTTTTTATATTTCATTGACCGATTTTGAAAGTTAACATGGTGTGCAACATTGACACCAAAGATTTTGCACCAATTTTATTTTTTTATTTACGAGTTATTTGCAAACAAATTTTGTAGGCTTTTACACTTTTTTAAATATTTCAGCAAGCATTTATTCGAATCTTATGATCTTTTTACAGCATTTAGAGAACTTATTGGGCAACAAAATAACCACTTTATTTTGCTGAAATATTTCAAAAGGTGCCTGCATAAAAATTTGCTTGCAAATAACTCGTCTAGAAATAAAATTATCGCAAAACTTTTGGTGTCAATAATGCACACCATGTTAACTTTAGACATCGGCCAATGAAATATAAAAATCAAAAAGTCAACTTTGGGTGGCCTAGTTGATAAAACTTTATTCAACACAGTCAGAAAAAAAATATAGGGCTGATCAGGATATCGTAGAAATGGTCTTGGATTTGGACTTGGAATTGCATTGCAAATTTTATGCTTGCTACAATTGCAACCGTTTGCATTTTAGTGTTGTGACTTTACAAATGCACCGAAATATGCAAATGCTAGATCATATACACGCGATCCTGAACAGCCCTTATGTAAAATCTACGCTATTTTTTAGCAACTTAAAACTTACACTTTAATAATACATTGGCGCCTACGCTCCGATTCGTGGCGTGCGCCTTGATGTTGTCTCACAAAGGGGAGGGACCTACAGTTTTACACCGACTCCGAACTGCTATTTTTATGAGAAGCTGTTTTTCATGGCAGAAATACATTCACATAATACACTTTATTATACTAAAACTTAATGGGCTATAAAAGTGCATACTCAAAAAAAAGTTATAAAAATCTGCTTAAAAAGTTGAAAATTTAGATGCAACTGCAAAATTTTTAAAAATTTTACACATAGCTTGAAATATTAATTTATATGTTTTTTGTTAGATAACGAGGTGCACTTTAAAAACAATTTATAAATATTAAAGAAAAAAAGATAGCCAAAACTGGTCAAAAGAAGACGTTTCTATTATCTTGGCCATGGGTGTATGTACATATAAACAATCATTTAGGTGACGTCGATAACATTCATATAAATCTAATATCTAAAGACACCATAAGTCAAGAGGTAATTTGTGTATATCTGGTCGCGCCTTTCAATAAATACAAATAGCTTTTAATGTTTGTTTGAATACAAAGATCAGCTGCCTTTTTAATATTCGCAGCCACTCAACATATCGCACATCTTCAAAAGAGGCACAACTCAAAAATCAGATCCGGAAATATAACTGCTTTAGGATCGTACAGATGCAACACAGTTGATACAAAAACAGTTTTAAGAGTAGTTTCCTAGTTAGAGAATATCTTCATGCAGAAAAATATATTTGCATCTCTCGATGAGTTTAGCTCATCTGAACAAATTCATGAAGCCGTTGCCTGTGATGCAGCAACTCTCTAGCTGTCAACTTGTCTATTGGAAAGGCAGTTCTGTGGATACAGCTTTGCCTTTTATTGACATGACCATATTTAGCACCATCGAAAACGCACTCGCCTTTAAAAAATTTGCAGTGGACGTGTTACTAGATATCGAGGATGCCTTCAATAATGTTCTCCAAGCCCTAATTAACCTTGGGCTGGATATGCCTCCGTTAAAATTTGTTCGCTACCTTTTAGGCAGCAGTGTTACATATTCGGAGATTGGGGAGGTATCCGTAACAAGATATACAAACCGCAGCACCACGCAAGGCGGTGTCTTTCCCTACTCCCTTGGGATTTAACGGTGAATATTCCGTTCTCACGGTTGCATGGTGCTGACGATCTTGTCCTGACGGCAGTTGGTAAACACCACCAAATTCTATTTCACTAAGTTGAAGTCGACTTACTCGTCGTGGATACCTAGTACAAAGAAGCCGGCCTTAGTGGCATTCCGGCAAAATCGGTCATGGTTATTTTTTCAAAGAAAGCGCAAACTGTCCGGCTACAACTTCTTTCTTTGAACGACATTGCGCTGACTTTTACGGATGAAGTTAGATATCTGGGCGTTATTCTTGACAGGAATTTAACTTGGTGGCGCAATGAAGAAGAGCTTTCCAAGTAAGCTTTAACTGCTAAATCAGCGACAGAAAAAAATCGGGCTTGAAGCCTCACACTGTGAACTGGATGTACACAGCATCCCATTCTGTTCTACGATATCACGGTTTGGTGGTCCTCCGTAGATAAATCTACAATAAGAAACAAACCAACAAAAGTTCAAAAGTGCACGCCACGATGATCACGGGAGCCTTACCATCGACGCCGACTTAAGCCATTAAGACATTGTTTCATTTGCTATCTCTGGACTTATATGGTAAACTACAGGCAAATAGTATTTCTATTAGATTAAACGCGTTGATCAAATGGAGTGACGCTAGGTTCAGGCACTCTAGAATTTTGGAAGATCTTCCAGCAGACTTCAGGCGCTTGGTCTACACCGACCCCGCCTGCTGGACTCAAAAATTATTCTAGACAAGGGTGAAAAACACCTTTTGCTAAGTGTTTGACCGAGCTTCTCCTCCAATTTATAGTATGCTGCTTAGTGCTGTTACACTAATCGGGAGGACTAGTTTTACGCCGCCACGAACGTAATACATGGAGGTTTACCATGGAGGTTGCTAAGGGGCGACCGCTGTTAGAAAAATCTATTTCTAATTTAGATGTTGCCCGGAATGAATCGAACCCAGGTCCTACGAAGTACGTGCCCCTTACCACTCATCCTATTCATCATTACTTGACTCATATTCGAAGGGTGTATTGGCAACGCAAAAAAATACTGCAGCAAACATTAATATGCGATAAACTGTTAACTCAATATTTGAATTAGGGTCATTCCATGTAAAAGACGAGAACTGCATAAATTTTAAAATGCCTTAGATATCCCTATTTTAGTAGTAACCTTTTGCTTAATGATTACATTTCATTAATCTGTTAAAAAATATTAAAAAATAACAAGTAAGAAAGTCTAAGTTCGGGCGGTGCCGAACATTAAACACCCGCACGGGAAGCACATATAAAATGTGGTCAAAAATAGAATTATTGACGGATTTAAATGAAAATTCGCTCTTAGTAAAATTGAGGACGCTACTGCAATTGGTTTTTGGATAACTTTCATACTTTCACTGTAAATGCAGAGTGAAGTTGAAAATTTGGGTTCTTGTGGCTTTTACATACCCTGCAGTGAAAAATTATCAATTGTTTAAACTAACCAACTTATAGTTAGCTTTTAGGCGAGATTTCGATTAATACCTCACTTTTAATTAGCTATGACAACACCAACTTAAAGTGAATTGTAAAGTCGTGCAGGAGTCATGCAGACGC
>NW_023458558.1:76119245-76123503 GCF_013731165.1 Rhagoletis pomonella
TATTTCTCGGTAAAGAATTCTTGCAAGCATCAATTTTGAATAAATTAGCTATAATATTTACTGATTTACCGAAGATTTTGTATTTCTCTAAATTACCGTTATATGGGATGTGGTCGTGGTTATTGTCCGATTTTAAAAATTTTCGGCCATTTGGTATACTGTACCAAAACTGTGCCAAGTTTGGAAGAAATTGGTGCAGCGGTTTCCAAGATATATCCATAAGTGGGCGTGGCTACGCCCATTTTCCAAAAATGTATAACATTCTTAAATTTATTGTAAATATCAATTTTGAGTGAATAATCTTCAGTAGTTACTAAAATATCGCAGTTTTCGTATTTCTGAAAATTACCGTTATATGGGAAGTGGGCGTGGTTACAGTCCGATTTTGCCCATTTTCAACACCAACCTACCTTGGATAAATGGAAACCTATGTACCAAATTTCGTTGAGATATCTCAATTTTTGCTCGAGTTATCGTGTACACGGACGGACGGACAGAAGGACGGACATGGCTTAGTCGACTTCTCTATTCATTCTGAGCATTTATGTTTACATTTGTCTATATCTATCTCGATTCGTTTTGGCTGTTACAAACAACCGGTATGTGAACAAAGTTAATATACCCTTGTGCACAAGTGCTCTCGGGTATAAAAAGAAGCAGTATGTGCATATGTATGTATGAAAACTTTAGAACCGACTTCCAAAAAAGGAGGTTAATATCTACATGAAGAAATTAACGGTATTCTTAAATTTTTGTATGAGAATTGAAGTCGGTTTTGTTTTTTGTTTAAAAATTACTTGTTTTATACTTCATACATAATCACTCTTACTAAGCTGAAGATAAATAATAAGAAATCGATACGTTTAGTGCCAGTGAAATTCGTACGCTTAGGTTACTTTACGCAGTGTGGCTAAAGAATTTTTTAATATTTACTCAAAAGTGATATTTACATACGTATAATAACTTTTTAGCAACATATTGGTTGAATGTAACATTTTTCGAAAATAGGCATGGTAACCGAGTACTCATATCACTATTCTGTACCAAATTTGGCATACACATTGTGCGCGTTTGGCCTCTCTTAAGTTTTTTTTTTTTTTTTTAATAAAAAAATAAAAAGATAAATAATCAAGCTATTAATAATATGCTACATCCAGTACGAAATTAACGGTTTTATAAAAGAAATAAATTGAGGGATTACATGAATTAATACTTTTATGTTGCATTTGACCCTACTTACAACTACAAATGTTGTGTTTCGGGTATATTCCGAGTTTTTTTGCAGCGCAATGTAATTCGATCTCAAAAATCGCAAATGCAATTTTTTTAAAGCTTCTAAACAAAAAAAAAATAGGAGTAGAGTATTTCGTCAAACATAGAAAATTAGTAAGAATGAGTACTTACCATCCTATAGTGGGATTTAACTTTTGGAGACGATTCTGATCCAGTTTTAAAATAGTCAGTCTACTTAATTTGGCAATCCCATCGGGCAGGGATTCAAGTAAGTTTTGTGCTAGATCCAAGTCAGTTAAATTTATCAGGCCACCGATTTCATTTGGTAGCTTTTCGAGTCTGCAAGAAAGGTAGAAAGAGCAAATTATGTTGAATAAAGGACTTCAAACTGAAACAGGTACTTCAAATTGAGATAAACTACAAACGTAAATTGAAGGATACTTACCGATTTTCGGAAACATCGAGATATGTTAAGTTAGTTAGTAATCCAATTTCAGGTGGCAGCCTTTCTAACTGGTTGTGATCTAGCCAGAGCTCATGTAAGCCGGGTAAGTAGCCCAAGTACGGTGGCAGTTCTTCTATTTCATTGTCGCCCAAGTCTAATCTTTTGAGCTTGGTGAGTTGGCGGATCGATTCAGGCAAATGTTTTAATAAATTCTCACGCAACTCCAAGGATTCTAATTGTGTTAAGCTAGAATCGAAATAATCGCATGTTAATTTAATTCTTCAATTAGTTTTAGCTTGCCGTCGGGCAGCAACCGTGGTTAATGATCGTCAGAAATTTTTTAATAAAAACGTATGCATGTATGTATGGATATGTTTTTAAAATATATTGTGGGAAATGTGATGGAAAAAGTTATTGAAACAGGATTCCTTTAATTTCCATTGTGCACCTTGAACATTTTTATAAAATAAAATAAAGTTGACCGTATTTTAAATATGTGTCTTTACACACAATTAAAAGTATTCGCGAATCTTTTGTTAAACCATAGATTTTTAATGATAAACATTAGGGCCAATAACATTTTAACTTACCATCCAAAATCAACTGGCAATGTGGTAAGTGACATATCATTTAAACCTAAAACTGTTAAATTTTTTAGTTGAGAAAATCCTGCAGGTAGTTTTGGAATCGGATTTGAGCTGAAATCAGCAACCTGAAGGCTTTGCAGGTGTTTGATGTCATCAGGAATGTCTGGAATATCTGCAAGAAAAGTTATATATAGTAAGTAATTTTTTCTATATATTTATGTACATTTATACATATGTACATATGTATATGCAATTTCGGTAATATTTATATTCTTTTTCAAATTAAACTTTTAGAATTGATACGTTGTTTGGTTAAAATATGTTAGCATAAGTAGTATTTATCTTATGTATTTTAGTGAGCATCTCATCTTATTTTGGCCTAAAACTCCCCCTAGAACAGTTCGTTAGATCATAAAAACATACTCTGCATAAAATCGGATAACTAATCGGATAATTAATGATTTTTTTCACATACAATGTGCTTTTGCCAGCTGAATCTAAAGACGGACAAAGAATTGTATATCTCTTTAAATTAAAAAACAAAAAATAAATTAATTAACTTTAAATTAACTAATTTTACAAAAAAAAAAAATTTAAGAGATGTGAAAATGCTATGGCCATATTTAAGATCCGCCCGCACAAATGCATTGAGTATCATTAATTTTTAAAATAAGCTCTTTTACTGATTTCTATCTTTTCCAATTTATGTTATTTGCAAACTTTTCGCACATCGGAGGAACGTCTTTCCCTTATCACATTTTGAGCGCATTATTTCATTGTAGCTTATATAAATTATACTAGATTTATATGAGCAAGCAGGTCATTTAGTTATCGTGGCCGAGGCGATGTGTAGTAATAGATCTCTTTTGGTTACAGGTTGTCTTTAATCCACTTATGGTTAAGGAACGTCGGGTGGCTGAATGTCAATTAAGTCATGTGCTTCTAGATTGGTTAAATGTGGCTTCCGGGGTTTTGGTCGTTCATTGCCCCTACTCATTATGTTAGGGAAAATTTATTCCAAGATTTGACCCAAACAAACATACTTACATCAGGGAAGTTGCGAATATTAGCATTCGCATTCGTTATGCGAATGAATGGCATCATTTTACACATTCGCATTCGCATCAACTGCTACTAATGTTTTGCGAATGCGGATGTGTACATGGGCAGAGAGTCCACTCTAATATTGTTGAAATGGCTCTAAATCTGTCTAACCAGAGTGCGGACAATAACCGGCTTTTAGCTGCAGACGCTAAACGGTTAAGTAGTATATCAAGCAACACTGATGGGCCTTTAACAAGTACAAGAGTGCCAGCCACTGTCGAAATTCGACCGTTCTTCTAGTTTTGTAAGACCTTTGGAGAGGTTTTCTAACTTAGTCCTTCGTTTAACTTGTAATGTACAAAATTACTTGCCGGAAAATCTCTTGCTTTCGAACTAAACCTTAACTTACATTTTTTTTATCTTTGAAGGTCGTTGGTCGTTGAAGGTGGTTGACTTGGAATATAACCGACACATTCTATTTTGCCGATAAATTTCGATAACTAAAATCCCTAAACACAACAATAAGTATCGATAACTTGATAAATTTCATTAACTTGACAAATTTCGCTAACACATACATTTTTATAGCTTGATATCTATCCGCAAATTTCGAGAACTAATTTTCTGTGTCTATGAATTTCGACAACTCAATTAACATTGGTCAATTTCAATAATTTTATACGTTGTTATAACTCAATAAATATGTATCACTCCATAAATTTCGATAACTATAAACTTCGATGACTCGATAAATTTCAGTAACTTGATAATTTTCGATAACTAAATTTTTTATAGCAAAATTTATTTCAAATCCTATCGAAAAGTATGTGCACCTGGGCTACATTGAAGAAGTGGAACTTCTTCTTCTTTCTTCTTGTTTTTTGGCGCTGTAACCGCCTAAGCGATTTTGGCCGAGTTCAGCAAAGCACGCCAGTCGTTTCTCCTCTGT
>NW_023458558.1:76123603-76125775 GCF_013731165.1 Rhagoletis pomonella
CTAAATTTTGGCTTTAAATTTGCACATTCAAAAACGTCAACAATTTGATAAATGTCAACACTCGCGGTTTTAATTAGTTGACGTTATCCCGAGCGCACTGTTTCGCAAAATACAACGATTCCAAAATCGATTTATATATTGTTAAGTATATCGACATATAAAATTTATAACATTATCGATTATTTTATCGATAACAATATCGGTTGTATTGATAGAAGTACAGTATATTTTGCTTTGGTGCCTTTATGCTTAAGTGTACATTTAAGATACCTACATTTAAATGCGCATTAGCGGCATTATTTTTAACATTTATAAGGAAACTCCTCCGATAGGTGCATTCAACATACCTGCACATTGGCGATACCTGCCTTAAAAATTGTGCAACTATTATTAACTATCAAAGAAAGTATTAGGTCTACCTGCACTGGCCCTACAATTATCTAATTTAACAAGCTTTTATTTATTTTGCTCATCTCGCAGAACAACGAAAATGGCTATCAATTAATGTAATTATATAGATAATTAGATACCATTCGGTAAAAATTTCGCTTGCAGTAATTTCTACGTGGTAAGTGCTCCTCCACTATTTGCTTTCATAGGGATTCGGATACCTTCCTCATTGAAGTAGTAAAGTACATTCGCTTAAGTGCTTTTTTCGGTTAAGTGCACAAGTTTTTCGTGCAAAGAAGGATGGGCAGCTAAGCAAAATATACTGTATCCATTATTATGCCGATAACAATATCGATTATTATATCAATAACAATATCAATCTTCATCCTCATATTTATCTTCATTTTTGCATATTCCCCTTCACCTTTACCTTATATTGTTTAAATTAACTTTGATCGTCGTTCTACCCTTTATCTTCACGCATATTTGTTTTTGTTTTTATATTTACCTTTACCTTTAACCTTTTCTTCGTCTATGTAGATACTAAACTTTACTTTCCTTCCTAAATATATTAGGCTTTATCTCAGTCTTATTCTTAAACCCCTTATTAGCACGTTTTTGTTAAATTAATATGACATACATATATTAGAAGCACTTGTTTCCGTGGCAACTATTTCAGTATGCATCATTGCCCATTTACTCCCAATATATTTGCTTACCCTTTCAGTTACCCTAACTCTTAAGTATTTCTCACTGTCTCCATTTTTGTCTTTGAATTCACTTTCGCCTTCTCATTCTTGTCTTAATCGTTATCATTTATTTCGTCATCTTCATATTTATCTTTATGTCAAAGCTTAATTTCAAATGCGAAGTGAAACAACATGCGAAACATGTCAAATTGAACATGTTGCCACAACATCTATACACAATTCGAAAATGTTTAAGCGACGGTTTCAGCCGTAATTTTCAACCAATTTTGAAACCATAAAAACTCTGCTCACCTAAAGCAAAATGCCTTTCCAATGGTCCAATTGGTTTCGAAATCGGTTTGGTAGAATCACCAAACGAACGGAGACAAAATTCATGTTAGCGTATTAATATATAGATTACTAAAAGTCTTATAAGCAACCTAGAAATAATTTTAGATTCCCCCAGCGAAAGCGAAGACTCGGATGTAGAATCTGGAGACATTAAAAAATTTAAAATTAAAGCTCAAGGCCTATCGACGGCCTAAAAACGAGCTGATCTCCGTAAAAATCCTCTCGATTGGTGGAAAACTAAACTAAACAAGTAAGAAAGTCTAAGTTCGGGCGGAGCCGAGCATTAAATACCCGGCGCAAGTATTAAATATATGTTTTTTCACCTTTCCGAAAGCTACCGCTAGATGGTAAACCGGGGTGTACCAATTTTGAGTAGCGTCCTTAAATTTCGAAATATTGCAGTTTCAAGCATTTCTGAAATTTACCGTTATATGAAAAGCGGCCGTAATTTTAGCTGAATTCAATAATTTTTAATAATTGGCTTTTATGGGGCAAGCACAATAACCGTACCGAGTTTGGTACAAATTGGTATAACGGTTACCGATATACGTATATGTTATCATAAGTGGGCGGTGCCAAGCCCATTTTCCAAAATTTTACCATAAACATATTTCTTGGTAAAGAATTGTTGCAAACATCAATTTTGAATAAATTAGCGTTAATAGTTACTGATTTATCGAAGATTTTGTATTTCTCTAAATTACCGTTATATGGGATGTGGGCGTGGTTATTGTCCGATTTT
>NW_023458558.1:76125875-76133147 GCF_013731165.1 Rhagoletis pomonella
TTAATCCAAGGTAGGTTGGTATTGAAAATGGGCGAAATCGGACTGTAACCACGCCCACTTCCCATATAACGGTAATTTCCAGAAATACGAAAACTGCGATATTTTAGTAACTACTGAAATTAATTCACTCAAAATTGATATTTACCAATAACTTTTTGACGAAAAATAAGAATATTATACATTTTTGGAAAATGGGCGTAGCCACGCCCACTTATGGTTACATGTGTATATCTTAGGAACCGCTGCACCAATTTCTTCCAAACTTGGCACAGTTGTTGGCCTTCGCACAGCATACCAAATGGCCGAAAATTTTTAAAATCGGACAATAACCACGCCCACATCCCATATAACGGTAATTTTCGGAAATACGAAAACTGCGATATTTTAGTAACTAGTGAAGATTATTCACTAAAAACTGATATTTACAACAATTTTTAGACGACAAATAAGAATATTATAAATTTTTGGAAAATGGGCGTAGCCACGCCCACTTATGGTTACATGTGTATATCTTAGGAACCGCTGCACCAATTTCTTCCAAACTTGGCACAGTTGTTGGCCTTGGTACAACATACAAAATCGCCGAAAATTTTTAAAATTGGACGATAACCACGCCCACATCCCATATAACGGTAATTTAGAGAAATACAAAATCTTCGATAAATCAGTAAATATTAAAGCTAATTTATTCACAATTGATGCTTGCAACAATTCTTTACCAAGAAATCCGTTTATGGTAAAATTTTGGAAAAGGGCGGGGCACCGCCCACTTATGATCACATATATGTATATCGGTAACCGCCACTCGTAGCCACGCCCACTTATGGTTACATGTGTATATCTTGGTAACCGCTGCACAGATTTCTTCCAAACTTGGCACAGTTGTTGGCCTTGATACAGCATACTAAATGGCCGAAAATCGGACAATAACCACGCCCACATCCCATATAACGGTAATTTAGAGAAATACAAAATCTTCGATAAATCAGTAACTATTAACGCTAATTTATTCAAAATTGATGCTTGCAACAATTTTTTACCAAGAAATACGTTTATGATAAAATTTTGGAAAATGGGCGTGGCACCGCCCACTTATGATCACATATATGTATCTCGGTAACCGTTCTACCAATTTGTACCAAACTCGGTGTGGTTATTGTGCTTGCCACATAAAAGCAAAGCGTTGAAAATTATTAAAATCGGATTAAAATTACGGGCGCTTTTCATATAACGGTAAATTTCAGAAATGCTTGAAACTTCAATATTTCGAAATTGAAGGACGCTAATTTACTCAAAATTGATACACCCCGGCTTACCATCTGCGGTAGGTTTCGGAAAGGTGAAAAAACATATATTTAATATTTGCGCCGGGTATTTAATGTTCGGCTCCGCCCGAACTTAGACTTACTTGTTAAATAATAAAAACGATAACTTAAGTCGATTATAGCTTTTTTTAATGTTCGGCCCTATCGCGAATTTCACGTGAACAAATATTCCCAAAAATTATAAAGCAAAACAAAAACAATTTTTTCCAATTTATTTTTGTTTTGCATGTTAAATTATACGAACAGTTTATTCACATGGAATTAGAATTTTCGAAATGTAAAAAATGAAATTCGTCAATGTAAAAAATATGACATTCGAAACATCCCTAATTTATATACATACATACAAAGCAAGTTAAATTAAAGTTTGTAAAAAGACCTTAAAATTGTGCTTTAAGTTAAATACAGAAAGACATAAGTTCAGAAAACTAATGCGCAATTCTTCATGCTCTAAAATTCTGAGCGTAGGAAAAGAAAGCACATTTTGAAATGGAGATAAGCTGAGAAGACGCCATCTGCTCCAGGTGCTTTGAAGAACGCTGAGGTAGATAGAGCCTAACTTATCACGTCCTTATCGAACACGCTTTTGACAATACTCTGCGGTGGGTTGTTTTATCATAACCTACGTTTGGGTGGTTCGGTTTGGTCTTAGGCTACAACATACACATGCACAAATAAACAAAAATTATTCTCACTGTGTGGTTAGGGTTTTACCAGTTTCTTCTTAAACTGTGTCTAATTGCTATTTAGTATTTGTATCAATTGATGCTAATGCAGACATTGTTTTAATCTGGAGATGGACGCAGTCCTAAGTTTTTCAGATTTTTTTCGGCTTGCTTTTAATTTAGTCCCAGATTAAGAAAAATCTTTCGCTTGATGCCGAATTGAGCGGAAAAGCTAAAATATTTTAATAAACATAAAAAAAAAAACATTCAACTTAGATCATCAACATCATACCAAAACGTTAAAGTGAGTGTTTCAGGTATAGCATCCATAGACAAATACTTTTAGATTTCAACATCGATCTCACATTTCGCGATCTTTAACGTTTTGAGAAGTCTAATTCAGTAAGGAAATTGATGCATGTGTTAGGTCCTTCCAATGCCCCACAAGTACCAGAAATCTTTAATTTTGTTTCTCTTTTTTATACCCGAGCGCAATTGTGCACAAGGGTATATTAACTTTGTTCACAAAACGGTTGTTTGTAATAGCCAAAACGAATCGATATAGATATATACAAATGTATACATACATAAATGCTCAGAATAAATAGAGAAATCGATTAAGCTATGTCTGTCTGTCCGTCTGTGCGTCCGTCCGTGTACACGATAACTCGAGCAAAAATTTAAATATCTCAACTGAATTTGGTATCTTTTTCCAAGTTGGTTGGTATTGAAAATTGGCGAAATCGGACTGTAACCACGCCCACTTCCCATATAACGGTATTTTTGAAAAACGCAAGAACTTCGATGTTTCATACGGTTGCCAGACGTACTGATTTTATCAGTACAGTACTGATGTTTTCAACTCTTGTACTGATTTTATTCATTTCTTCAATCAGTACGCTAATGTCCTGATTTTTCAAAATTCGTACGGATTTGTACTGAAATTTCAATTCAAACAAAATACTTTAGGATTTTGTTAAGGTTTTTACATAACGTTGGAACTTCCTTAAACTGTACTGTAAAAAGTAAGAAGAAAATAATTTAATTATAGTTGATATATTTCAGATTATATTTCATATGTCAAAGAAATAAATACAACAAAAAGTTCAATCGTTTTATGGGAATATCACCCGGTCGTTACGTACCAGTTGCGAAACATGATGGAGTTTACATTATTTATAAAGAAGGCTGACGTTTTTTTGTCGAGTTAGTTATCTCGAAGCTAGTTATCTCGAAAATAACTTTCAGTTTAATAACAACAAATTTGAATATTCGAATGGCTTTCGCCTATAACTTTAAACTCTTTTTTCATAATTTACTGACATTGTAAAAGAGTTTTGCCTACAAGACATAGAGTTCGATACGCTTTTTAGCGAAAAGAGCTAAATACTCTTTTTAGCGAATTGTTAGTCTTTCAAAGTTTTAGCGTAGTTGAAAAAATTAATTTAAGCCACGAGGAATTATAGATGAAGTCCCTAAATAGTGATACTTTTCCACAGTTTGAAAAAATATGTAATTTAGTTTTTTTCACTACCACACTCAAACAAAGCAACTGAAAGGATCTTAAGTATAAAGTTCGCTTCCTGGCGCAAAGAGAGAAACCGGCTTCTAACTAAAATTATTTGAAGTGAACTTCATACTAAAAGTAATCTTTAAATGAAGTGTATAGAATTATTTGACTAATTGAAGATGGAAATTATCTCATTATTGCTATTCAAAAGTGTCATAAATAAAAAATAATTTATTGCCTTCAGTGTACAATGATGTGTAAACTCATGTTAAAATGAATAACACTTTTATTTTTTATGAACTATATTTTATTTATATACCAAAATACTGTTAAAAACAAGTACTCTGGCGTTTTAAAGTATTATCTGTAACTTACATTCATAATTTTGCTTTGAACAAAAATGTCCTGAAAAGTACTGATTTTTTAGCATGAAAAAGTCTAACGTACTGATTTCGCGCCTAAAAAATCTGTTTCTGTTTCACTAAATATTGGATGCAAATTGTTGAAAATTTGTTTATGGAGTAGAATTTTGGTAAAAAACAATATTATTATAAAATTTTTTTAAATGGGCGTGACCCCGCCCACATATAATGAAATGCTGTATTTCAGTAGTACTGTAAGTCTAGAACCGGGGTTCTTAAACTTTTAAGATGATTTCTTTCATTTTATGGAAGCCCACATCAAATTACTAAAAATCAAAGGCAGTGCAATTTAAATATGAATAAAAACTTTTACTAGAAATAGTATACATACTATAAATTTTAATGCGAAAAATGAAATTGTTTCACTGACGTCAAGTGAAAAACTAAAAACGCAATTTTACTATATTTGGCCCATGGTTTCGCGAATATATTGATTTTTGTGTGTGAAATTTACTTTCGCACGGTGTTATATGTATAACGAGCTAGACATTTATAAAAAAAATATTAATTATTACATAAAAAGAAGAAATATAGCCAACACTGGTGAAGAGAAGGAGTTTCTATTATTGTCATCAGTGTAAATTATAAATCCCGAAGATCCCGGGATTATTTGACAAGAATTCCGGGATTAACATGCACTAACCAGCAGCCTGCCTATGACGCTACTAGTATTTCTAATGGTATGGTGCTGATTAGGAATATTAATCCCGGGATCCCAGCCTTATTTAGGTCCCAAAAATCCCGGGATTCTCGGCAAATAATCCCGGGATCTTCGGGATTTGCAATTTGACCATTCGTGCCGATTTTGGCGGAACAGTACTGATTATAAGAAAATTGTTCCGCTGAATATTTTTTAAAAGTCGGGACGTATAAGTGTCTCGATTTTTCATAAGCTGTATTTTTTTGTAAGCGAGCGACAAAAGAACGCTCAACTTGGGTAAAATTGCCTTTTGGCTACTTAAGCAACCCTGCTGGTAGCTGGCAAGAAACATGTGATTAGGTTAAAGGGATTTAGACACAAAAAACAATAGAAATTAGTTATTATGCGAGGTATTTGCGTAATATATATATTTATTTAAAATATAAATCATGTATATACGAAAACAAAAATTTCCCTCTCCAATTTCACAGTAACAGTTCACAATAGAGCAGTTTTTTCACTTAACAACAATACTCTTCAGGTCGCATATTTTTTAACCGGCCTGGCGGAACTTGGATAAATAGCCGAGTTTGTGTTGTTGCTTTGCGTGTATTTCGTCAATTAAGCGAGTGTTCTTTTGTAGCTTGGTTGCAAAAGAATGGACCTACATATATTTGTACCGATTAAATCCTGATTTTCAGTGTTTTCTTTATTAATTTAATAGGAGTCTTCTTGTACTCTGGCCCAAATACGATTTATCGTACAAAAGTGGCAGTACAAAGGACGTAGAATATAAGGGCGGCTGAGGAGATGCTGGCTGTGTACATCTTTATTTTCTATGATCTTTGGTTATGTTTAATTCTACCTTACTAGGTTATAAAAAAAAATACTAATTCTCTTAAAAAAATCAAGGATGTAAAAAATATGAACTGTAGATACAGTGGCGAATATATAAAATGGGAAGAGACATTTTAGCATTTTTTGGCTATTCCTCTTTCGATTATTTAATTATTTTTTTATCAAAGTGAGAGACATGTAAGTCAAAATATTAAACTTTGTACAAAATTCGACAAAGTTTCATCAAAACTTTGAGATTTTTAATTAGATTTCTACGAAGCATTCTTAGTATGCAGTTTTTGTAGCCCATTTAATTTAAAGTGCAAATTTTAAGTGGCCAGTACTTACCACTGTAAATTTGTAACAAAATTCTGTTGAAGGCGTTGCTCATTTTCTCCGTGCAAAAAAATTGTTAAACATACTTTGTATGGAAGAAATTGCGCGAACAAAATATTTCCAAAAATCAACGGCAAGTCCAACTTCAAACGTGCACTTTATTATACTAAAATTTAATAGGCTACAAAACTTTTGATTTGTTAAAATTCGTCGAATTTATTTAAATGTTCTGAAAAAGTTTGAGATTTGGATTTACATGTTTTTTTTTTTTTAATTGTAAGTTATATTTTCATAATAAGAAACATTTTTAAGCACAGCACAATAAACAATAAGCAATAATAAACATTTTTAAACAAAGCAAAGTAGCCAGAACTTGCAAAAATGTCTTTTCCCTACTTACATTCACGCCACCGTATATATGTGCGTATAAATTTTTTCGATAATTATTCAAGTTTTTTTCGCTTTGTTTTATTTTAAATAAAACTGTATTAAAGATCTTATGTATATTTATTATAAACACAAAATTTTATGTTTGGATTCGATGCTTTTGAAATGTTCCGATTTTTTGTTCACAGAAATCTGGTCACCGCAATCATACCAGTTGACGGGATAGACTGCCAATTCATCCCACGTGAAAAGGATAAGTATGCCATTTTGCTCGCAGTGCTGCAACAGTGCCAATGGCCGACAGAGCAAAGCGAATCTTTTTTTTTATATTTTTTTTTTATTCATATCTATGGTTGTAATTTTTAAGTTGTATTGTTTTAGAAAGAACAAAAAATTATTTCTTTTAATTTTTTAATGGTATCTGAGTATTAAGGTTTTTTCCAGATGAAATTAAATTTACAATTTTTATTTCATATATATAAATAGGCAATCATGTTTCCTTTACACCCCTTTTACGGCTAAACTATACTTCTAAGGTATAAACAGTTATATATCATTAGAAAGGTATTTTGATGCTGATGTGCAGGCAATTTTTAAAATTTCAAATCAGTTTAAAATAGAGCGAAAAAATCAATTCAAAAGTCACACCAATACCAATGCACTCATGTACATGGTTGGGGCGGAAATGCCCCCCTAAATGTATGCTTTAATATTGATAGCGAATTAAAGAAACGTACTAAGCAGCAGTTCAGGAATAAAATGTATGTATGTATGTACATGAATAGATTAGACTCAAACAAGGAAGAAGGTAAAGTTGAGTATGGAGAAGAAGAAAGTGATAAATACAGAAATTAAAATAAAAGTAAAGAAACCGAGATATAAAGACAAAGAGGAAGGAAAATTTAAATACCTAACCTAATAACAATGGTGGGGGTGAATATGTAAATGAAGAAAAGAATGGACATATTTAGATCAGGATAAAGGAAAAGATAAAGATGAAGACCAAGACGACGAAGATGAAGATGAAGATGAAGATGAAGATGAAGATGAAGATGAAGATGAAGATGAAGATGAAGATGATGATGAAGATGAAGATGAAGATAAAGATAAAGATAAAGATAAAGATAAAGATAAAGATAAAGATAAAGAT
>NW_023458558.1:76133247-76149717 GCF_013731165.1 Rhagoletis pomonella
CCAAATTTGACAAGGGATGACGGAAAATCGTTCCACATTACATCACATCTGCATTTACATATTTGCTTCTTGTTTGTTTTAAAATGTACAAAGTGCATATATGTGAGTAAATGTTTTGTATTCGAAACATTTAATCTTAAATAAATGAATTGTATGCTTTCAGAATGCTTTTTTGTAACTGAAATTTATTTGGTAGGTTGTAAACGATTTTCGTCGGATTTGGGAAGAAAATTGGTAGGCGAAAAAAATTGTTAGTGGCAACGCTGATCGTTAGTCTTCACTCGACATCACAGCCGACATTTGTGAGGAAAGCAATTTACCGCATTTTAGTTTTGGTTTTGGCAATTCAAAGACAGATGTCGCTGATCGCATAAGTTGTTCGAAATCGCCGAAATCGTATGCCGTCGCTTCAGCACATACTAGTTAATGAACTAGTATTTTTACTGGCTGGTTTGGCATTTCACAGCGGAGAACTGGTATAATTATAGTCCATGGCGAACTGGTATGACTTCCCCAATTAATACCAGTTTTCGAACTAGAATTTCTACCAACTAGTTTACTTTTTTCTATGAGGAACTGGTATAATTATAGTTCATAACGAACTGGTATGATTTTTATCCTTAAATAATAGTTCATGAACTGGAATTTGGGGATACTGGTTCAGCTTTTCACTGCAGGGTACTTATACATAAACATATACATGTTACATGCATTGAAAAAATAGTACCTGACTTTAATCAAGTAGAATCAGGCGTACAGCAGTAATTACAAAGGCAACTTCAAATGACGCCACACTGATGGCCATTTTAGCCGTTTTCGGGCTAGATTTAGCCGGTTGCGATAGAAAACAGCCGGAGAAATCTCGGTTTAGCCGGCAGCTGATTTGTTAGCCGTTTTGTAAAAAAAAATTAGCCGATTATGCTATTTGCCTTGTTTATTTAAAATTCAAATATATATTGTTTCATTTTTGACTAAGCTACCAGCCTTATCGCGGAGAAAATTTCCATGTCATGTGTGAAGTTTTATTCGCAAACTTAGAAAATAACAAATTGTTTCACTGTTTGCTTAACACGCGTTTGTGTTTAGATATAGTGTCAACACACAGAATAAATATTACAGATAGATATTGTCTTCCCAGATAGCGCATATTCAACTCTGTCTTAATTGCAAAACATCATTATTGCCCACTCCTAAAGGTTTAAGGTAAGGGAAAAATGAATATTTTCAATCACTATGAGGCTTTCCAAGCTATTGCAATGAAAATTATGATTTTTTTTTTAGATTTTGATATAAACTGAGTATAATGTAGAAATACCTCTAAGATATGGAAAAACGCGAGAATTGTAAAAAAGAAAAATAAAATTTGCAAAAGTTATACAACAACCAAATTATAGGGTGTCTCGCCGTAAGCCATTGTTTATCACATCATATCTCGATAAATATTGGTTGTATCAAAAAATTCAATCAGTACTTTTTTATTGACAAAGAGTCAGATTTATAAGAGATTTTTTATTTTTTTTTTTTAAGTCCACTTGCTAAAAAACCATGTTCGCAGGTTTTTAAAAATCTGCAAAAAATATATGTGATAGAATGTATATCAAAGATATAACTGAGAAATTCTTAAAGGGTGTCTCGATATAGGGCCTGAGATATTAATTGTTTAGTAAAGCAGTGACTGAAAAATCTTTGATATACACTCCATCACATATATTTTTTGGAGATTGGACTTAAAATATAATAAAAATGATTATTTAAATCTCTGACTCTTTGTCAATAAAAAAGTATTAATAGATTTGTTTGATACAACCAATATTTATCGAGCTATGATGTGATAAACAATGGCTTACGGCGAGACACCTAATATTTTGGTTGTTGTATAACATTAAAAAAAAAAATATTGTTGTTGTTTTTTTTTGGCGTTTACAAACACTTTAGGACCTCCTCTGCAACAAATCCGAAAATCGAGCAAAGATGTTTTTTCACCAATTGAAATAGTGTGGAATGCCTCATGTGTATTTTTTAAACAAAATTTTTTGGTGAGAACTTATTTATAATCCAAAAACCGAAGGCCAACTTGAATTAAAAGAACCAACACTAAAATGTGTCAAAATGAAAATAAAAGAGCACAAATGTCTATGTAAAGCAAAACTCTCTGGGAATCCTACAAGACTTCAACATACGTTTCAATTTCTTTGTCGGGATTACTATATCGGCTCTGGTTGAGATTGTATTCCGATTACGAATACAGTTTTTTTCAGCCGAGTACCTTTCAAATCATTGGAATTAACTTAATTAATTAAGTAAACAAGTATTTTCTAACACTTTTCATTTTAAAATCGCTTAAGTTTGTAAATTTTTAAATTTAACGAACTTGTTTATTCAAATTATCGTCGAGAAAAATCCAACCATGTGCCACAATCATATGTTTTTTCTAATTGCAAATTCTTGCGGGCAAAATTTTTTCCAGCTTTAATTTGCAAATTCTCTCCAAAAAATTGTCTTTCTACTTGTGATTTATTTAAATAAAACATGAGAAATTTAGTTGAAACAGTTTAGCCGGTTTTTTTTGCCAATTTAGCCGATTGATCCAAAAAGTTCTGGAACACTGGACGTCATATTGTACAATAATAGTACAAACAATAGTAAAGAGAGTGTGGAAAGAGGTAAACAGAAGAGTGTATTTGCCCGACGGAGAGCAAAGAATTCTAAGCTAGCTACGATAGTGTGAACGAAATGTGGTAGCGCATGAAATCCTTTACCTTTTTTTTTATTGGCCTACTTTCGAAATGTCATACGCGTATCCACGTTATTTGACCTGTTTCCATATTGGCTTGTTGTTTTGGTTGTTGGTTCGGAGATTCATTCGCTTGTCGTGACATTACTGGGAACAACAACAGTACGATAAGGAAGACGGAATTGATGCTTATGTTTACTTTGTTGAGGTTGATGATATTAAATGCAATTCCTTTTAGCATAATATCGAATCGTTGATTTATAGACAGTTCTTAAGTTCTATCTATCTTAAGTTAGATAACTGGATTGCTATACTTGTACATATAAAACACGCAAATAATTAATGGTTGCACACTATATTTTTGTTGCACGTAAAATATCTTTATCAGTCCTTATTTATTATTTTCAATGTTTTTAATTATTTACTTTTTTATAAAAATATGGTTCATGCTTTAACCAAAACCACAGAAGTCAACTTTCAAACTTTATATAAAATTTAGAAAAACTGTTTGTATTCAGGGGCATTGGTTATGAAATTCTAGTAAAACAAGTGCAAGTGTAAAGCGGGAAAAACTCGAGTTGATTTTTAATAATATTGCTGATGGCTTTTTTGGTTTCTTGAAATAACAAGTGCAATTTATAAAAACTAGCGCTGATTTTTTTCATTTTTTTGCAAAAGGTTTTGTGCATTTTATTCAAGAAGAAATTCCAGGTTATATAGTAAAAAGTGCAAAAAACCGTCAGAAAAAAATATTAAAAATCAGCGCGATTTTTTCGTCGCTCAAAACTTGCGCTTATTTTACTAAAATTTCGTAAGCCATGTTACTGCATACCCAAAAATGTTATAAAAGTTCTGATTAAAGGCATTTTTATAAAAAAAATTATAATAATAAAAATTTTGCTTGCAAAACATTGTAAATATTAAAAAGTAATTTTTAGCAAAAAAACCAATGACCAATGATCGGATCTAAACCAGATTAGTATGGGACCACCTCTGCGACATTATCGAAATCGGTGGACGTGGTCCAAAGTTATGCGGTAAAAAAAAAACATATTCCGACGAACTGATAACCTCCTCCTTTTTTGGAAGTCGGTTAAAAACAAAACACCATACATCTAGTTTTGACCGCCGGTGTATATATGTATATCAGTGGGCATTTGGCAAACCACTTATTTCGAGTCGGACATTTTTTTATTTAAATAATTCAATCGCTGAGCAGGCTTACAAAAAAAGTTTCTGCGTATTGTATCAAACCCCTATATCCCTATGTTATTCGACGCGGTGAATGCGAATTCGAGGTCAGGTTCGAGGTCATTTTAAGGTCAAGTAGGGAAAAATTCATTTAATAAACTTGAAAACTCATAAATTTGGGGTCGTTAGCCTCTAATAATGTCAGGTTCGAGGTCATTTGAGGGTCAGCAGGACAAAAGATTTGTCCAATAAAAAAAATTGTTTTTGTTGTCGCTAAATCCGAATATGGGGGTCCCCTTCATTCTTCATCTCATCTAGATGTCATGCCAAGGTCAAATTAAGAATTCTATTGAATTCTCAGGTTTATTCAATGAATTTTTCCCTACTTGACCTTCAAATGACATCGAATCTGACGTGCGGAGGCTAACAGACCTCGGATTCGTACTCAGGGCGTCGAATAACATAGGGATATAGAGATTTGGTGCAATATGCAGAAACTTGTTTTTTTTTGTACCAATCATAGATACAGTTTATAAAATTTGTATCGGGGATATCCTCTTTTAAAATGAAACCTTCAAAAATCCTACAAGTTATTTTGTGAAAAGACCACCGATATAAGAATGGATGGAAGAGAATGTCCATTATTTCATGAAAACTGTCAACTCATAAATTAGTAATCTACATTGAAGTTTAATTATGCAATTAAAATAAATAGTCCAAACTATTGCTATTTTCGGACACCGGTCTGTTGAACCAGCAGACGTTTTTCAGTCGCGCCTCACGTAGCACAGTGCGTAATTTGGACGATTTAGGGGAAGGAAAATCGAAAAATGAAAATTGGTAAAAAAAGTTCAAATACGATATATATATGTATGTGCGTATCGATTGTCTGATATAAGAGAAAATAGGTCCCCGATTATTTGAAGATCACCTGGAAGAGTGCTGAGCTTGTACAAACATGTCTTTTTTGACGAACGATAATCGCCAGTTTTCCGGCCTTTATCAATCAGTGATCGCATCCGTCTCATTTCCTAACGAAAATGCATTCTTGGGTATACTTTTCATTTTACACATTGTAAACTTAATTTAAAATTTTAAACGTCATTCTTACATGTAAATTGCGCTCATTTAGATTTAAATCATATGTGGGATTTCACTTTTTTCATACATATAAGCATATAAATTGTGTATCAGTGTATATCAATCTGATCTCTATTAGAAGTACATAGTGCGCCATGATTTTTCTTCCACTAAATTTCCAAAATTACGCACTGTGCGTTGGGGAGAAATCTTTGTATTCATGTAATTATGTGTATTCGAGCTCCAATAAATGCCGCAGTGTTACTTTTTATGAATGATACACGACTCTGCCTAAATCACGCGTTCGAGATACAAAATGTCGACAATCCGTTGCTCACCACAAGCAAATCAAATGCAAGATAAAAAATTTACTGCACAATTTCTGCAGCATTTCAATAAGTTTCCAGTTGAGAATCAGCAACAGATAATCAAGAGCAATGATCGGACTTTAAAAAAATTCTGTGTGGTAGAATCTGGAAAAAAATGTGGTAGATTTCAAAAAAATGTGGTAGATCTATGGTTTTGGATCAAATTTTGTACAAAAATTCAAAAAAAAATCGACAAGGTTTCACCTAAACTGCAAAATTTTTAATTAGACTATACAAAAATTTAGTTTTAAAGTGACGTGTGTCAAGTTAGCACTACACTTTTCGAAATTGGAAAAGTTAACTACGGCATTAATTGTAGTGTGTTTGTTGTAAATTTGTTAGGAAAGAAAAAATTTGTAGCTCGTCATTTTTTAAGAAAAAATGGTATGTAGTGCTAACATGACACCATACACCTAGTCGACAGAATTGAGATATCCAACATGTTACTATGCCATTAATTGTAGCTTTTAACTTTAAAATTTGTTATGGAACGAAAAAAATTTGTAGCTCTCGTTTTTTAAGAAAAAATGGTATGTAGTGCTAACTTGACACCATACACCTAGTCAATAAAATCGAGATATCCAATATGTTACTATGCCATTAATTGTAGCTTTTAACTTTAAAATTTGTTGTGAAAAGAAAAAATTTTTAGCTCTCGTTTTTCTGGAAAAAATTGAGTTGAGCCTTTTTCGAACAAAATTTAGTATGTAGTGCTAACTTGACACCATGCAACATTGACGATAGAATTGAGATATTGAAAATGTTACATATGAATTAATTGTAGCTTTTTTGTTGTAAATTTGTTGTGGAAAGAAAAAATTTGTAGCTCTAGTGTTTTAAGAAAAAATGGTATGTAGTGCTAACTTGACACCATACACCTAGTCGATAGAATTGAGATATCCAATATGTTACTATGCCATTAATTGTAGCTTTTAACTTTAAAATTTGTTGTGGAAAGAAAAAATTGGTAGCTCTCGTTTTTTTAAGAAAACGATAGTCGATAGAATTGAGTTATACAATGTTACTATGCCATTAATTGTAGCTTTTAAAATTTGTTGTGGAAAGAGAGCTACAAATTTTTTCTTTCCACAATAAGTTTACAACAAAAAAGCTACAATTAATTCCGTAGTAACATTTTCAATATCTCAATTCTGACGTCAATGATGCATGGTGTCAAGTTAGCACTACATACCAAACTTTGATCGAAAAAGGGTCAACTCAATTTTTTCCAGAAAAACGAGAGCTAGAATTTTTTTCTTTTCACAACAAATTTTAAAGTTAAAAGCTACAATTAATGGCATAGTAACATATTGGATATCTCAATTTTATCGACTAGGTGTATGGTGTCAAGTTAGCACTACATACCATTTTTTCTTAAAAAATTACGAGCTACAAATTTTTTCTTTCCACAACAAATTTACTACAAAAACACTAAACTTAATGCCGTAGTTAACTTTTCCAATTTCGAAAAGTGTAGTGCTAACTTGACACACGTAATAAAGTGTAAGATTGAAGTTGCTAAAATTTGCTTTGAATTTCGGCATTTTTTTCCTTGACAGTGTAAAGCAGTTCCTTCCATATCAAGATATTTTTCGAACATATTTTAAGAGATTTCTGCAACCTTATGGAGTGCTGCCAGCTTTTATTTTTATCACATCACGAAGTAGCGAACAAATGGGGCACGTTCCAGAAACAGCTAATTGAGATTTACCGATTTTGACAATTCTCAAGTAAAAGTAAACAACGCCTAAGAAACTTTAGACACATTTCAATTTGCTAATACTTTCACAAAAATCGCCGTTTTGTTTTAATTTTCGCTATTAATTCTTTTTATAAATCATATATTTAGCAATTTAACACAATAAAACCACATTTTCTGTCGAAAAATCTATTACTGAGAAAATTTACTATTTTACAGTTTATTTTATCCTCCCATTCGGCTTTGTTTACTTTTAATTGAGAAATTTCATCGTCGCCGGGAATGCAAAATCTTGTATTATATCATTCTTGTTACCATATAGAGTTTAGTGTTGGAAAATTTTTACTCTTAAAATTAAGAAAATTTGCCGAACAAAAATGAAGCTACGCAAAAACGCGAATATGTGGTAGATTTTAGACCTTGAGTGGCAGATGTGGTGATGCTCAAAAAAGGGGCATATCTACTACAATGTGGTATTAGTCCGATCACTGAATAAAGAGAGCAACAAGGTTGCAATATTGCGGTAATTATTACGTTTTTGAACAGACCAATTTTTACTTATTCTTCATGCTGTGGTACGTTCGTAGTGGAGTTACACTTTTAATTCTCAGAATTGGTTTCGTTTAATTACCATGAGTTTGTTTCCAAAATAAGCGACTTCTTATTTCAGCGTAATTTAAAGTTTTCTATAATTTTGATACAACATAAAAATTACATTACAAAATACATACACGCTAAAGTACTATTAAATGCGTTTTAATTTAATTACTTTATTTTGTTTTGTTACTAATGTAATAATTTTTTAAATAAAAAAGTAAGTTTCAAACCCATTTTTTATTATTTATTATTTACATATTAAATAGCAGAAGAGCTTCTCAAACAATATTGATGCAATTTTTTCGAGTAAAGTTGTTGAAAAATAATGAATATATAAGTCCCTGGATTGTAGCAAGCCCCGAAAATCCCGGGATCATAAAAAATCTAAAAAAATTGGCATGCCTAATATGTTGTAAATGTTGCGAAACTGGTATGTTTTGCTGCTTGCATAGCGTTTTCCATTTACATATTTGTTACTCGGAGTCAAAACAAATATGTTAAACTGAGAGTTGGGTATGCGATATTGCTTACCTAAAACTTAAATATAAACACGTAAGTAAAAAAGTATAAGTTCGGGAGAAACCGAATTTTATATACCCGGCGCAGGTATCAAATATAGTCGTTCAAACTTTCTCTAAACTACCTAAAAGTGTATAATAGTGTTATTTATTGTTAATTATTTTGTTGTAAGCATGATAAAAATATAGTAAGGTAGAACCGCTGAGTCACTTTTAAAATTCTTGACGTTTCCAAACAATTTAATTTTTAAATTTACTCACAAACTCACACACACATTTTCATTTTCTCGAATTTCGAACAATTTCAATTTTTTATTTTCACTTTTATATGATTTTAAAATGTTGGCAAACTTCAAAAAAAATCATGGCCGACAAATTGAGAGAACGGTTCTACCTTGCTATGTTTTTATCATGGTTGTAAGTATTAGCTTGGAGTAAATGAGCGTCCTCAGTTATTGAAATATCGAAGTTTTCGTATATCCGAAATTTACCGCTATACGGGAGGAGGGTGTAATTTTAGTCCGATTTGAATAGTTTGGAGTGCAATGGGGTATAGTCATTGCGCTGGGTATGCAGTTACAGTTGCATGGCTATACTCAATCCCGTCCTCGTTCGCGCACTCTGGGCAACGTGAGCAACCCATGTGCGAGATGCGGTGACCAATCCGAGTGGAGTCTTGGGTCACGGCAGAAAGAGAGGGAGCTTCGGTGGGGCCATTCTGACTTATTCAGTATAAGGGCTCACTGAAGTCTGCAGCGTCTGTTCACCAGTAGG
This sequence comes from Rhagoletis pomonella, assembly GCF_013731165.1. Taxonomy (NCBI): domain Eukaryota; kingdom Metazoa; phylum Arthropoda; class Insecta; order Diptera; family Tephritidae; genus Rhagoletis; species Rhagoletis pomonella. The sequence goes on from NW_023458558.1 coordinate 76,142,209, forward strand.
TGCGGCTGCAAGCGGGTGTCTGCTTGGAGCAAGCGGCTCGCTATATAAACGTGTATTTGGTTGCGAAACCACCCCCGGCCCAGCAATGGGTTGTGCGCTGGGCTTGGGACCCGCCACGTAAAAACCACTTCCAGTGAAGAAGCAAGGCAAAGCCTCGGATGAGACCCCCCCCCCCCCCCTTATGATGACCACCACGACAAACGTTTAAAGGACTACGATTTGAGGGCATGCACCTGGAATGTCCGGACCCTTAATGGGGAAGGTGCCTCTGCCCGGCTGGTTGATGTCCTCGTAAGGACAAAAGCTGACATCACCGCCATCCAAGAAATGCGTTGGACGGGGCAAGGCAAACAATGTCTGGGGCCTTGCGACGTCTACTACAGCTGCCATGTAAAGGAGCGCAAATTCGGAGTTGGATTTGTGGTGGGAGAGAGACTCCGTCGCCGAGTACTGTCGTTCACCCCGGTGGACGAGCGTCTAGCCACAATCCGCATCAAAGCGAGATTCTTCAACATCTCACTCATCTGCGCCCATGCCCCGACGGAAGAGAAGGATGAGGCATCCAAGGATCTCTTCTATGAGCGCTTGGAGCGCACGTACGAGCGCTGCCCCCGTCATGATATCAAAATCGTGCTTGGCGACTTCAATGCCAGGGTGGGAAAAGAAGGGATCTTTGGAACCACCGTCGGAAAATTCAGCATCCACGACGAAACGTCCGACAACGGATTGAGGCTGATCGACTTCGCCGGGGTCCGAAACATGGTAGTATGCAGTACTAGGTTCAAGCATAAAAAGATCCACCAAGCTACCTGGCTGTCTCCGGATCGAAAAATGAGAAACCAAATCGATCATGTTGTGATAGACGGAAGGCACGCTTCCAGTGTTTTAGACGTACGCACACTCCGAGCAAAAGATGTACGCCCAAATATGCAAGGAAAGCTTAACGTCGAAAAGCTGCAATCACAACAGACAGCCAGCGCTTGCGCTACTCGACTCTCACACCTGCTCTCAGAGAGCACTCTTCAACAAACCGACATATGCGAGCAGTGGAACCACATTTCCCGCTCATTAAGTACCGCCGCCGAAGAAGTAGTCGGATTTCAGCGAGCCCGAAAGAACAACTGGTACGATGAGGAGTGTCAGGCAGCTGCAGAGAAAAAAGATGCCGCCTACAGGGCCACGCTGCGATCGAGCGCAACGCGCGCTATGTGGGACCGCTATAGGGATCTGAAGAGGGAAGCGAGACGTATTTGCCGCAACAAGAAGAGAGAAGCAGAAATACGTGAGTGCGAAGAGCTTGAAATGCTGGCCGACAGGAGGAATGCCCGAAAATTTTACCAGAGAGTTAGGCGACTTACGGAAGGTTTAAAGACTGGGGCGCACTCCTGTAAGAACAATAATGGCGACCTAGTAATTGATGTCCAGAGCGTACTTAAATTATGGAGGGAACACTTTTCCGCCCTACTAAATGGTAGCAGCACGGAAAGTTGTGGAGAAGAAGAACCCGAGCCCGCAGTCGATGATGACGGAGTCGACGTTTCACCGCCTGACTATGACGAGGTACGTATAGCAATAACGCGGCTGAAAAACAACAAAGCCGCTGGAGCTGACAGCCGGCCAGCTGAGCTATTCATGTACGGCGGCGAGGAGTTGATAAGGTGCATGCATCAACTCTTGTGCAGAATATGGTCAGATGAACGCATGCCGGACGACTGGAATTTAAATGTGCTCTGCCCAATCCACAAGAAAGGTGACCCCGCCATTCGCGCCAACTCCCGCGGGATCAGCCTTCTAAGCATAGGTTACAAGGTCTTATCGAGCGTATTGTGTGAAAGACTGAAGCCCACCGTCAATGAACTGATTGGGCCTTATCAGTGTGGCTTTAGACCTGGCAAATCCACCATAGACCAGGTATTCACAATACGCCAAATCGTGGAAAAGACCCGCGAGAAAAGGATCGACACTCACCACCTATTTGTCGACTTTAAAGCCGCTTTTGACAGCACTAAAAGGAGTTGCCTATACGCCGCTATGTCTGAATTTGGCATCCCCTCAAAACTCATACGGCTGTGTAAAATGACGTTGAGCAATACCACCAGCTCCGTCAGAATTAGAAAAGACCTCTCCGAGCCGTTCGCCACAAAACGGGGTTTCAGACAGGGCGACTCCCTTTCATGTGACTTCTTTAATCTGATGTTGGAGAAGATAATAAGGGCTGCAGAACTGAACCGCTCAGGAACAATTTACTACAAGAGCGTGCAATTGCTGGCTTATGCCGATGACATCGACATCATCGGTAGCAAAAACCGCGAAGTCTGTTCTGCCTTTTCCAAGTTGGATAGGGAAGCAAAGCGCATGGGTCTGGTGATAAACGAGGACAAGACGAAGTATCTCCTGTCATCAAACAAACAGTCAGCACATTCGCGCCTTGGCACCCACGTCACTGTTGACAGTTACAATTTCGAGAAAGTAGAGAATTTCGTTTACTTGGGAACCAGCATTAACACCGATAATAATGTCAGCATTGAAATCCAACGTAGAATCACTCTTGCCAACAAGTGCTACTTTGGACTGAGTAGCCAATTCAGGAGTAAAGTCCTCTCTCGACGTACGAAAACCACGCTCTATAAGTCACTCATCATGCCCGTGCTGGTATATGGCGCAGAAGCATGGACAATGACAACCTCCGATGAGGCGGCTCTTGGGGTGTTTGAGAAAAAGATTTTGCGGAAGATTTACGGTCCTTTACGCGTGGGCAACGGCGAGTACCGCAGACGATGGAACGATGAGCTGTATGATCTTTACAACGATATGGACATAGTGCAGCGAATTAAAATACAGCGGCTCCGCTGGCTTGGTCATGTCGTTCGAATGGACACCGACGCTCCAGCTCTGAAAGTATTCAACTCGGAACCCGCTGGTGGTAGCAGAGGGAGGCCCCCACTGCGATGGAAAGATCAGGTGGAGAAGGACTTGGCTTCACTTGGCGTTTACCATTGGCGTCAGTTGGCACAGAGGAGAAACGACTGGCGTGCTTTGCTGAACTCGGCCAAAATCGCTTAGGCGGTTACAGCGCCAAAAAAGAAGAAGAAGAATAGTTTTCAACGAATTGCCATTCCGTGCTAAGGTTATTGTATACCAAGTTTGGTAGAAATTGATAAATCGGTTATCGGTATACACATTTGTGGTTACAAGCGCCCACATTCCAAAAATTTCTAATAATCAAATTTTCTGCTAAGTGGTTATTGCAATAGCCTATGTTGAGCCAATTAGATTTAGTAGTTACTGATTTATCGCAATTTTCGTGTCTCAATAAATTGCCGTTATATGAGAGGTGGGCGTGGTTATTGCCCCTTTCAAAGATTTTCAACAAATTTCTTAGCTGGATCCTAGGCAAGGCTCGGACAGAGTTTGGTAAGGATTGGTGAAGCGGCTACTGAGATACAGTATTTCATCATAAGTGGGCGGGGTTACGCTCATTTTCTAAATATTCCATAACAATATTATTTTGCACCGACATTTTGCTAACTTTCAACAAATTCAATACAATATTAACTGAAATATCGTAGTTTTCAATAGCCACCTACCTTGGATAATAGGCAGCCTTCATACCAAATTTCGTTGAGATATCTCAATTTTTACTCGAATTATCGTGTACGCGGACAGACGGACGGACGAACGGACGGACAGACAGACATGATAATTTATGTATATATTTGTCTATCTTGAGGTGACAGGTAACACGTTCAACGGAAATAAGGTCAATTGACACTATTTCGCATACTGGTGCGAAATAAAGTCAACTGACATTATTACCTTTTCAAAAGCGAAATAAAATCCATTGACATTTTTGCCTCTTTAAACGTTAATTTTGCGTAGCTTCGCGGCGGCCTGCGTCTGCGCGCTACATCGCGCCGTGCCGCGCTGTGCGCTCGTTCTCTGCCCATACCTGTACAAATGCACAAATCGCGTGCTGTGGTCAAAATTTGAAAGCAAATTTACATGTCTGGCTGTAGCAAAAATGCTTGCCACGATTTTTTAATTTCCAGAGAGTCAGTGTTCAAATCCCATTGGAGGCAACATGCAAATTAAATATATATTTTTTTTATTTTTTTCATTTGATTTAAATTAGTTTTTATTTGATTTTTTTCTCTCAGTGTAGAGAAGTGATTACAGTTGAAAAAATCAATTGCTTCTATAGGTTCAGCGATAGATATGTACAAACATGTATACATAATAGGTAAATTTTGCTCCCATTTATTCCCTTAATCCAAATACATAGATACATATGTACCTATGTACATACGCGTCATGTGTACACTTATTCATTAAATATAATTCGTCAGCAGACACTTCTTGTCTATACTCATAATGAAGGAAATAGTTGGTGGTCATTAAGTTTGAATTCCGTGGCATTGGACCAATGGAACGAACATACTGCAAAGCTGCCCAGAGCATGTCATGGAATGTAGAAAATTAAAAAAGCACAACTAAACAAGTACAGCCGAATGGACAATAACAATATAAGCAAAAACAGCATAAACTTGAATGAGAAACATGGGGGAAACAATGAAGAAGAAACAGTAACAATTCATTGACCTCTCTTTCATGCTGTGTATTCTCGTACAGGCACTGAGAATAACACCGGTGGTCAACATAAATCTGAAACACATGAAAAAGCCCTGTACCTCCCTGAGCGATTCACCATGCAACGTTTTGTGCACGTGTGTATGTACTATTACTAGCTTTTGTTCAGGAATCTTCAACCCATATGAGTAGAATGCACTAGATATCGCAGTCAATATGCAAAGTTGCATTACAGCAGCGGAAGTCATTAGGGGTACTCTATGCTGTTTGTACGCGGTGCGATGTGTACCCATATGGAGGCTATGGTTGGCAGTCATTCGAATGTTTGGGGTAATTATTTACTTCTTATGTATTTGCAGTCTCTCGGACTGCTAGCTTTTATTAGTCAAATCAAGCTCAGTAGTTAAAAGTAAACCAATAAACTTAACAAAGAATTCCAGTACATTGGAACATATTTAAATAAACTCTGTTCCAATTATAACACCATACATACTTTTATTAAAGTATCACTATTTCATTGTACTTCAGTTACGCTCTTATTCAACTATCCAGTTTCTAATAAATTTATAAGCAAGAAAACTTGCCGGACTCTATATTTATTACTTTTTGAAATCACCCAGTTAATATTTCTTGCTAACATACATATATACATATTGTGCGCCTAATCTATCTATACTATAATAAAACTGTAGAAAAGTCGAGTATGTAAATTAAAATTTCTTTAAAAGAATGACCGAACGTGATACAGGAAATATAATAGAATACATTTGGACCATTTTTAGAATTTTTGTCTGTCTGTTTGTTTGTTTGAGCTCACTAATCTCCGGAACTACTGAATGGATTTCCATAGGGCTTTAACTGGTATTAAGACAGTGGCCGCGGACATAACATAGGGTATAAAATGGGATCTGACAAAGGGGCGTGGCACCTCTCATAGGCACAACATTTTTAATCAGCTATAACTGGAACCCTGTGTTGAAATACATATATATTGCAGATGCTTAAAGTAAATAGATATACTCTTGTAAAAGGGGAGTGGCACATCCTATAGGTGTGAAACTTTTAATTAGCCATAACTTCGGAATCATACGCCACATGAATTTGAAATATTTTTATGAAGACAATTGCATGGTAGGCCCTTATAGTAAGATATATATGTAGGAGTTTGTACAAGGGGCGTGGCACATCGCATTGGCGTGAAATTTTTGAATCAGCAATAACTTCGGAACCGTAAGTCACATGACTTTAAAATTTGGTGGGAAGACATACCTAAAGTAGGCGCCTATAAAGAGGTAAATATAAAAGTTTATAAGGGGTGGCGCGGCACATTCCATACCACTGAAATTTTACATTTGGGACATTCCATTGTGACAGGTGGGACATTTTACTCCAGAATGTGATCAATTGTGAATTATAACTATGTCGTCGGAACTTACACAACAGCGAAAGATATTTCTTAACATAGAACGATAACTAATGTATAAAATTGCTTTAAAAAAATACCAAACGATTTCCTAGTTTTATGTAACTACATATCATTTGAATGAATGTGTCTGGTGTAACACTGAAAATAAGTATATTTTACCTTTGTGCGCTCAAGGGTGAATTTTAGCCAAAACTCTTCATCTTCACGAATGAATTACACGCTTTCGATACAGCAAAAAAGATGAAGTGAGCAAGATGAGAGGAATGAGAGAAATATGTAGCAATTCCAACGTGCAACGGCTTTAACTTATCGTAAACTGAAAATCTTTCTTAATGTTTTATATTTTTATTTGTTTACCCCGAACAACGTCGGTTGATCTGCATCATTAAATACTTTTGCAAAAAAAATGGTACCGACAGATGGCGCCGGAGTCGAGATATTTAGAGATTCCGTGTTTGTCGTACGACCTAGATTAACGGGCATTAACTTTATGATAAGAAGTGCTTCTGCAAAAAACTCGACCCAAAACATATATGGCGCTGGAATAAAGATATTTAATACTAGGCACATCAACGGGTCATCGGTATATCAAGAAGAATAGGTAGGAATATCAATGAACTCGTTTAAACGGGAAAACTTTTCATCCAGTGGAATTCTCTCCCTCTCTCGGCAAACCTTGCAATACTTGCAGATATCTCACTGCTATTATACTTGGCCTATGAGTAAGGAAGGTTCTGCTCTTCAGCCCTTTCAGCCTAAAAAATAATTTTTACATTACAAATGTTTTTGCATTTCAATACTATTTTCGAATGAAAATATTTTTTTTTATCTCGTATGTATTTCAAATTTCTCATGATTGTAATGAGCAACTAAAAGATTATAAAGCGAACAAATTTTTTAAGACATGCTTTTATTAGTGGTTAATAAGAAAAATTGGGCCCGGCCAAACTTAGCTGCTAAATTTTTCGTGGAGTTATTTATTTTCATTTAAGAAATATGCTATCTAAATATGAACCTAATCATACTATTAACATGGATTTTCCAAATATCTCTACTTCTGCGACACCTATCGGAACAAATTTGTTGCCACTTATCGCAATTGTTGATTCATTCCTTTTCATGTAAGTAATATACATTTTAAATATAAACCAAATCGGATCATAAATACGGGTTTTCAAATAACTCGACACTCTATTTGTCATCATGTTCTGAGATAAGTTTGAAATTCCAAGCCAGTAGCTCGTCGGGAAGTTGGTTAAAGTTTATTGCAACATTTGATTACACACAGGTGAAACTTAAAAAAAGATTGGAAAAATAGCAAACGAGAATAGGATTATGATATGGTTAACATTCACTCATAGGGATTTGATCTTACTTTAAATAAAGGCAAACCACAAGAGAGTAACTTACGTGTGTCAAGTTAGCACTACACTTTTCGAATTTGGAAAAGTTAACTACGGCATTAATTGTAGTGTTTTTGTTGTAAATTTGTTGTG
>NW_023458558.1:76149817-76151579 GCF_013731165.1 Rhagoletis pomonella
CACAACAAATTTACAACAAAAACACTACAATTAATGCCGTAGTTAACTTTTCCAAATTCGAAAAGTGTAGTGCTAACTTGACACACGTGAGTAACTTGCTTTTGTTTCACATCTGCAAACCAAGAATGATAGAATGGCAGAACTGCTTCCACTTTTTCACCAGGTTTGCGTCCATAGGAATCGGAAAAAAAAACTTATATAGCACGCTTTCCTTTTATTTTCACTATTACACTTTGCCACTGCACACTTCATTTTGCTTTTTAATGTCTCAATAATTGTTTAAAACAGCGTAGGAATATTAACGAACAAATATTAAAATTGTTATTTGGTTTTTTCGTATGCTCACATTCAACAATTGCACCAAGATGACGTCATTCTGTCAAAATCACAAAGAGCGGATTAGCGGTACCGCGAGTGGCGCAATCTCTATTTCTCTCAATCGTGTCTGCAAACCACCCCTCGGCGACAAAATGTAAATTTTCTTTTGTGTTTGCAAATATTTCGTACCAACTTTGTTCACACTGTCTTTCGCCCATGACTTGATTTCTTGGCGATTTTTAATATGTGCATATTTTCATTTTTGTACATATATACATACATTTTTGATTCAATGCCATTTTTCGAGATTCATCTTTTCGTTTTTTGCAATCAGATATATGTACATATTTTATGATTGTATACTCTATGGGTACGTACATATTTACTATGTACTCATACAACGCCGAAAATTCACACCGTTCGGCAACAAAAAGAATATTTTTGGAGGTCATTAGCATTTCTTGGTGTGCAAAAATTATTGTTTTTCTTCCGAAATCCCATTTTACAAAATTTTTTAGCCATGTTAATGCTTTACAACACGTACATACATACATATCTACATTTATGTGTACATAAATGTACATAATGCACATCTATAAGAAGCCAGATGCACAGCTCCTACACCCTGAGTGAAAAACCAATCCAGTCAGTAAAAATACCAGTTCATTAACTAGCATGAGCTGAAGTGATGACATACCAGTTCGACAATTTCGAAGAACTTCTGCGATCAGCGACATCTGCTTTTGAATTTCTAAGTCACGAATAAAACGCAATTAATTGCCTTTCTTACAATGTAGCGTCGCGTAAAGAAATTTAATATAATATTTTAAATTTAAATATAAATTACAAATTTGAAATTTAATTTCATTGGAGAAAAAACATATATATGTAAGTAAAGGAATACTTCTGCCATAAAATTTAAAGGAAATTAACAAAAGAAATAGTTTTATATAATAAAAATTAAATTTAAAAATTACAATAAAAACCCTAAATAAAAAATTACAATAAAGCCGTAAATAAAAAGATTAATACAAAAAGAGAAAAAAATTCCCTGCCCAAGGACTTGAACCTCGGACTTCGGGAATACCTCGCTGGGCTCTGCTCTGTCGGCTATTGCGACTGTTGGACTTCAACTTGGGCAATTAACTATTTCAGCATTTAATGCTAAGTAATTTTAAATTGGTTGAAAAAACATCTGCAAAAGAAACATACTGACTTTGAAGTGCTTTAAGCCAAATGCATTTTAAAGTAGTTGAAATCAAATGCCGAGTCGGACAATCGGCTTGCTGCTTACACACAATTCAAACTGAGCATTTGAAAGCAGAATTACATATCTGGCTGGCTGTAGCTGAGCATGCAGATATGTCTGCTGTTACTTGTTAGCTTCCAAAAGGTTCGGGTTCGAATACCAACAGAGACTACAAGTGAAAATTATAATAAAATT
>NW_023458558.1:76151589-76152878 GCF_013731165.1 Rhagoletis pomonella
TTTCAAAATAAAAAAATAGGGGTATAATTTTTTTTAGCATAGAACAATCCTGGCTGGCGGCATTAAAAATGCGACCTTATTTTTTTTACATACATTTTTGGACCACTTTAATGTACATTAGGGCTGTGCGATTAATTGATTACTCAAAATTTTAATTAACCATAAAGTATTTAACTCAATTATTCGATTAATTGGAAATTATGATTACTCAAAAGTTCAGTTACTCGAGTAATCAAGATTTTTGATTAACCAAAAACAAAAATATTTGAGTAAAATGCTTTATGATTAATCAACATTTCGAGTAAAATGAGTAATCAGCATTTCAACTCTTTACATACTATGTATAAAGTAGTTAAAGTTCCTTGATACGTTGAAAACAACGTTTCTGTTTTCAAAAATTAAAACGAAAAATTTCTTTTATATACCGAATGTAAAAAAGAAAATAAGCATTTTCCAAAGCAAACTCTATTAACGAGCAAAATTATTTTTTTGAGTAATCATATTTCAAGTAACTCGATTAATCATCGTTTTGAGTAATCAAAAGCTTGATTACTCGAGTAATTGATTAACCGAATAATTGATTAACCAAATAATTAAATCAATTATTACAGTATGGGTATCGAACAAAATGGTTTTGAAAAGGCTTTATTTCTTCATTATATGTAGGAGGGTTGCCACCTATATACAAAGATAAATTCAATATATAAAATAGGTAAAATGAGTTACTACAATATGAATATCAATCAAATGGCTTTGAAAAAACTCTATTTTAAACTACATGTGGGAGAGTTGTCACTGTCTTCAAAAACTTAATTCAACTTTAATTAAGAGAATTAGATAATTTAATGGCGCAGGCGTGCCATCGGACCATAACTTGCTAATGGCAAAAATTAGAATAAGGCTCGCATCAAATAAAACAGAAAAGACTAAAAAAGCTAAGCTTAATCTGGAAAATTTTGACAATGTAAAAATAAAATAGGAGCTTAAGCGAAATATAAACCATATACTCACATCACGAAATAGCGATGAAAATCCAATAGACAACTGGAATAAAGCTGTAGAAAATATAAAAACTATAACGAACCGAATACTGGGGACAAAAGTACAAATGGTAAAAGAAAAGTGGATGAATAATGAAATATTAAAGATGATGGACGAAAGACGAAAATACCGCAACAACAATATTGATGAATACAAAAAGGTCAACAAAGAAATAAGATGGAAAAAACGAGCAAAATATGTGGACGAAAAAACAATGTGAAGATATAGAGCGCTTAGAAAAACTATGT
>NW_023458558.1:76152978-76154022 GCF_013731165.1 Rhagoletis pomonella
AAAAATCTGGTGAAACCGCGGGTTTCGGTCACTTCAAAACTGCTGATAAAACTGGTGACATTTGTATGGGCGGTGTGCAGATTGTCACCACTTTCCCCCTGTACGTGTGAGCCTTGCATCACTGGCGCACTCATTCAGATACTTCGTAATATTACATTTACATTGAGCCCAAATGCGTCATTTGGGCGAGAAACCTCAAATGCGAGGCCAAATCACGCATTTCTCCATACAAATTCACATTTCCAGAATGACGCATTTCGACGCATTTACACAAAATCACGAAACAAATGCGTTCCAATTGCCGTACTATTTTATTGAACGCACTCAGAAACAAAAGTTCCACAAAAGCTTTGGTTTGTCTTTGACATTTGGAATTTTTCAAACACAAAACAAACACAACGAAATAAATAAATCTTTGAAATTTGTGTGTAAAAATTGTTAATTTATACAAGAGCTTTACACATTTTTAGTTTAATCAAAGAATAATTGCCTTTTTGTGTCCAAAAAGCGTTAACAATATAATAAATGTAGTGTTTGTTTACATACATTTTGTTTTTGTCTTCCCTTTTCATTTGATGAGAAGTCAAAGCAAATGCGGATCAAGCAGTGTAAACACCTTCAAATGACTGATTTCAAATCACGCATTTTGGTCCAATGTAAATGTAATATAAGGAAAACATATAGCTGCACAGCTCAGGGTTGCATTTTCTTCACAGCGAATTCAAAATAACCTTAGAAGCTTTAAATAAAAAATCCTAAAATGTTTTGATTTTTATTTTGTAAAATTTATTTTCAAAATGCATAATATACATACTTAATAACCAATATTATGAATAAAACTTGTAATTAACATTAATAAATATATTTTTACATACATACATATGCGCTGGCTTAATTTCTTACTATTAGTATTACTCATTTGCACATAGATGTTTAAAAAGTTGGAAAATTTCTATAAGAAAGTTAAGCGATTTTAATAATATAATCAAAAGAAAGGTAATCGATTTATCTTTCTTTTGATATATATTAAAGGTTGCAAATCAT
>NW_023458558.1:76154032-76155648 GCF_013731165.1 Rhagoletis pomonella
GCGAAAGCCCTATTAGCACAGTGAGTCAGTGGGATCGTTCGAATCCTACTGAAAGAAGTCTGATGGAGAAATGTGGTGATTTCCGAAATGGCTATCACTTCTACCATTTTTTCAAATTATTGTTGCTTTTCCACAATAAGTTTTCATTAAAACGGCCTCAAGCTCAATAAAAATTGTTGAATAAAATTGTTATAAGGCCATAAAATAACAAAAACAAATAACTTAAGGACGAGCACACATAAAATTAAATATTCTGATAATAGAAATATTAAAAAAAACCAACAACCACATAATCAAGTGAATTGCAGCGGAATAGCTGCGCTTGATTGTAGTTGGGTTAACAAGTGAAATAGTGGAAATAACCAACAAGAATTAACAAGGCGAACTTAGCACAGTGCGTAGGCAACTGGCTGAGTCAGTGGGATCGTCGGTTCGAATCCTACTGATAGAAGTCTGATGAGGAAATGTGGTGATTTCCGAAATAGCTATCACTTCTACCATTTTTGAAGGGAAACTTTTTAGGGGGCGGTATCGGAAAAATGGAGAGTGAAATATTTAAAACTGAAAACGTTACCTGAGTGAGAAAGAAGATATAGGTAGTATAGGGAAGGGGAAAAAAGAAATAAAGCGACGCATGACGGGTACGAGTACCTACATATGTATATATGTATATTTGAATGCACGTATGTATGTAAACATATATGTATATATGTATACATATATATGTATGTATGAATAAACTCATTGCGCATTTAAGCTCTGCCGCTACCAAGCAGTATACAGTGACGAGCAAAACTGTAACATGGAGTAACACTTTTTATTTCAGCCGTCGCTATCTTTCAAAGTTCTAATGACATTCATACTGTTGTTGTATATTTTTATTGGTACATCTTTGCTTCCTCTTTCATAACGATTTGAAGTCAATTTAACCACATTAACAAAACCAGCAGACAAAAATGTAAATTAAGGTAAATGTTACAGTTTTGCACTCATATATTTTTAATAACTTTTTGACAGTTTTCACGAAAAAAAAGAATTATTAACACAATGTTCAGTATGCTTTAGCTTTTTTTAGTTCCTGGTTGCAATTTGGCATACCTAATGTGTATCTCTGTAAGAATTCTGGAAGTATAGCCTCCCATATATCCTTGGTTTGCTTTCACAGCTCATGTACTCCATTGGACGGACTTCGATACTTAGTAAGCTGCGCTTTTAGTTGATTTCGCAAATTCTCGATGAGATTCATGTCCTCGGATTGTGGAGGTCATTTCAAATTAGCAAATTTTGTTTGTCTTACATGATGCGCTTAGGCTTAATTTGGGCCTTTGATCCAATACCATGCAAGGCCATCTGATTGAAAGCGATTAATTTAATCTTGTCAGACCAAATAACCCTCAATTAAATCTTAAAAATTTGTTTTTTATTGCATTCGGTAAGGCCAAACATATCCCAATAGGCAACGGTCCGGTTTTCGTGCGATGCAGCAAAACGCTGCCACACTTTGCTTTTTTCTTTTATGATCCATTGCGTTCAATTTGGCAATTTTTTGCCTCACTATCTACTGATAGGGACGTTCCGATACCATCAAAGTATCGATACCTACTCAAATGAGTTTA
>NW_023458558.1:76155748-76158295 GCF_013731165.1 Rhagoletis pomonella
TACTTCCGGCCCCCTTTTCCGGCAACACAGAAAGGAGAATTCTACTTAGTAAGGGTTATAATCCCTAAGCGCGGCCGAAGGCCGCCTACTCAGAAAGAAGTTCGTTTTCATGTATGCACTATTTCGGTTTTTGTCATATGCATTACTTCGGTTTTGAGTCGAAACTGTGCATGTATGCATTACTTGGGTTTTTGTCATATGCATTGTTTCGGTTTTGAACCGAAACTGTGCATGAATGCATTACTTCGTTTTTCTCATATGCGTTATTTCGGTTTTCAAACGAAACTGTGCATATATGCATTATTTCGGTTTTTTTCATATGCATTACTTCGGTTTCCAAACGAAAGAGTGCATATGCATAATTTCGGTTTTTATAATATGCATTATTGCGGTTTTCAACCGAAACTGTGCATATATGCATTATTTCGGTTTTTTTCATATGCATTATTTCGGTTTTCAACCGAAACTGTGCATATATGCATTATTTCGGTTTTTTTCGTATGCATTATTTCGGTTTTTTTCATATGCATTATTTCGTATGCACAGTTTCCATATGCACAATTTCAGGGTGCCGTTTTATACACTTGACAAGGCCACACAAAAAGGAGAATTCTGCGTACAGAATACTCATAATTGCTATTCAACACATAATAAATTAGCACTTATCATATTCGCCTTTATAATATTCTTACGCTTAGGGGCGGCAAAATTTCAGTTGAAAAAAAAAATCCTAATAAGAGCTTTTGCGTTGGCCAATGCAAAAGAGCGTTTAAAAACAAAATTAGTCTGTAAAGTCAAAATTTTTGATTTAAGTTGAAACCATTAAGGCGCAGTATCCTCCTCACACATAGGTCAATAATAGTAACGCTGTGATACCATATGGAATACCAATCCCTTTCGGTGTCATGAGCTTTACATATGGTCTTATTTCCACCTGTGACATGTCTGCCAAGCATCCGTAATTTTTTTGTATGATCTTGCAACTACAACATTGGTGCGATGCGTATGCCAATAAAAGTTCTTATAGGGAAACTCAAGAGCACAGAAGTGCGTTTTCTGTTATAGGAGGGCCAAGAATCCTCGCCGTCCCACAGGATGAAAAGTTTTCCGGTACATTGCTAAATGAGTCGTGTGATCTCTTGAGTATCTTTCAAATGAAGCAATTGATATACCTACGGTGATCTATCCTTGTTAATTCACCACTTTTACAATTCGTAGTAAAATTTATGAACTGATTTCTGGGTAGATGCAAGACCGCATGATCGTGCATGAGGGCGCCAGAAAAACATAACCCCATCCTTCATTTAGACATTTGAAAACTAAATTCGTATAACTTAAACATAGGGCCAAAGCAGACCAACCACACATACATTTCGACTGCAGCGCCATCCATTGGGTCCATTTTCTGCAAAACCATTGATTACCATAAAATGAATACGTGTTATGAATTTTAACCTTAACTCCAGCGGCACTAATCAGGTAAATTTTTATCAAAAGAATTTTCCATCATACAGGTATATAGCTCAGATTTAAAATTTGAACGAAATCGGTTAATAAAAACGATTTTTATAAATAACTCTACTCCAGCACCACCTAGCGAGTTTTCTAGTAGCATGTAATTGGACCATATATGTATGTAAGATAACCTCCAACAATCTGACGGAACTATATTCAGTGGTTTTTGAATTTAGGCCGAACAACGAAAACGGCTATCATTTTATGCAAATAGGTATGTAGATAGGACAGTTTATAGCGAAACTCGTAAAAGCAAAGCTCCATTCTTTGTTAAAAATTAAAAAAAATTCTTCAAAATTTTCACATAAATTTTACCTTACTGGAAATTAAAGACAAAGTTACAATAGTTCAATGGGATTTGGAAATCTAGGAGAAAATGGTTCCCAATCGAATGATACTTGCGCGTTTACGTAAATGTATATTGATCCAGCCTTTCCAATAATTACCACTTTTCGCCATAACTACGGTATTGATAACATATGTAGCTGTGTAGAAATTCAGGACGTTAGCGTAAGCCGTTCCGGAGATAAGCTATATGAGAAGTTCAGTTTGTATGGAAGGAAGGAGCCACGCCCCCTTTCCCAATGCATTTGCAATATATGCATCAGTGCTAAGTTTCAGTTCCCCAGCGTAATTGGTTTTAGAGATATATTTGTTTTTTACGTTTTAGTCTCTATAAAAATTTTAGGAATATCCCGCGCTACATACCGAGTAAATTTTTGGTCAGAATATTTATTTTCAAGGTGTAGTTTAATGAAATACACTGTAAAGAGAACTGTATGAAATTGTAAAACGTGACGTCTCAGATTTCTTAATTTTTTGGCAGCTACAACGAAAAGTTTTAATTTCTTTTAGCGAAAAACCTTCCACACAGAAATAAAAAAAAAATTAAGTTTGTGGTTATATCAAGACGAAATTTTGAGAACGGTCCGTTGCTAACTCTAAATATAAACAACGACGCACTGGAAAAAGTTATTACGTTCAAATACCTAGGAATAATGATCCACGATAAACTAAAACAAAAAAAAAAAA
>NW_023458558.1:76158395-76169365 GCF_013731165.1 Rhagoletis pomonella
TGCTTAAAAACGAGTCCGAGCTCATCAACAGCCGGTTATATATGTCACGGTTACATACTTCACGAGAAAACTTCCGGGAATAATTTTCTCGGTAGTGTTTGTTGTGGGCCTCTTGAGCCTCCCCGATAATTGTCCTATTGTTAATAAGGAATTAGTATCTTGTGCATTGTGGGTGTCATAGGATGCCATGCCGTCGTCGATTCGCCACTTCTTGCTCGCTATGTTTGAGTTCCGGTCGCTTAACGAAAAATTTTGCATGTGAAAACAACAACAAAGTTAGCTAGCACGGATAGACGATAGCAAGTTTGGTTGTACCCCATTGAGTTCGTTCGTTTCGCCACTTGCTAACTGATGGCGAATCGATGACGGCTAATAACACTGGTCTACAAATTTCAACTTTTTTTCTGCGAATAAGACGGGACCTGGTGTTTCTGAACGGATTTTTCGTGCTGAACACGAATCCGGGGTTTTTAGGGGTTTCAACCCCTTTTTTCTCGAAAACGTGACGTGATGGGACATTTTTGGACCCCAGATTCGTGTTCAGCACGAAAAATCCGTTCGGAAACACCAGGTCCCGTCTTATTCGCAAAACCCTTGTAGACCAGTGTAATCAATTGTAGCGCATTTCTCTTACTATGCATATGCCTAAATGTATGCAACCATTTGGCAAGCGAACACAGGGTGCTTCTAATAAAAATAAAAATTTTATGCTGAAATACACATGCTAAGCCCTTCGAAATTTTGTGCTGGGATATGCGTTACAGCTTCGCAAATTTTACCCCTACCGAAACCAAAGATGTATAAACATCAAAAAAATTCTGTTATATGTTCTATAAATATTAGGGGACTTTTATTGTTTAATTTATTTTTTGCAAATAAGCTTGTATCTTGAACTTCTTTTTCCAAAAAGTGAGGATGTCAAAATTTTAATAGATATCGGACGGACGACAATTTTCTAAAAAGGTCTCTTAATAGATTAGTTCATGAAAATTATTCCAAACGAAAACTTAAAATTGATAAAAAATCTTAACTAAATTTAACTAATTTATATTAGAAGTTTTAAATTTATCCCACTGTAAGTGTGAATCATCCATGATACAAAAAACCACTTGACAATTAAGCATTTTGTAAAATTTAATGCTATTTATTATTAATTTTTCGTTTGTTTAAAAACATTTAGAATCGAAATTGTACCAAGAAAAATGTCTAGTTTTTTAAATAAATGAGGCTAATGCTCAATAAGTTGATAATTGTTGTTCTCATTTGCATAATTCACACCAACTCCAATATTGAACAGTGAACTATATTTTAATTTCACCCAAATAAACAACGATATAGTTTAATGGTCAAGCACATATGGAGGATTCAGAAGAGGTGTTAAGTGTCGCAATGTGTTAAAGTCTTAAAATTTTTAAACGTAAAATAACACCTAATACTTCTTTAGGCGTTTTTTAACATAACCAAAATGTTTTTAAACTAGTAGGAAATATATTATTGGCTCTTATTATACCCATCGAATCTTTCAAATAGCTTTTAACCGTTACTTTATATTGAACAAATTTAAGCATTTAAGACTTTACGACGTCTAACACGAATTGTGAATCCCTTAAATATAAATTAAATTACACATCAAAATTTGTAATTTCAGTGTTCGAATTATATCAGAAACAATCACACCCGATATAGAAAACTGTAATAGTCCTGGCTAGTTACATTGTGAAATAATCAGATGGCATAAAGACACTAAATATTTTTAAAATAAGTTCACTAAAATTTTATTAACCTAAATGTAAAGTTTATGCGAAGTGTTTATCGAATTTAATGTAAAATTTAAACATTTTTAATATAAGATATTAACTATTGTTAAACGGTAAATGTTAATACAACTGTTTTATATATATATAATCCCAAACTTAAATTGGGTAACACCGCTTCGAATTTTTACAATTGAAAATACAAAAATCTGCCTTTTTATCAAAAAGTTGTTTACCAGGGTGTCTTTGAACTAATGATTGGTACTGAATTAAAGAATGCACACACATAAAAGATTGCAGCCTTTTCAATATTCATTCAGTGTTAAACCTTTTTTTGATTTGGCATTGGTGTTTTCAATCTTGCTATGAATATGTTGATGTGTGAATTCATAGCTGCTTTAAGTGAATGGAAAATTTAAAAATTATAAACCTCAATCATAAGCGAGAAATGAGTAATGAAAACTGAAAAAAAAAATGTTTGATTTAAAATTGAAAATGATTTCACACTTACACAGCTCTGGTATGTACATATGTTTGTATGGATATATTTATGATGAAGCAAACGGGCTTCGTTGATGTACTGATGGGTATATTGTATGTACTTATGAACAGCAATGTTTTCATGTATGTTCATATGTTTGAATGGTTGTATATATATTTGTACGTATGTACATATGTTTGTGTATGTACATATGTTTGTGTACATGTCGTCGCCTCAGAAAACGGATGACGAATGTGCAAAATCACGATTTTGGGATTTTGATGCAGATTTACTAAGTTGGACATGCTCTTTCGATTTCTGCAATCCATTTTTTTATATCTCCATTAGTTTTTGAGATATTTCGTGCGCATTTTGTCGTATGTTACATAATATTAATGATTGGGTATGCCTTTTGTTGTATGTGCTGAAAATGCGTCACATACGACAAATTCCCATACAAATGTAATCTTTTTTTATCATAAAACATTTGTCGTATGTATCGCAAAACTTTGAACTTACGACAATTGGATGGTCCTCTACTATAACGATACAATTCAAATTGAAAATTAAACTAAGTAACTAATTTTAAAATTTTAAATTTTGAAATTTTAGCTTGCACTGAGTCTCCAATGAAATGAAAGAGATAAAAATGTACAAAAGACTGAATTTAAGTATTGTTTTTTGTTTTTATATAAAGAAAACGTATGTTCGTAACATATTTACAGCATAAGAGATGTACAGATTTTTTTTATTAAATACATGATTATGTTTTTGTTATGTTTTTTCTAATAAGTAATCATTATTTAATAAATATGTCTGTTTTTTTCATCAAATTATACCATCGTCGTTGAAATAGATACTTTACTATTGTCGTATGTTCTGTGGACAAAACAAAGTGGTGAGTAAACGCTACTTACGACAAATGTATACGGAATGAAAAGTAAATTTTCTCATTAACGTTAAGAGATATTAAATGTAAAAATATGGGAAATCAAAACTAATAACACCAACTACGTCTCCTTCAAAAGTTACAAAAATCTACCGTACAGTTTCGGATTAATTCGACCTTAAACTTCAAAGTCAATTTTCTCAAAACCGTGTTTTGTAACATTCGACATCCGTTTTCTGAGACGACGATGTATAAATGCACATAAGTAGTACAAACGAATACAAATCTAACTGCCCGTCTCCACAGGATAAAGTTTATATCTTGATACATACATATGTTAGAATATAAATAGCCAATGGAGACCGCTCATTGCTCTTCAAGAGCAATATATCTTGCCACCTATTGCCGGCAATTTGGTAGTTTGACAGCTACATTTTCATTTGCACGAAAACTTCGTGGCTGCAACATCATTATTATTTTAATATAAAAACAAAAATTGAGCTGTTTCCTGTTAAAACATTTGTAATTATGTACTTGGATGTAAAATAGCCTATTTTCTACATTTTATAAGCGATTAAATCCAACAAAAATACATTTTCGAAGCTATCTTACAAATGCTTATATCAAGATATAAAAAGCCCACACAAATATTGCCACTGTTATACCTTATATCTAGCGACCAAAATGACAGCTGGGCAGCAATAAATTTTATCCTGTGGAGACGGCCAGTAATAAGGTGCTCGTTGATATAAGTTGCGATCCCGTACGAGTCCGGACTAGTCAGAAATAGTCAGAATCAGTCAGATTTTACTGGGAATCGATCCCGTACTCGGTTCTCTGATTATTGAGAGGACAAAAAAGAGAGTAAGTACGGTTCTCTCTCTGTCAGAAGTTACCAGTTTTAGTCCGAGAAGTTTTTGCTGGTAAATTCTGGTAAATGAGTCAAACGATCAGCTGTAGTGTGTTTGGCAACCAAATTGTAAACAAAAGAAAAGTGCACTCTGCTAGTTCATGTTGAAAAGTATTTAATTACTTGTTTAAGTGGATTCTAATGAATTTGAAAGTATTTTTGGTTATTTACCTGTGTCAGCTGAGTGTGTTTATACACAAAATAAGCAAAAATGTACAACCAAAATTTGGAGGTTATGTTGAAGTTGACAGATGTTACCATTTTTTACTAGAAAGCGATCCCGTACTTTTCAATGTTACTCTCTCGCTCTGAGCAAATTTTTATTTTTTGACAGTTTTACTAGTCCGATTGTCAAAAATTATCTGTTTGTTGTACATTTGTTCATGTTTGTCATTTACTTTGTTTGTATGGCATCATGAACCAACGACTACAGATCACCTAATCAGCCATCGTTGTATTTGTAATCGATTTTCAGAAAAAAGTTTTCGTAGCGTTTTTGACGTTTTTCGGTTTTGTTTACACCGTCTTCTACCTCTTCGTAGTGATTTTTTAGCGATTGAATGTGTTTTCTGCAGCGATTTTAATTATAAATTTTGGTTTATTACATATTTATGATATAAAATAAAGTGCTGTGTGATCGGAACAAGTTTGTGCGCATGTTTGGTTTGCCAAAAGGCGTAAATTTGCGTGAAAAGTGGGTGCACGTTTGTGGCCAGAACGTTGGCATAGAAAAATCGACCCGTGGTTATGATATGCGATTGTAAAACACTTTCAATCATGAAAACCATATTTTATGAACTTTTTTTGCTAATTGTCATGAAGTTTCACTTTGTATATTTTATAATGAATACCAATTTAATCGCACTCAATCACCGCGCCTTTTTCGTTTTCTTTGTTTGTTTTCATTCTTAGGCAGATGTCAAAAACACTCAGAAATATACTTTTTTCTTGCCTCTTTGATTAGGTGATCTTGTATTTTTGGTTCATGGTATGGCATCAAACGCGGTATCGAATTAACTCGTGTCAGTGTAGTTCACTTGAAATAGAAGTGTTTATATGCAACAAAAGAAATTAGTCGATCGAACGCGCTTTCAAACAGAGTTCATCCCAATGCAACCTTGTTAATACATGTGTCAACTCTTAAAAATAATAAACATGGAAAAACAATGGCTGCATTTCTTTATACATTCCGGATAATCCCATTTCACAGCCGGAATAAACAGAATACGTTTGAAATATACGTTAACATATCATCAGGAACGTTCTAAAGAATAAGTAAACAAAAAAGTTTATTCCAAACGTCCTAAATGTAATTTCAAGAACTATTCAAATGTTTTACTTCATACAGAGTTGCATGAAACAACCGTGTGGCCAAATCCGTGTTTATATGCACTCTTAATACGATTCAACATCTTTTAACTCGCATTAAAAATGTGATTTATGGTGGCACGGTTAAAAGTTTCAATTCGATTCAAGAATGTGTTTACATGTGTGTGCCCAAATAACATGGTTTGACTTAGAACCAGGGTTCGGAAATATTCATATATGAATCTTCGCGAACATACATTTATGATTTTATACGCGAAGGTGAACGAATCAAATATTCTGTATTTTAAACGCAGGTGGCAACCCTGTCAAAAAAATATATCCTTTCTGCACATCCAGAGGCCAAGCCCTTTCATTTGGCACCTCATTTTTGAAAATCGGGAGAACGGTGTAAATATCACAATTTTAAACGCAGGTGGCAACCCTGTCAAAAAATATATCCTTTCTGCACATCCAGAGGCCAAGCCCTTTCATTTGACACCTCATTTTTGAAAATCGGGAGAACGGTGTAAATATCATAATTTTAAACGAGGTGGCAACCCTATTAAAAAAATATATCCTTTCTGCACATCCAGAGGTCAAGCCCTTTCATTTGAAACCTCATTTTTGAAAATCGAATGAACGGTGCAAATCTTATGCAATTAACAAAATTTCCTTCGCACAGAATAGTATCTCTAGCCACACCAACTTTCCGCGAATATTTGCCGCAGCATTTTCATTCATTTATGAACGAGAACGACAGCAGTGAACCTTCGCGAAGGCATCGCTTCCACTTATAGCTACATATATGAACGCACGCTGTTTGGTCCACCAAAACATACGCGTACGAACAACAGCGGAAATTTTTTCTACCTAACATTCGCGAACGCGAACTATCTGGACTGGTTTTATGCTTCACGTTCGCGAAGGAGAATCAATACAGAATATTTGATACGTTCACCTTCGCGTTCGCGTACGAAGGTGAGTGAATATTTCCGAACCCTGCTTAGAACGAATTGAAGCATCATATAAACAAGGTAATTGTGCGTGTGATTTTCTAGAGTAGTTTTGTACTCTCGCTATCTCCTTGTATTAACTCTTCCTTCGTTGGTATACTGTGATGAACATATGTGAGGATGATAGCAAGGCCAACTTACATATATAAGGTAGTGTTACAGGAACAGTTGAAATTTTCGCCCGATGTTTCTTAAAGAAAGCCACAAACGTAGAGACCGTTGGTTCAACTTGGTGTTGTTTTGCTCTAGATTGCACCCTTTGTGGGCCTCTTGAAGGAATTTATGTCTTGTTGTATGAAATCAAAAAATTTGGATTTTCTGGCAAGTTGTAAAACTTATCGTTACATTAATGGCCATGTTGTATAACCTCATTTAATTTGGTACGTGCTTTCGTTGAATTTTATAAATCTAAGCCGACACTATGAAATTGTAAAAATGAGATTTTACAATGAGACTGCTCGTAAATATGCAATGTTTGTGGGCAAAACGTCCAACTTGATTGCGGATTGATATGAACCAACGTTTTCGGCATGCATTATTTCGACAGGAAGTGTTTGTTGTAATTCATTCTGTCATTTACTACCATTATGCGTAGGCCAATTCATGAAATCATTTCATGCGTTTGAGTAGAAACTGAATGACTGAACACCATTTCATGATAACATGAGTTTATGCACTTAGTTTTTACTCAGATCGATGAAATGATTTCGTGAATTGGACTACGCATACATGTGATACTAATGCTTTTAATTTATAAGGTAATTTTATGTTTTATATTCTTGCTACCTCATAAATATATGAATTCGTGATAAGAATATATGAATTCGCCTTGGAAGATAGAAAGCGAGAAAGAATAAATGCCGAACGAAGGAATTTTGTCTTCTTTAAACTTAAATACTTGCATTTTGCAAACAAAAGTGCGTACTTAGTGCCTTGTTAATGGCGAATTCGTAAGGATCTATTGATTGCATTATAAACATTTTCATTTATTTGTTAAACTTACAATTACTTCCATTACAACCCGGTCCTATGGATAATAGAAGCGCGAATTCATATAAGGTGGTTACCGGAAAATGAATAAATAAATTATATGTATATCAGAAAGATGAAATGAAATTATTGTTTGATTTCTAACCAAACCTATGTATGTAACTCAATCGCCTAATGGTTTGCCGAACCGTAAACATATGTTTACATATCCAATTTCGTGAGTAGGTACTAGAGGTATACGCCGCCGCGTTCGGTATACGCGGCGGCGTTCGGCGCCTAAGGAATTTTGTAAAAAATTTTCATGATGTATGTACATTGAATACATTGTTTGAAGGAACTAAATACTACTTGTATAAAACACAATTTTACGAAATGAAATTTACATTTTTAAATTATTTTTTTTTTGCATAATTTTTGCCACTGGACAAGAATATGATCTCCTTTATTTTTCCAAAAAGAGCGTAGCTCAGAAAAAACATAGGTAACATATTTTTCGATCGAAAGCGTTTATTACAGTTAAATTAGGGTCGAATACTGGTAATCTAACGATTTTTCGCAGTAGACAACTCTTTCCAATACTACAACAACAAGAAAGTTATAACACATCAAAAACTTTAACGCCAAGCCAAGTCGGGCTAGATTCCACTTCTGCAACAGCTGCTGGTAGGGTGATTTCTTCTGCATCGGCTTGACCGTCGGGCTGGATGTCACCTTCCCAGTGGCAGCGCCACAAGCTACACACGCTCTCACCACAGCCTCTCGTGGAACCACGTAGGGGCGATACCCGCTCGCCCGCAGTCAGCACCGCCGTTAGCAGAGGGACGTCGACAGCGCATCCAAGAGCGCTTCTCACCGCCGTCAGCAGAGCGGCGTCAACAGCGCCATTCATCGGCGCCACTAGAGCGACTCCGACGCGAACAGAGCCCCACTTGTCAACGTCGCCAGAGCGCCGCCCAACGGCGCGAGTAGAACGTTACTCCCGGCATCGCCAAAGTACCACCCATCGGTGCAGCTCACCTACATTGCTCAGAGCGCTACATCTCGACGCAACTAGAACGCTCCTCTCTGGCGTCACCGGAGCAATACACATCGACGTCAGGGCGCTATTCTCCTACATTGCAAAAGCGCCACTCACCGCCGCGACCAGATCGCGACTCTCCGGCACTACTAGAACGCCACTCACCGGCGTCACCAGAGCACCACTTACCAACGTTAGAGGCGCCCCACTTAACGACGTCAGCAGAGTGCTGCCCACCAGTACTGAGCCACGCCACTACGACATAACGGGACACGGAGCCATTACCCAGCCACCAGAAGCGACATTTGCAGATATTTCCATCGTGATATTTTCTTGTTATATGTTTTTATAGAAATTATGAAAATTTAAATAATAAAATACGATTTACCAGAGCCCCGAAACCATAAATTTATTGTAACGAATCCCGGACACGGCGAGTATACCCCAGCGTTATAGAAGAAGCATCGGGGCAGCAAAAACGCTTCGTTACAACTTATATTTTTTAAAACATGCATCTGTTTTCCTTTTACTCTCACTTGAGAGAGTCAAATTGATGTTTGACAGTTCTACAGGTTTTAGTCCGATGCCTAAAGGAACATACTAAATATGGTGCCCCTTTTTTCGTCAATGACCCCTTTTTTGCGACTTTCTGAAAATTCTCAACGGCAACACTGCACTGTAAGTATTAAAATTATTTTGTATGCTTCCAATCTCTTCGCTGTAGTAACTATTCTAACTCACTATTTGTGAGCTATTAGAATATACATTCTGGGGAAACTTCGTGAGAGTGCACCACACCTAGAACAAATCTACTGTATTGGGGGTGTAGAGGGGGTCGTACACATCACAAAACTGAAAACGAGACGGTGAGGAAACTCATAGTTTACGAGCAATTTGTTGTTAAAGTTGAAAATTTCACCTAACAAAATGTACGATAACAAACCATTTCGAACAAATACAAGTGATCTTTTATTTTAAATATTAAATTCGAATATTTTTTATTTATTCGCAAGAAAAGGTGCTAATGTATAGTCATATTTCAAAAATAAATCGGCTCAATTCTTTTTTTCTACACTCGCAATCAACTACGTAACTGTGAACCACAATGTCTTGCACCAAAATGCTCCAGAGGTTTGAAACGAATGAGTTTCAATCAGCTCTAACGTTGAACCAGCGGTATAATCGTGAAAGTATTGGACATTCAAAAGATTTGCCAACAACGCACAAAATATATGGGATACGATACATAGACTGATTATGCACATCCAACACCGCAATATTTATTTATTACGTTCAACCAGAATTTCCGCAATACTTATTGAAAACTGCCAGGATGAGATAATATTCTCGAATAACCTGTGTACGCTCGTTTTTGGCAGTTTGGTCGAATCGTGGTAACCTCCCAGTGATTGTTATTTTCAGAGCAACGTTTCAACTGTTTCTTCACACTGTGCGCACACGCGGCTTCGGAGTCATTACGTGCGAATTCGAAAAGTAATGCTAGTAATGACGATTACTATCAATACATATAATAAAATTGTAATAGGTCGATGTCTGTACATTATAGATATTAAAGAAAAATTAATGTGGGGGGTCTTTATTAGAGCACCAGAAGCCAAATCCACCATTTTTAGAATTGGAGAGTTGCCACCTGTTTGAAAATTGGAGTTTAAGTAAATTGATAAGAAAAAATGAGTATTGCAATATGGGCGTCAAAAGAAAGAGGCTGAAGAAGGCTTACAGCTAAAAATATTTTTTTAGAGTTGCCACCTGTTTGAAAATTTACATTTAATTTAGTTTATAAGATAAATTGAATATTGCAATATGGGTATCAAACTGAAGGGGTTTAGGAAGTTTTATTACCGAAAATATTTTTAGGGAGGGCTGCCACCTGTGTGAAAAATTTTATTGTATTAAATTGATTAAATAAATGAAATCTATATCTACATCTATACATATAATAAAATTGTAACAGATCGATGTCTGTACCTTACAGATATTAAAGAAAAATTAATATGGTAGGTTTTTATTAAAGCTACAGAAGCCAAATAAATAATTTTTAGAATTTTTGAATCTCTGTGTGTCTGTATATTTGTACGCGCATCAGTCGAAAACATGGAATTGAATGCAGTTTTCATCGATGTATCACTAGAGATCTAGCTTCCAATATAGAAGAAAAAATTAGAGAGTTGCCATCTGTGTTTAAAATTTCAGTTTAGGTCAATTGATACGATACAGTAAATTCTGCAATATGGCTGTTAAAAGAAAGAAATTTACAGAGGCTTACAGCTGAAAATATTTTTGTGAAAGGTTTCCACCTATTTGAAAACTTTAATTTAATTTAATTGATAGCATAAATTAAATATTGCAATATTGGCATCAAACTAAAGAGGCTAGGAAATTTTAATGCTGAAAATATTTTTAGGGAATTGTTTTCATTAAAGTTTGTAAAATAAATGAAATATTGCAATACGAATATTAAACTAAAGAGGATTAGGAAGGTTACTTTTGAAAATATTCTTAAAGCGGGTTGCCACTTATTTGAAAATTTTAATTCAGTTAAATTTATAATATAAACTAAGTGTTGCCATATGGGTATCAAACGAG
>NW_023458558.1:76174365-76187297 GCF_013731165.1 Rhagoletis pomonella
TTTGGAGTTTGCTAAATTGTGAAAATAGGTTCCTTGGCATTTTGCTGTAGTGTCGTAAAGTAGTGCTTTAATTTCGTATAAAAATCTGCTATACGGGGCTTTTTGGTATGAGGAGTCCATTTCTGCACTCACCTTTTTGTTAAAACTTCCACCAGAGGGACCAACAGTTAAAATTTTGACATTTTCTTCGAAACTTCTTCTCGAAATATGGCAAACTACAAATTGATTTTAGACCCACGGTTTCTTCAGAAAATTTGGTTAGAATTACGCGTACAATCCTCCTATGCTACACGCGCACAATAAATAAATTGCCCCGCCCTGGTATGTATGTAATAAAATATTTATGTTTTTTAAGTCTATAAAAGATACAATACTTTCACACATACTACTACTAATGTAAAAGAAAAACCAACAGATACGTATTTCGCTGTTATGTGTAAGTATGTAAGTATTAGGCCCGTCAGAATGGGTACTTGTACGTCAATAACGGAAAAGTTTGCGAAGGAAGTGGCGTACGTACCGTAGAAAAACGCCACAAAGAAGGTGTTGCGTCTGCAAACAAAAATCAGCTGTTCCTTATGGCCGCGTACTTGGGGTCTACACAAGTTAATTTTTCAGATACAATAGCAAAACATTCACATTTTTACTAATATATCCCCACTTCTCTTGATGTCTTCATCACTGTCTATGGCTTTACAAAGACAGTTTATTGTCTGGATGCCTAATTTACAATGTGTAAATTATGTGCATATTATCATTGGTCTTGCCATGTGTAAACGCGGGGTTATACAACTGTCAGCAGTGACGGACTTACGTGCGTCAAAAGTTGAGTGTTGGCCAACGTTCGTTGGGTCCGTCGTCGCAAGGGTTGCCAATCTTACACTCTCTTTGCATTCAACTTTTTTTTCGTGCAACCCTGCGCTGAGTTGAACGCAAAGTTGAACAATGCAAACACACTTTTAGGGTCGCTTTAGCGAAAACGATACCACAGGTTATCATAGATCGACATAACAAGGTAAAACCATTGAGAAGCAGTCTGACGTTTGCCAACAATATAATTATAAAATTCGAACCCAAGCTCACACACACATTCTCATTTTTAATCTCAAACAACAACAATTATGAACAATTTAGTTTTTTTATTTTCAATTTTATATGATTTTAAAATGTTTGCAAACGTCAGAAAAAAATCATGGCCGACGACGTGAGAGAATGAATCTACCTTGTAATGTTTTTATCATGGTTTTAACTGTTCTCTCTATTTTTATCGTTATTAACCAGCGATGGGCAGGCTCGCGCCTATACAAAATGTATAGAAAGCTTCCCTGCCAGCAATTGGAAGAGAATTTTATCGCCAATCGCCAAGATGTCACTATTTCGTCACCATTGTAAGTTAAAAAGGGGATAGTAACTCACTACACAAAAACAACATACACTTTTAACGGAATTTTATTCGCCAAGCAGATATTCAGACGATAAATTACTGTAACGTAGAAACGTTTGTCAATAATTTGAAATTGAAAAAAGTATGTTTGTGTTTTCTTTTCGTTTAAGATTTTGGCGTGTACGTTTTTTTAAGAGAAATCTAAGATTCGTGTAATAAGAATATTAAAATAATAGCGTTAAATAGCAAATTTTTTTTTTTATAATCTTCGTATTTAAATAAAAGTGAGTTTCAGCGAATACTTAAATATTAAATAAACAATAAATTTCAATTAAATAGAGCATAAAGCAAAAATGAGATCCTTAAAAGCAATTAAAATGAAAAGTAAAAGAGAAGCAGCGAAAATTATAAGAAATTTATATGGCGATGAAAGTGCCGCAAAGAAACGAAATGTCGAAGAAAACTTTTTTGAAAATGTAGAAGAAGAAAATTTAAGTAGGAGCGACAGTGAAGACGACATAAGTGATGCAACCAAAAGTGAAGAAGAAGAAAAAATATCGTATAATAAAAATCTAACTTTTGTAGAGAAGCTAAGGCAATGGGCTGTTGCGAATAATATTTGCTATAGAGCCCTAAACGAATTATTGGGAATATTGAGGGTGGAGAAGGGAGAAAATGTGCTACCTAAAGATTGCCGAACTTTAATGAAGACTCCGAGAGACGTTGTAGCGCGCAGTATGGGCGAAGGTTTTTACACTCATTATGGAGTCGAGGATGCGCTTACTGATTTTTTAATGGTCAATGGCGATCACGGCGAAATCGTTAAATTGGATTTTAATATTGATGGCCTGCCACTGTGCAAAAGCTCGAAAAAACAAGTATGGCCTATTTTATGTAATGTACCAGGCTATCCCGAGATACATTTAATAGGTGTATATGAAGGCTACTCGAAGCCAAAAAATCAAAACGAATTTTTATCCGAGTTTGTTACTGAAATGAATAATTTAGTTGAAAACGGAATACGCTTCAAAAATAAGCTTTACAAAATTAAAATACGGTGTTTTGTAATGGATACCCCAGCAAGAGCTTTTGTGCTGGGTACCAAAGGTCACAGTGGCTATTACTCTTGCACACGCTGCCTGCAAAAAGGAGAAATGTTCAAAAATCGTCTCGTATTTCCTGTTGAAAATTCTCCATTACGCGATGACAAATCATTTAGAAGTCGTTCTCACCCAGAGCATCATAAGCAACAAAGTGAAACTGTAATCGAAAAACTTCCAATTGACATGGTTAATCAAATAGGGCTAGATTACATGCATATTATTTGCCTTGGGGTCACAAAAACTCTTTTGAAAGCTTGGACACAGAAAAAGGGAGAAGATTTCTCTTTTACTTCCGGCCAAATCGCTACTTTATCTACACAACTAGAGAAGATAAAATTGCATATTCCTCGCGAGTTTTCGAGAAAACCACGATCATTGGATGATCTTGATCGATGGAAAGCAACTGAGTTCCGTCAGTTTTTGATATATTATTGTTTTTTTCACAAGAAAGACTATTACATTTTTTTAAATTAGCAATTGCAACCAAGAATATTATTAGAGGAAAAAAATTGCCGAGTAAATAATGAATATGCACGAAACTTGCTTCGTAATTTTATTATCGATGTTCCTTCCTTGTATAGCCTATCATTTTTAACGTGCAATTTTCATTATCTGTTGCATATCCACGAAGACGCGAAAGCTTATGGATCATTGGAAAGCATAAGCGCTTTCAGATTCGAAAATCACCTGCAACAGATTAAAAAGCGAGTAAGGAAATCAAAAAATGTCTCTGCGCAGCTTTATAATAGAGAAGTAGAAAAAAGTATTTCGTTAAAGCAACGGGACCAATCAACGGGCATATTTTTTAGCCAAAAAAGGACAACCGAAGGTTGTTATTCTTATGTAAAGACTTCTAAATGTTACTTTTCCATTGAGGACAAGGTTAGTTTTTGCTTTGTGGGCGATAAAGTTGTGAAAATTAAAAATATAACAAATATTGATAATATACCTTACTTTGAAGGAAATATAATAAAAAACCTGAAACCACTTTTTTTGCAACCTATAAACTCCGTAAACTTAGACATTTATGCTGCTAATGAAATCAGTTTAGGTATTGAAATAAAATTTTCTCTAAAAGAAATTCAAAAGAAGGCAATTGTTTGCTGAACTCCTAAAGACTCTATTGCTGTATTACCATTTATATTATAATGGCATTATACAATTTTTCAAAAACAGGTAATAATGAAAAGTGTATACATTGAGCCGTATGCATAAAAAAAGCAAATGCTTTTTTTAAGTTACAAACCTTTTACTCCATTTGTTCAAATAAATTTTAGTGAAAGGTATGATATTTTAAGAAAAAACAATTGCTTAGTTTTTATGCATACGACCCATTAAGATATATTTAAGAGTGTATTGAAACATTTTTATTTTTAGCAGAGAGTTTGATCCCACATTCATATGGAAATCACCAGCAAAGTAATGATGAAGTCCAGTACATAAACTTAAGTAATGCACGTCAAGGTAGGTTCACTTCATATTCAGAGTACATACAGAAAAATTGCAGTTTAGAATTCCTCTGAATAAAAATTTATTATTGATTTAGAAATGCAACCATCACAAGTAGATGAGCCGCGAACAATCCCTGAAATTTTAGAAGAATTGCGTTCATTGAAAGCACAAACTAATAATAATCAGGAGGCAAATCAGAAACTTGTTCAAAGATTGACGGAGGAGGTAATAACTCTTCAAACAGAGATTAGAGAACTAAAGAAGCTACATTCGGTGGAAAGTGATGTTATACTTTTGCCGTCTCAGCCGTTTATTTCACTTGCCTGTTTTGAAGAATTTGACTCAAAACTTTTAGCTAATGAAGAAATACGAGTTGCATTCGTGAGTTCAATTTATGATTGGCGGGTGATTTAAAAAATATTTTCGTTTATTAAATCCCGTTTCTTGCAACATACAGAAAGAAGCGATCCAAAAAGTAGGAGGAAATAGTGCACCTTGCTTTCTCAAAATGGCCATTAAGAGTATAATTGCAGATGAACTTGCTGTGGGGATGACTTGGCGCGGTACGGCAGAAAAGCCCAGCTTCCAAAAATTTGCCACTTTTCAGTTTATAAAAGGTTCGTCTTTTTGTCGAAATAATTTTTAAACAAATTAGTGACATTTTTTTTCAACAGATATTTGCCATATTAAATTTAGCAACCTTACAGACCTGGAAATAAATAAAATTTGTCAGCAACGTTTTCTCCATGCAAGAGATAGGATATGCAAAAGGCAAAAAAGAATGACAACAAATAAGTAAACTATAATAAGTTTTTGTTATTTCTAAAAAACTTTGAATTAATTTTTTAATTTACTAAACATTTAACTAAATAACGTTTTTAACTTTGAATTTAAATAATGTTTTTATCGTGGTTGAATAAAAATGAAAAAATAAAAACAAACAAAATCCCTAAGGATTTTCAAGTTTGCAATTACATTTGCATAGATAAGTCGCCACGATGAGAGTGTAATTGCAAGCTAGACTCCTTTCTATTTTCAAATTTAATTTTATCCAAAACTTTTCCTCTATGAGTATCTCTTTCGACAGTTCTCATCTTATCGCCCCAGAAACTTCCTTTCTTATCGAAATAGTTCCTAATGTTAGTATCGCTTTCGCATCATAATGACGTAACGCTTTGGTGGAACAGTTCTTCCCGAAAGCGGATAAGAATTGGAAAAAGTAGCGATATCACCGGCGATGAGTTTCACAGAAATGTCGTATCGAACTAGTTACTTCAGCGATAGAAAATGCTGGCAGGGTTAAAGCCTGATATACAGTTCAATGTGAGCGTGAGCGTGAGCTTTTTATTTTGACCAATATCTTCGTTATTACTCAACTTTTTATATATAGTTGAGACATGAAAAGATAGAGAATTTAAATATCTTTCAGAATTATAGAATAAAAACTAATTTAAAATGCATAATATGCCTTTTTTCGAGCTCACACTCAACTGTGTGCGTACGCAAAGCATTCGCATGTGAACGGCAAGTTTTGACAGATGTGTGTGAGCGTCCATAAGAATACAAATGGAATTCTTTGCCTTTGCGAAAGTTCACGCTCGCATTGAACTTTATATCAAGCTTAAAAGAGCTTTGCCCGCGGCCAAGGCAGTGCCCGTCAGTGATCGGACTACTACCACATTGTGATAGATCTGCCACTTTTTTGAGCATCTACCACATCTACCACACAAGGTTTGAAATCTACCACATATTCGCGTTTTTGAGTAGTTTTATTTTTGCTCGACATAATTTTCTTAATTTTAAAAATGTGGTTTAAACATAGTTTAAACACCCGAGCTGGCTGGTTTAAACTAAGATTAGCCAATGAAATGTCAGCCATCTGATCAATTTAAACGCGAAAACGAATGAAAAGGCTGTTTGTTTAAAATATGTAGGTATATAATGGCGGGTAAATTTGTATGGGAGATTTTTTCGACTATGCACGTATTGCACATAGGTACATATGTGTAATTCTAAGCAACTTTGCCGAAGAAACCTTGGCTCTAAAATCAATTTGAAATTTGCCAAATTGCGAAAATAGGTTTCTTAGCACCTTGCTGAAGTATCGTAAAAAATTGCATAAATTTTGTACAAAAACATGCAGTAGGGTGTTTTTTGTATGAGGAATCCATTTCTGCACTTCTCTTTTTCTTAAAACTTCCGCCAGAGGGCACAACAGTAAAAATTTCCACATTTTCTTCTGAGCCTTTTTTCGCAATATGGCAAACTCATAATTGATTTTAGACCGATGGTTTCTACGGCAAAGTTGCGTCGAATTACAAGTAGAATCCTCTTATGCTATACGCGCATAGTCAAAAAAAAAAAATAAAATTGACCCGTCTTAATCTATACAAATCTTATGTGTATTGCATATCTATGTACATTAGGGTGATTTTTTTGGCGACTATTGTTTTTTTTACCCCTACCTCGAAATTTTGTGTCACACATAAAAAAAAAAACTTTCTGAAAACTTTAACCCTTAATATTAACATTAAGTACTCGCCCAAGGCGTGCAAAGATTTCCGATATAAAATAAACGTAAACTTTGATCTTTATTTTTCAAAAATCTACAGCTCAGAAGCATTTTATGGTATAATCTTGGTCAATGATGGGTTTTCATCAGAATTGAATGCTCTACAAAAGTGTCCATTGCGGCGTAATCCTTACTCCCACCAGCGTACTACATGGGTCACTAAACCCAATTTTTTTTATGAAATTCTCGTTTTTTGCCCCTATCTGGTAAATAACAAGAGCTGCAGAAAAAATGTAAACGACAAACTTGTGGGACATTCAATTTTCTACAAAAAACTTTCAGAAAACCAAATCGCCAACATCGATATTTCTTGAGGTATTGGGCTTTGAAGTTGAGGTAGTGTGGAATTTTCACGGAGTATTTAGCTAAATTGTAGAATTTGTTGATCAACTTCAAAGTCCAATATATCAAGAAATATCGAAGTTAGTGATTTGGTTTCATAGAATTATTTTTGTAGGAAACTGAATGCACGAGAATTTCATGAAAAATTGGGTTTAGTGACCTGTACTACCTCGCTGGTGGGAGTAAGGATTACGCTGCAATGGACACTTTTGTAGAGCATTCAATTCTGAAGAAAACCCATCATAGACCAAGATTATACCATAAAATGCCTTAGAGCTGTGGAGTTTTGAAAAAAATCAAAGTTTACTTGTATTTTATATGAGAAATCATTCCATGCCTTGGGCGAGTACTTAATTTTAATATTAAGTTTTCAAATTTTCAGGGAGATTTTTTTAGGTGTTTTCCACAAAATTTAGAGGTAGGAGTGAAAAAATAGTCTCAAAAAGAAGCGCCCTAATGCACATACATACTTGTATTTTTCATCCGAAAGCATTTTATGTATAATAGATACATACAGCGCGGTATTTCTGTTATATCGTTAGTATAAAACGGGATTTAGGTTGTATTTAGACGGGATTTTATTAACCCAGTTACTGGCAACACTGCAAGAAACCAGCAAAAGAGAGGGAATTGAGAGAGCAAAAATGACAGCTGAACTTGCAAGTTACAAGTAAAGGCCTGTATTAAAGGTCTGCATCGGAATTCAGTTTGCTTCACTGTGAAGTTTTTTTCAAATATGTAAACTACTCATACTTTAACAAAGAGGGCATGGAAGGAAGAGAAGTGAAAATTTTGAGCACTGTATACATGAAAAAAGTACTCAAACAAAATATGTTCCGAAAAAAAGAAAAACATAAACAAGCAGTACTATGGTGTTAAACTTCCACAAAAAATATGTTCCTTCACAAGTATTTTTTGAATATGTTTTCGTTTAATAAATACTACATAATGTTAACAGACATGGAAAAACAATGTAGGGAATTATCAAGGCTAATACCCAGCTAGCCCAATGCCGAGCGAGAGACAAAAGGGACTCCCACAGCAACACCTCCAAGGAGCGTTTTAAAATATGGGATGAATAAGCATTCCATATGGGTTATCTGCGGATGACCTGTTAAAGAAGAAACGTTATTTTTTACCAAACTGCTTCACCGATCATAACCAAATTGCGATGTACATATCAGATATAATTTTAAAAGATCTGCAGTTCTCAATTGCCCACTGTGTTACAACGCGTACACATTTTTTTTGGACTCGTTATCTACTACTACTACTAGAAATGAGATAGCATTTGTGCTTCAACAAATTTGACGTGCTTTTGTCGTTGAGTTTTAGAACGCTGTTACACCTTTTGCATGCCACAATATTGTCGATTCCTTGTCCGTCTTCATTTTGAATTCCTGCGTAAAACTCCCACACCCTGCTTCTACCTTGCCTTTGTACCAATTTATATTCTCCGTTTGAAATTTTTGTTTTAATTTGCGCATTGGTGGGATTTTGGATGGTTGGCTTTCAGTTTCCATTGCTGATGCTAAATTTAATGGTGATAGCTTAATAACACAGGTTTAGAAAAAAAAGTGTATGCATATTAAACCAAACCTATATATATCTCTATGTTATTTGACACGCTGAATGCGAAATCCGTTAGCCCCCACCACGTCAATTTGTGGTCAGTTGAAGGCCAAGTAGGGAAAAATTCATTGAATAAACCTGGAAGTTCAATAAATTCGTATAGATGACCTTGAGGAATCAAGGGACCCCCATATTCGGATTCAGCGACAACTAAAACAAAAAAACATTATTTTAATTGAATAAATTTTTTGTCCTATTTGACCCTCAACTGACCTCGAACCTGACACTATGGAGGTTAACGGACCTCTGATTCGGGTTCTAAAACCCCACATATATGAATTTTCAGGTTTATTCAATGCATTTTTCCCTGCTTGACGTTCAACTGACCACGAAGCTGACGTGACAGAGGCTAACGGACCTCGGATTCGCATTCAGCCTGTCGAATAACATAGGGTTTGGTTTAATATGCATACACTTTTTTTGTAAACCTGTGTAATTTTTATCAATATTCGTTTATAATTAAAACACTTTTCTTTTATATTTTACTCACTTCTTTAAGATAATTTTTCTGTGGATCACACGAACGAGAGTTCAAATAATACACAATGCAAAATGTTAGCTAAACCCTAGTTGCGCGAAACAATAAAATAAGCCCCCTTTCTTCAACGAATCAAATTCGACAATGAAAATAAAATTTATGAATTTAACATTATGTTAAATGATAACATTTTGAAAGAAAAAACTTCATAAGTATTCGTATACTTCCTATGAAGTTTTCAAATACTGCTGAATTCAATCAATATACTCAAGTGTTTTGGAAAAGCGGAACAGTGTTTTATGTAGCAGAGCACTGTTGAGTAACATTGCTCAGTTATTCAAATTTATGATGTTCTCTTTTTTTCTTCCTATCTTTTTTTGTACTCTAAAATTTATGTTCCATTTACTCATGTACACATGTGAAGAGTATTTCTGCTGGTATATTTGCAGACCTTTAGCCTGTATGCAGCTCTCAAGAAACGCAAAAACTCCATATAAAATGACGTACAAGAAATGGCTACGAAATTTTCTTGAGTCAAATTTTTTTAAGGCAATACGCAGTTCTTAAGAATGTTACTACGCTTTCTACTACGGTTTTCTACAGTTTTTTGTGAAAAAAGAGCACAAGGCAACCCAAGTTTGCAACAGAAATATATGCCCGTTCCATTATTTGTTGGGGAAAGAGTGAGGCAACAGGCTGTGAGGTATCAAAAATGTCAAAATTCCTTGGACACACACGCGAAATAATGGCAATTTTTTCTTGACCGTTTTCTTGAGACCTGTATACAGGGCTTATCTATTTAATAATAATAATAGATTGGCGCTTACACATATGTTTGTGTTTTGCCGAGCTTCTCCTTCGATTTGTGGCGTGCGCCTTGATGTTGTCACACAAAGCGGAGGGATCTAAAGTTTTGCGCCGACTCCGAACGGCGATTGTATTTTTATGAGAAGCTGGGTTCATGGCAGAAATACACTCGGAGGTTTGCCATTGCCTGCCGACGGACCACCGCTATTAAGAAAAAAAAACTTTTTTCTATATTTTTTGCGATGTTGCTTTGACAAGGGGTTGAGCCCAGGCGTTGCCGTGAGGAAGCGCGCACTGCTTACTGCTACACCACAGCGACCACCCACTAGTAACTATTTACTAGAAAGAAAAACAGCTGATGGCATGATGCTTAATGCAGTTCACATAATAGAGTTGCAATTGACAAAATAACCCTATTTAAATATATATTAAGATGGGAAATACTATTTCTCTTTGAAAATTGCTACGGAAAATAACAAAATAATCAGCTGTTCATAAAACTTGCAACTTCTTGCTGGTTTTGCGTTTTCGTACTTTCTTGCATATTTCTCTCATTGGGAGTAAATATTGGCTTACTCTCCGAATTTTGGTTACTAGCAAGTTACTGGATATTTTTTGCTGGAGAATACGAAAACACAACTGATAAATGCTGATGGTGAGTCTGAAAGGATAAATGTCAAGGATGTTTTGTTCTTTTCTTCCATAGAAAGCAACTTGCTATCGGTGAAGAAGTTAACCGAGATGGGTTATCAAGTACTTTTTGAAGGGAGAAATTGTAAATTTATTAAGCATAATCAAGTAAAAGCCGCAGCGGAATTAAACAATAGGGGTCTTCCCTTAAACTCGTAAAAGCCTCGTAAACCTCGTAAATTTACGACCCTCGTAAAATAACTGTCAAAATTTGTTTGGAGCTTTATATACGAGCCCCTCCTAAATTTACGAGGCAAATTTGATGCGCAAATTTTATACTAAAATGTATGATAAAATAATGAAAATAAATGAAAAAATAATACGCGAATAAAATGAATGAATTTCATCCACTAACTGTATTGACTTAGGTCTGAATTCAAATGTTAGGAATGTAGTAAACAGAGTGTCCAGATTTGGCGATTTCGCGCCAATTTTGGCGATTTTTTTGAATATTTGCGCGTAAAAATTAAGGAAATCGCCATTGGCGATTTTTGGCGATTTTTTCCCTTCAAATAAATTTTTTCCAATTATAAAAATATACAAAACTTAGTTTACCACGATAATTTTGCAGAAGAGGCAAATGAACTGCGTGATAACCTTGACTTAAGAAGCATATTAAAAAATTAATTAATCACGCTAATCGAAGAACTTTTAAAACGGTTACCTAGTCAATTAAATACTTTAAAAAAACTGAATATTTAAACCTTTTAACTTTCCCATGGAATAACTTTTCTCAGAACCATTCCATCCGAATCTTAAGAATTTTGAATAATTGCTTACGGAGTGAAAACCGCAACAGGCAATAAAATGTTTGGAAATACAAGTAAATTCATACTATTATTCCTGCCGCACTCACATGCTTTGTTGAGCGCGTTTTTTCCGCAATGAATTCAACAAAAAATAAGATTCGAAATAGGAATTGGAAAGCCTTAATTTAATAGTTCGAATAAAGTGTTATATTTAGGCCAATAGTTTCTGCTGCAAAACGTTTCCAATATCAAACAGTATGTTATCAAGGTTGAATAGCTGAATATATGACAACAACAGAAATGTAAATCATTCAAACACTAACAGGTCTATTCCTGTCAAATTTGAAACCCTTTTCGAATTCTGTGTACTCTTGTAAGCGGTAAATTTGGTTCCCATCTCATAAGCTGGCAACAAAGTATTTCCCCGTGAAATATGCAATGCAATTTCCACAATTCTTCATAGCTGAATTACTGAATATTTTAACTGCATTACCAACGTAACTAGAATCTCGGTGACAAGAACTGGTAACATTTTTTGGTAATAAAATGTTCCGGTTACAAAATCTTTGGTAACGTGCAGAATAGACCTGTAAAGGTGATTTTGAAGAAATTGTCGAAATAGCTGATCTCGCCTTGTTATAGGTTTTTATTTAATTTTTAGCGCCGAGCTCTTAAAAGCGGATTGTGCGATTAATCATTTAATATGAGTCAAAATAAATTTAATAATTGCGCAGTCCTATCGAAAAATGTGTTGAAACAAATATTTTTGAAAAGTATGCGTATTTTTAAAGAAAATTGTTTGTACATCACTATTATATAAGTGATTTGTGTTATTTATTATTAAAGGTATTATATTCGTTTTTATATATATTATAACAAGATCTCAACTTTAAAATAAAAGATTTGTTAAATCGATTTCATGAATTTTATTAAATAAAAGTTGGCGATTTTTAGCGATTTTTTTTCAGAAAGGGCGTTTTATTTACCAATCTGGACACCCTGGTAGTAAATGCCGCGATAATATCATCATTCTTGAGTAAAGGCTTTAAATTTGCCAAGATACTTAATTTTCTGGCGGTCCCACCACTCAAAAGCAGAAACAAAGTACGTTT
Source organism: Rhagoletis pomonella (assembly GCF_013731165.1). Lineage (NCBI taxonomy): Eukaryota > Metazoa > Arthropoda > Insecta > Diptera > Tephritidae > Rhagoletis > Rhagoletis pomonella. The sequence continues at coordinate 76,186,687 of NW_023458558.1, forward strand.
AATTCTTCAATGAATTAAGGCGCTAGCGCTTTTCATATACATATTGGTGTTGGCGCGGCAACTCCGGCTACGGTGCTAGCACAATTGCGCCGCGCAGCGCAGGTTTCCTATACCTATTTCCTGCTAATTTTCGGCATTTTCAACCAGGGTTCGGAAATTCTCACTCATATTCTCTCACGTTCGCGATCGAAAATTTTCAAAATCTCTTTTTGCATTCTTTTATCGCGAGTGGAAAGTGCAATCAAATTTATCATCTCTCACATTCGGAATGCGATCGACAAAAAAATTTCCGCTGCTTTTCATTCGCGATCGTAAAAAGCAAATAAATTTCCTCACTCGAATATGAGAAGTCCGAGCATTGCCGATGTCGGTCTCTCATAAATGAGAAAAACGATGCCAGTAATCCATTCGCGATCACTCACACCGAAAGAAGGAAAAAAAATTTTCTAGCTGTCGAAATCTCGACGCCATCTCTGTTGTAAGAAGTAAAGGCCTGTATGCAGCTCTCAAGAAGAGCAAAAACTCCATATAAAATGACGTACAAGAAATGGCTAAGAAATTTTATTGAGTCAAATTTCCTTAAGGCAGTACGCAGTTCTTAAGAAATTTAC
>NW_023458558.1:76187307-76295036 GCF_013731165.1 Rhagoletis pomonella
AGCACAGGGCAACCCAGGTTTGCAACAGAAATATATGCCCGTTCCATAATTTCTTGAGAAAAGAGTGAGGCAACAGGCTGTGAAGTATCAAAAATGTCAAAATTCCTTGGGCGCACACACGAAATAATGTCAATTTTTTCTTGACCGTTTTCTTGAGAGCTGCATACAGGGCTTAATTGTTGAACGCATGAATAATCATTTTTATTATACAAATTCTTCTATAAATCATGTCGTTGTGTTAAATTATTCTTTACCTTATGTGTACACACGTTGTCACAAGCGAAAATTAAGAAAATTCCAGTAAAAAGCCACCACCAAATTGTAAGCAACGAACAAATGTAAACAAACGGCTAATGTCAAAATCGCCCAACTTTTTTCCTAATTGCGATAATAACGGGCAACTGGCTTGCTGGCGCCCCGCAAACATATTCTGAGCGCTCAGAATATATGAGTCGGAAAGGAGTCCTAGGTAAGTAAGAAATATGAGTTTCAAAAACAAACATTTTTTTACTCTTATATGAATCTTTTAGGAGTCATATATGATCCAAGTTATGAGCCAGCACTTTGTGCCAGTATAAAAACAATAACGACTAGAAATTTATATCTAAACTTGTTTATACAGATATGAAAAATAATTAGGAAGGAAAAATAAACAAAATTTAGCTGCAGCAACTGCTATTACATGAATGCTGCAATATATGAACATATGTATATATGTATGCGCAGAGGTTTGTATATAAATATGCACCAGTATTTGAAATGAATTCCTTGCTAACATGGCTCTAAAGTAAGTTCATTAAGAGAGTTGAAGAATAAAGCCAATAGGAGTCACAGAACAGCATACAAGGAGCTCCGAAAGTAGGCATTTATGAGGCCAATAAGAGTCATTTAAGAGCTTCAAAAAGAGTCCAAAATGAGCCGTATATGAGGCCAATAAGAGTCCAATATGACTCATATTGAGGCTCATTTGATGTATGAATTTAAGCTCATTTAGGTCGACCTTCGCAGGAAGGGAAACACGCTCATTTCGGACTCTTAAATGAGCTCATAATGAGCACAAACGCTCCGAAATGGGACTCCTTAAAGACTCATTTATGACTCCAAATGTTTGCTGGGCGTTATCTTGTATTTTTGGTTCATGATTCATATGTAGATATGTATATGTAAGTCAAGAACGATAGAATACAAGATTGCGCATTCCCGCAGAATGACATTTGCGGCAACGGGTAAACAAAGAATTTGGCGAAGAACAATGAGTTGACAGTTGTGAATTTGCAATGAGAAAACGTGTTTTCTTCACAATTCACCAATTTTTCAAGCCATCTTATAGCAAATTAAGCACAACGTTAACAAAAATTATACAACCACTCTTGAAATGTGTTCAAAAGAATAGAAAGAATTTTGTGTTTGTATTGCAGGTGCCGGAAAAGTGATAATATCTTGTCGCATCGCATGTTTTCCTGCAGAAAGTGGTCGATGCTTGCTTACCTCCGATTTTAATTTGTAAATTGTGGTATTTCAACGTTTTCAACTTAACATGTCGTGTTTAAAAGTGGTGCTTTCAATTGTATGTGGGCTGGTGTTGCTGTTTGAGAAATGTGAAGCTGTTGAAGCTTTTGACAAATCTCCAAAGGACCAAAAGGAAAAACCAACTAAGTTGCCGCCTTGCAAATCATGCACTGTGCTTGTGGAATCATTTAATTTGGTGAGTGCGTGGCAGTAATAACAAATTTGTGTCGTATTAATATAAACTTTGCTTACAGGGTTTGGAAAAAATAAGTCGCGGCAAGCATGCCGGTGGTGATGCAGCTTAATTTCCATAATTTCCCATAAATGAAGTGGTGCTTTATCATGCGCGGAATGCACTTAAAGGCATGGTACGTCCTCAGAGTTTAAAGATTTGTCAATTCCAAATCAACACGGGCTTCATACCGGAACAAGAAACATTGATAACATTTTCCTCGAATGATCTCGATGATTTACCGGATGCCGATCAGGTTCCTCATGACTTTTAGGTTTCGCTGTCGTTGAGTTTCACGGATAACGAATTTCCGCCGAGTAGGAATCCTCCTTGGTTACCAGCAAAGCTCATAAGAAACGCACAACATATATTTAGTTCGCAATTATAATTCGAGGGAATGGTGGATAATTTCGGCAAGTCCCTATAGTATTTCCGCCCATTTCAATTATTTATTTATTTTCCTTACAACAGTGACAAAACCTAGTTCCATCAACAAACCTACGCCTGTTAGGTCAGCTGCTTCCGTAGATAACGCCTATTTTACCAGATGCTACCGAAATAAAGCAAGAGGATGACCTCGAATCCAACCTCAACCATCACCACCAATAGACATGCTCAATTTAAACCAGCCCCAACCCCAGCTGCCGGTGCAAGATCCACAAGCCACAACGAGTGACGCTAGTTTCGATTTGCTTGGAGCATTCGGGGATGATAATTCATCTAGCATTGGCTCGGCTCCAATATCTGATATTTTAGATTCAAAAAAGTCTTAGACTTTTAGGCGGCCATCCAAATTAATATTTGCTAAGTTCTGAATTGAGACCTACATTTCTATTTTAGAAATTAATGTACAACCAACTTCAAATGCCAACCTTGATGATATCTTCGGCTCAGTTGCTTCATCGGCGCCGAAAATCAATCTGGAGTTTGATAGTTTTTCTGTAAATCAGCCGACACCAACTAGTGCAAACCAACCTGGTGTATTGGTGTGTGTCGCGTCAGTCTCAGCAAAATAGTCTTGCATCAACAACCACAGCTCAGTACGTCATAGTTATTTTTCTTCTCTGTTTTTGGAAGCTAGTGCAATGAGGTATAGTTTTAATAAACACTTATTCGATTTGACATTTTTACTACTATAGTCTTTATTTTGCAGTATATTATATACATATATTCGCAGTATATTATATTTTCATTGATCCACTTAGTTAAGTTTAACTATAACGAAGCAAAATGATGTGTAAAACCAAGTAATTGCTATTAAATCTAAGTAAAAAAATATACAATTTAAATGATAATTATTAAAAAGATACATGCATACATATATACGTTATGAACATAAATATATATAGGATATAAAATTTTAATCTCTTTGTCAACTTAATTGCGGCCCTGAAAAGGGCCTCTTGTTGATTGGTATATATGTATTTATCTAAGCATAAAATTTTAATCTCTTTGTTAATTATTTGGCGGCCCTGAAAAGGGCCTTTGGATAAATCATATTACTTGCCTGCAAATAAATAAGTTTATATTTGTATAAAAGACGCTTGATGATTTTTTAAAACTAGGGACTTACGTAGCATGCAAGTATTTTAATTAATAATAAATTAATAAAATACTGAGATCAGTGCGTGTGAAATGCGGACATTGATTCATGCTGCGAGTAAAGAACGGTTAATTTCTACAAATTTAAAAACGCTTTAGTTCAAAACTTACCACATGTTTGGTATTTTATGCAATACTTACGGTTCTATAATGGTACCATATGGATCGATCTAGGTCAGAGTTTTTTTGGCTTTTCTTTTTCTTTTGTGGGCATTTTCAACGAGTTCTTTATTTAATTTTCGTATTTTGAAGAACATTCTTGCCCTGAAAACCCACCCTCATTAAGGTGATCCGCCCAGGAGAATGAATGGTCATCATAGCTCCTGAACGACGTGCTGGGAATGTCATCCTGCAGCTTGTGGCAAATATATCCCGCTAAATGCTCGAGTCCGTCTAGCTCCAAATCCTCGAATTCCGCTTCTTCAACCGGCCACAGTTCTGCATTAGAGCTTAAGTTCTTCAGCAAAATACCTGTAAATATGGTAAAATATATATGTGCGATTATTAATAAAATATATTTTTATATTTAAGCCGAATGAAATAGATAAAAATTATTTTGAATTACTTGTAAGCGGAGGCTGCGTGATTTCTATGTCAGGCGTATCATCCTCTTCTACATTAGCAGAATCGGATAATACGCTCTTGTTGTGTCCTAGCAGGTATAGTCGCAGACGGTACTTGAATTCCTGTTGGTCAGGGTGATCATGTAACCCGCCTTTTGACCGAATAATGCCGAAGAAATTTTCTAGTACGTCTTGGTTTAGCCGATACGTCAAGACATACTTGAGATTAAAGCGAGCTTTAATGTCCTCGAATAACAACTTCAACGCCGTATTACTTTGAATGATTCCTAGGGATATAGTAAGAAAAAATAACAAACATTTAATGTTATTCTTGAGATAACCATATGTATTAGTTTACCTTTTTGGAATGGCAGCAGACTAAATTTGCCAAGCACCCTCATATTTTTGACTAGGTCGGTCATCTCGTCTAGGATCTTGTTTTGCTCCTCGATTGCTAAACCGTAAGCAAGACACCACTTCCTGGAGTCGGCGTGAGGCACCCTGACGTTTAGAACGTCAAACCAGTCATTTGTCTAAGGTGTATAATTTGAACATGAGTTTTAATATTGCGGTTTAAATACTGTGTTTACTTACTGTTTTGAATAACTGGAAGCATTCGGTCCAGTTTTGGTTCTGCAAATGACCCAGACTTGCTGCCCTTGTTATGGCCTGCTCCACAGTATGCGAAAATAGTTTCGCTGCCGTCTTGACCTTTTGGCGGTGAGCTCCAGCCACGGTCAAGTTACTTGCAGAAATCTTGTGAGTTATTGTCAAGTCCGTGCTTGTAATTGACAATAACTCCAAAATTATTTCCTTTTTCACAGGTTTCCCATTAATTAGGAATCCTTGATCAAGGAAATGATTTCGCAAAAGTTTTAGCAAGTGTGGCACGTCAGCGAAAACGTAAATCCTTTGGTCATTGAAAATAAACCTATGGAAATGAGAAGTATTATAAGAACTGAAATCAATAAGTTTAATTGTGATTATTTACCACGGCTGGTCTTCAGTTACGCCTAGATCATTAAATAGGGCCCTATTGGTACCTCCAAGATCGCATACGACAGCCACTGCGTTATATCCGCAATCTTTTGACTTCTCCAACATGCTTCGAAGCCAAACGGAAGTCATTTTGCAGTCGAAGTCATAAAAGATTGGCTGTTTCCACTTTGCCATGAGACCTGAAACATAAAAGGCCTTAATAAAGGTTTGATATTCTATAAAATCTTGATTGTAATGTTTACCTCTTAACATCGCTACCTGTACGTAGTTGACGGGGGCTAATGTTGATTCCGACGAAATATCGTAACAGTAAGATTGTCTTACTTTCATTTCGTCGAAACTCAACACGCATAGCTTCTGTGCCTCGTTCATGTGGGTAGCGGCGGCCAATAACCGGAAGACTGGGGTTATAAGTCCGCGCGAAATGCCCAGTTTTTGTGCCCAACTTTGAAGTGTGCGGACCGATGGGAGTGGAAGGCATTGCTTATATAGCAACCTGTATGCTTTAGGACTGGCAGCATACAACGATATTGACTTCGCAATATCCTCTTCCGCCCATTTTCGTCGCTTCGACCCAGACTTCAGCTTCGCTATCTGCCCTTTGGTGAAGATGGAAGCTAGTGCATCTTCCACATTTTTCATTTGGGCAGCCATTTCATCCAAACGTTTTTGCAGTGACTCCATTTTCCATGCGTGTCTCTTCAATTGCAGGTCGGACTCCCGCTTCAATGTAGCGAGCTCGGTGCACTGCTTTTCGGTTTCCTTTTTGAGGTGTGCATTTTCGCGCTTGAATGTCTCACTTCAAATAAGAGAAATATAAGATATTATTACATTTACACATAAAGATCTGTTACTTATTAACGTATACTTCCACTTTCAACACTTCCACTTCCTGAAGATCACTATCATAGTAAACACAGTTACGGATAGGTGACGTCGAAGCATCAGCAGTACCGTCCCTGGGCCGATATTCTTTATCGCCTTCATTTAAACCAACTAATAAACCACTGACATTAATAATATAATATTTATAGTATAATATTTGCTACCTTCGCAATTTTGTACCTCAATGATCTCCTCAACGCTGTCATTTTGTGACTCACACACCGGAGCAGGATCTATTTCCCACTCAAAAATGGTTGGCATGGCGTCGCGGCGAAGCGATGGTCGACTAGCAGTTCCTAAGACTTTTATTAGATATCGACATATATAAGTAATGAAAATAAATGATAGTTACTCATGTAATCCTTATCCGTAAAGTGCTTCATGCATATTACGCTGGTGCCTGAATGGTATGGCTTCTCCTGCCGGCAGAACTCTACCCACTTTCTGGCCAAGGCGTCGTCGCGGGGAAACAAAAAAAAAATGCATTTAGGGCCTTTACCCCTACGGCTGCTGCAATTCAACACACGACACGACATTTTTATAAACAGCCTCATTGCGAGAGTCGTGCCGAATGCAAGTCGTTTTTCGAGAGTCGAATCGTATCGAAAATTTAGCGTCATTGCCTAAAATTTCCACTCGACTAGTGTATTAAAACGGAAGAACTTGGCAGCACTGTATAGTTTTCGACAATTTTCGTCGTTTACTTATTTCAGCACGACAGTAGACAATGCTAATGTTGTCGAGTCGTACAATTCAGCCTAATTTACGACTTACGCAATGAGGCTGAAAGTTTTTATTAAAAATAAAATGTTTTTTACTTCAGAACGCACGAATTACTTCGATTTTTCACTTGAAAATATACAATACGTTTGCAATACGTTTGCACTTGTTTATAAACAAAAAGTTTGTTTACGTATTGCCATAAACGTCAAAGTCGGCAAAACCAAAGTAGCGGTTTCGGGAATTCGCCACCTTCAGTTCATTACACCATGTATGTAAGTCATGATTCAATAACAAGGTTCATAGAATAGAAGGTTACGACATGGTGCTGTTAAAAATTTGTTTTCCTCCAATGACGTAGTTACGAAGTGAGTTCTGATTGGCTGAAATATTTTACGTAGAAGGAGAGTACACAAAACGCAGAAAATATAGCTGCCGTATAGCATATTTTAGGAATCCTAATCAAATAGGCATTTTTTGATATAAAATCGTGGCAAAGCTTATTATAACAACATAAAGTGTTATAACTTCACGTGAAACCGGATTAACATAATAATAGTGACAACTGAAATGTAAATCGAATGCAAATTGAAATTTGATGGTGATTTTATTCTTGAAAGTGAGCAGAACGCACTCATGCATTTTTAAATAAAAAGCGTTCATAACATTGGCGATATTTCGCTACCGAAATTGCAATTAATCTTTAGACATACGGTAATTTTTGCCATCAAAAACAGCGCACTTAAATTTTTAATAATTTAAATAAACTCAAAGACGCAGAAAAAATAACAAACTTCAACGCAAATGGTCAAACGGTAAATATCAGGGTTACACATATTTGAAATAAAACTTGATGTATTTTTGACTAAAATAGTGTATTTTTATAAGATAATTCTTTAGGAATGTGGCGACCCCCAAAATTGAGCCATCTACGTCATCGAGATGGCGGCCATGGCTGATGTCGTAACCTTGTATTCTTGATTCAATAATGAAAGGTTTTGTAAGTAGCTTTTTTTTATATTTGACTTTCCCACCCACAGGGATGGTTTTTGGAAGCAGGAAAAAGGGGAAGAATTCAATCACACTTCCTAAAATGGTAGCTAAATTCCGCAAAAAGGTTGGGATAACAGTGCATAGTGGTAGATTAAAACAAAAACGAATTTTATTTAATTATTTAATTTAAAACAGCTTATTTACATCGAATATAACCCCTGGTTGTTATTAAAAATAAATATTTCTATGAATGTACATATGTATATATGAAAGGTGCGTACGTCAGACGGCGCATAACTCGAGAATGGGTGGTCCACTTTGAGCTAGTTTTTTGGTGTGTTTGTTTGCCTTGTAAATTTTTTGCGGTACCATTTACAATAGATAGATATGAAGAAGCTATTAGTTTGTGGAAATTATGGAATTTTGATTAAAAAACGCCAAATAAAAACATTTGGAGCTTACATCTCTTTCGCGGTTATGGATCGATCGCTTCGAATATGGTAATTCGAATTCTTTGATGTTGCACTTTCACTATTCTGGGGAGATTATGCCGCTGTCAGAATATTAAACATTGGCTTACACAGCCGCGATTGGCGCTTCGTTTCGGACGACGGACGGTTCCTTATTGCGTACTTTAGACCCCACGGCTTTTAATTTAGAGAATTTTAGCGCTGGAAATTTAGCGTAGCCATTGTCCGAAAACCACTGCAGGATTGTGTTGTGTAGGTCAATACCTAAATATCTTCCTTGACTTATTTACCAGAACCATTGCGCGCTTTACTTTACAGCGACTATACAGCGACTTGGCAGAATCAATAGGTCTCCACGAATGACGACAAACACAACAATGCGGAATTTAAGGGAATTTCATCTCTTGATCCTTCATTGAATTTCTGTAGGCCAACGATTCTCACCCATTTTGTCGCCAGCGAATGTAGAACAAACATTTCTTCAACTTTAAAAGGTAAAAATTTCACTACTAAAAATTTAAAAATGTTCCTAAAACTTGCAAAGAAATTTAGAAAATAAATATCACTGTTTTTGTTGTTTGGTGGGAGTGACATTGATAAAATTAGAGTGAGAGAAAGTTTTTCTTACAAAACCTTTCATTATTGAATTCATGTAATGTAAGTAATGCAAGCAAATGCTTTTCGGTTGGAAGGAATGTACGAATATGCACAAATATATTAATTATGGTGGTCATATATATGTATGCACATATAAATTACATATACCACGTTTATATGATTCGTTCTAAGTCAAACCTTGTTATATGCACACACACATGTAAACACATTCTCTAATCGAATTGAAACTTTTAAGAGTTGTTGCATCGTGTTAAGAGTGCATATAAACACGGAATTTTTCCACACGGTTGTTTCATGCAACTCTGTATAAAGTAAACCATTTAAATAGTTCTTGAAATTACATTTATGATAAGCTTTGTTATAAAATTAATAGCTAAGATAATTTTTATAAGGCTGTTTGAGTCTTTAATTGTTATTTTTCAATGTTCATTATTTTCATGTATTAACATGTATTGTCGAAAATGATAAATTACGTTCTGCTAAGAAGGAGCATAACAATAGGTCCATTCAATATCAAAAACTTGTTACGTATTGTTGCTAGTACTTGAAAGTTTTTACTGGGAATGCATTCAATAACCCAAAATATTTGCAAGAGGGAGCGAATTCGAGAGCATAACAACCCGAGAGAGCTGTAAATTCTTGCAAGTAAAAATTTTACTAGCAGGAATTGGCAGGAGTCAAAAAGTAAGGTTATGTTTAATGTTACCAACCGTACTTCTTTCGGAAGTACAGTACTTCTTTTTTCGCTCTTGTACTTCGTACTTCGAAGTACAGTCAAATGTACTTCTTTGCGATATTTTGTACTTCAGGAAGGAGATTCTGTAACAAGTTAGCGACAATTTTCCGATCGCTATCGCACTTTTTGACGCATGATATAAATATTTTTGCATCCAAAAGTGCGATAGCGATTCGAAAATTGTTGATAACTGGTTACAGAATCTCCCCCAGGTCCTGTTCTCCGATTTTCTGGACGATCGTCACATGGGCTGGGCAATAAATTCGTTCAAACCATTAAAGTCGTCGTGGACCGATGGTATCATACCTGCACAGCTGCAAAGGGTTCTGAAGGTGTCGTGCAATTGGTTGGATCCTATTTATGCGAACTCCGTGAGGATCGGGTACATCCAAAGGCTTGGAGGGTAGTCAGTGTTGCGTTCATCCCGAAGTACGGAAAAGCCTCTCCCTCTCCCCCTAAGGATTTTAGGGCTATCAGTCTTTTCGATTTTGCTAAACCGCTTTGGCTAAAAATACTAGGGAGACTGATAGACGTTTACGTAAGAAACGCGATTCCTCGTGATTGTCTTTCAAGAGCTCAATATGCTTATTGCAAGAAAAGGTCGGTGAGTACCGCCCTGAACACATTGGTAAACTGGTCAGAGGAAGTCTTCAAGCATAAAGATTATGCAGTAGGACCTTTTTCGATATCGAGAGGCCTTTAAAAATGTCACTCCAGAGGCAATAGTCAAGTTTATTCATAATCTGGCGGTTGAAACCAACCTAATAAGGCTTGTCTACAGTTTACGTCATGCCAGAACTGTCGCGGCCGATTGGGCGAGCGGCTACACACAATGCAAAGTCAGTAGGAACACTCCAAAAGGTGGCTTTCCCTCTCCCCTGCTCTGGATTGCGGTTGTAAACGACCTTCTAGAGGAACTGGAAAAAGTGGGCTTTCGGGTGATCGCCTATGTAGATGAGGTGGAACTTTTGGTTAAGGGACGATTTCTATACACCCTTTTTAATCTGGCTCAAGGTTACCTGAAACAGGTAACTAGGTGGGCGATCAACGGCGGCTGTATAGGAAGCCTAACATTGTGGAAAGGGTTGAAAAGGTGTCGGTTGCCTCGCCCAAATTTATTCAATAGCTCCAGGAAACCAGATTTAAGCCTATATTGTTTCAAGGCGCCCTTGTCTGGTGGAACGCACTAGAGAAGGCTACACTTGTAAAACAGGAATTAGCGGAGCATTAGGAACCAAATCTATACTGGCGCTTAACATACATATGTTGAACACGGCGCCTGCGGATATTACAGACAGAATTGTCGCAGCACGAACTGTTATTAGCCTAAGGAAAACCGGGTCCGTCATTTTGTGATACAAAAAGGGAAAGAAGACGTTGCTCTGCTGCAGCAAATATTTTTATAGGACAATTTAAAACAGGGGACCTCTCAAGGGCTAGTGATGGGGGTTCTGACAGGCCATTGTGCGATTGGTATCCATGCGGTGAGATTAGGAATTTCAACTTATATCAGCTGTCAAGAGGAAGAACAAGTGTCTCCACACTTTCTTTTAGTCTGTCCAACCTTCGCGAGGCTAAGATGGAAGCATTTTGGCTCGCACTTCTGAAAAAACACTGAGCTCTCAGGAATCGAAATCAGCCGCATTCGAAATTTCGTAATCGGCTCGCGGAGTTAACTTAACCCAACCTAGGCTGTACTTCTTTGAGTTATAAAATAGTTGGTCACATTAGTTATGTTTCAAATTCAAATGTCAACAAACTGTTTAAGAGGATGATTTGATGAAACATAATTAGTGAAATGAAAATATGGATGAAAAATTTAAGTCTATTGTTTATTATTTTTATTTTTATGACAATGGGAACTATTCCCAATTAAAAAAAAAATTGCGCGCCAAAACTTAACCGTCAGAAAGTGTCAAAATGGCTTAAGTTGCAAGTTTTTACTAGTTTTGCGTTCAATAACTTTTTCTGAAAATTTTCTCTTGCACTCAGTTTTACTCTCTATTTTTCTTTTACGCTCTCGCTGCAAGTACTTACTGGAAAAGTTATTGAATGGACCTAATATTTCAGTATTTTTTGTGTTCATTACATTTTCAATGAAGTCTTAAAAAAGTCGCCTACTTTTTTTGACGTTTTATGCTGCACGGCTTTTTTGATGCTTTTGCGAGCGTGCCTACTACAATAGATCGGCTCTTCCTGAATTGGCTTTTAATGTGCAATTGCAAGCATTACAGCAAGCCTCGTAACCTCAAGTGTTTACACAACCAGCCTTTGAACACGTGATCCTTAGTCGAAGAATCCAGAAAAAATCTTTTGAAGCAGCTGCAGCAAAACACAAAGACTGTAAAGATTTATTAAGAAAACAATTCAAAATCAGTTCTACTTTTACGATTTTTTAACAAAGAAAAATTACTGGGAAGTTAAAAAACGCCATTTTTTACACAAAAAACGTCCAAACGACAACAGGGTACAAAAAACGTCCAAATGACGTTAAAAACGTCAACCTCGAAACGCTGGTGCGCAGCTACCGAACTTATATGCCGCTAGCAGCCGGTCAGTTTGTAGAGCTGTAAAAGTAACGAAAATTTGGATACCCGTATGTATTCGTTACTAATCTAATCAACACCCGTATCTTTCGTATCGTTACTTTTGATACAAGCACTTGTACCTCACAAGAGTCATCGCGACAAATCTTGCAGCGTAAGAAATGTTTGTTCGTAAATATGCATACATGTATGTACATATATACATACATATGTTCCTTTTGGGAAAACCTCTAGTTCTGAACTGGTGCGCTTCTAGTACATTTAGACCCAGTACTGGTTCGCGATAAATCTCTTTTGCATGCAAGCAACTGGCGAATTTAACACGGCGATGTCCTAGGAAGTGTCAATTGCCCCCCGCTGCATCCCTTTTTCGATGGTTTCGAACAAGTCCTAAATTCTATAGTTCCGAACCAGTTCTAAAATCGACAGACGAAAGAAAAAAGTATCATGATTTTTCATTCTGTTTAGTTCTTCCGTGTGTGCGATTTTAAGTTATTTTGGAAGAAATGTGTTTTCAATTTGAAATTAAATTTGTTTGAATGATTGTAAGAAATGTATGTTTACATACCTTTAGCTGTAGCAGAGTTGCTCGCTGTTATTTCTTAGATTCCAGACTGTCCCAAGATGTTGAAATGTTAACACAAATTTTAGTTTTGTATTACAAAGCTATGAAAAAGCATCTGCGAAGAACAGAATAGAAGCGTATTTGAACGAAAAAGCTGCCGAACACATATCCATGTAAAGTAAACAAGCCCCCCGCTGCATCCCTTATTCGATAGTTCCGAACTGGTTCTAAATTCGACAAATAAGATCTAGTTCGTTCTGCATCCCTTTTTCTATAGTTCCGAACCATTTCTAAATTCGTCACTTTAGATCAGTGCCCGCCAAAAAGAGAAAAGTCTTAAAATGAGAATGTATTAGTTATGAAACAAAAAATGAGAATGGGTTGGTGGTAACGCACGGAAAAAATTTTCTGTGTTGTATTACTTATTATAAAAACTTTGGTATTTTTTTTTGCCGTTTTTTTCATTTTTAGATCTAAGCAACATAGAAACATATAATGAAAGTTAACGGCCCTAAGAAAGGAAAAAGATGGTAAAATTTTGTATGTATTGTACAAAATTATTATTATTTTTTTATAATTTAAGTGTGGATTTCTGAGCAAAAAAGATAACGTGCTTCGTACACTCTGAATATTAAAAGAAAATTTCGTTGATTTCAAGTAGAAATAAAATAAAAATATATATATCTAATATATATTTATTTTAAAATTAGGTAAAACTTGACATTTAAGAACAATTTAAAATAACGATTAAACCAAAAGATAAATAACAAAACATATTGTATGTTTTAATTCAGGACTAGTCTGGTATTAAAAAAAATACATAATTAACAAAGTTCTTTTAATATGAAGAAAAAGCACGACTTGGTACCATATACATACCTATTTCTAGGGGTGTATGTACGAAAAATTGTGTTATAAAATTTTTGAATGAATATTCATTCATTCTGCTCAATGTACCTACTTTATTCAACAATAATGCGTCATGAACCTGCTTCGCCTATTGTTTGCATGCAACTAAATAAAATTAGTTGCTCTTCTACTCTTTCTGTTGACGTTCGGATTGTGTACGTGTAACTGCCGTCCCTAAATTGGTGCGCTAAGCGTTACGTTATCCATTGTCAACGAGTGTCAGCGCGCGCTATCCCCAAATCAACGCGTCGTAATTTTTGACGTTTTCTCAGGTCCTCTCGTTTTTATTCTCGTTTCCTCTTTCACTTGTTTGTCCTTTCTCTTTCTTTCCGTCTTCTGCATCCAACTTCAACACGTAACGCCCTGTCAAAAATGAAAATTCCATTTGCTCGGCGTAAGCGCCGCGTTATTGTGGGATGCTTCATACAAATTGTATGGGCATGAGGATTTTTGACAGTTGCTTGACGCGCCAATTTAGGGATGGCAGTAAGAAGCCGATTGTGTACAAGAATGATAGAATCAGTGTTGCCGCGCCGTCTCAAGAAAATGTATCCCTGACCAAGCCAAAAATATATCCAAATGTATCCAATTTTCTTTTTTTACATATACATCTCATAACTTGTAAGAAAACCAAACATTTTCATGAAAAAGACATAATTTAACCCATGCTAAGGACTTGGAATACATGTGCATAAAATCAAACATTTTGTAATTTCAATTTATAAAGTACATTTTTTGTGCATATTTTGCAAAGTAAATATAATAAATAGCAAGTACACTCTAAAAGAGCATGTAAAACTACTACTGAAAAGTATCTATTTTTCAACAAGAATCTGTATAAATATACGTATAGGATGTTCAGTATTTGATTTTGAACTTGAGATCTTTAAAATATACACATAAACACACATATGTAGAATGTTTAAAATTGCAAAAATTTTCAAACTACAAATACATTTCCTACTAATAATAAACATTACTTTATTTTAAACATTTTATGTGTAAAAGTAAACAGGCAATGATTAATTTTATTACACGGCTTGAGAATTTGCATACATTAAAAGAGGAAACTGGTTACCTCTCTCAATATGCGCAAATAAACAAAATTTTTTAGAGTGTATTTAAAGTCTTTTCAGTAAAATTCATAAAAGTTTCATTAAATAAATCAAATTTAGTTTTTTAAACTACATTGAAATTTTCTTTCTTTTTAAATTAACAAATGAAAATATGTGATATGAAAGAGATTACTACAGAAAGAGTATAATTTACTTTACATATATCGTCGTTTAAAGTACAAAACCGCGTATCGTCATTCTGCAATTTGCTGCCAAAAATTGGATTTGCTCACACAAGCTCTTGGCTTCGTCCTGAAATATACTAGCCAGAAATGCGATTGCTTTATAAAAAAGAGAACCATTTTGAAATATAAGTGTTTTTACTCTAAAAAATAATTTATGCAACCTCACATGCGTGGTTTTGCATTTTCTTGATACGCGGTTTTGCATTTTGTTGCGGTTTTGTACTTTAAACGACGATATGTCATCCTTTTAAGCTAATTAAAGCAATTGCTCTTATACCTATTTTGGTGAGATCTCTTCATATGTTCATTGCTTCGTTCACAAAAAATAAAATGCTTTAATTTCTCGCTTAAGTAGCGATTCTTTATACTGACCGTGAAAATAAGTATCCCGCAAAAATTAGATCCAAACGGCATCCCTGGATAGAATACAAGATTGCGCCAATCGAGCTGAGAGCAACTGGCCGTGACGTCAAAAATACCAGAATGAGAGAGCAAGACGAACTCGACCAGAAAAAAGGAAGCATCGACCAAAAGGCAGTGTTGCCAAGTCTTGACTTTGAAAAAGCACCAAATTTTTATTGATGTATTTTATGGACTTTATATGAATACATAATTTTATTGTAAGGAAGCCGATTCCAAAATCAATGGTTCTTGCACAACGGTCGATTTCTTCTGGCATGATTGAAGGTGCTGCCACAAATTTTTTGTCACTTATGATTGTCCCTTTGCCATGATTTTGTTTAAATTTTTATAAAATTGCTTACCACACTTACGATTGCTATAAATTTTTCTTCAATTTGTTTAAGATATTCTAATTTAGTGTCTTCAAACTAAAAACAAAAGCACCAAAAACGCACCAAGCACAAAACTCAAAAATTTTCGCGTTTTGAATACCCACTAAATTTGGTGCGAAAAGCATTAAGTTGGCAACAGTGAATGTAAACAAAAGTATTTTATTACGTCAGCGATTAAGTGGATGCTGTCAAATCGACGAAGAGAGGGTTAGCGGTCCGCGAATGGCGTGACCTTTATTTTCTGGATCGTGGATTGTGTACATGTAAAAGGCCGAATATAGTTCGTTTCGCAGGAAAGTGTTTGGCGGGCACTGCTTTAGATATAGATTTATAGTGAAAAAACTGGAAAAAAATTAGTTTTTTAAAAGTACCACTTTTCGCCGATTTTGGACTGGTGGGGATCTAGTTCCTATCGGACTAGTTCCTTTTTGGCGATAAAGACCTAGTACGGAACTAGAAATTTGATTCACTAGTCCGCGGTTTCCCTGCAGGGTATACACGCAACATATTAGTTGCGTTCCAGCAGCATTACGAATAGCAGGAATTTACAGGATGTTACAGTATTTTACATGTAATCCTAATAAAAAATAACAAAAAATTTTTAACATGTAAAACATTGCGAATATTAATAAAAAACCGTATCCTCAATTTTGTGAGTAACAGCATATATATATATATGCATATATATAAGTATATACATGGAGCTAAATTTATAAACACACATTGTTTGTTTCGCTAAAATTAAAAAAAAATCTTATTTATTGTAACCGGACCCGATGGAAATAATTGAAATGTACACATATATATACCTGGAGCTAAATTTATACATTGTTTATATATTTGTTTGTTCTGCTGAAATTAAAAAAAGAAAATATTCTTATTTATTGTTATACGTTGGATATAAAATATTCATATGCTATTTTACGAACTACCTGATATGTACACTAAACAGCTAAAGTCTCTATATACACCATTTCTTTTATAAATATTCACAATATTTTGCAACATATGGATCATGCTTAAACATAATCATATAAACTTTGTACAAAATTAAGGAACATTCAACGAATTTTCATCAAAATTTTCAACCTTGTAATCAGATTTTTTTCTAATTCAACATTTGCAACCTTCTAATCACATATTTTTTTTAATTTCAAGTACGCAGTTTTATAGCCCATTCCATTTTAGTGCAATAATGTGTAAAGTGGTTAAGAAATTGCGTTGATTTTTAATAATTTTCCCCCATATAAAAAAGGTTTCACTCATACATACTTTTGATGGAGGAAAATTCGTAGAACTCTCAAAACAAATTTATTTTTACACATTATTGCAATAAAATTGAATTGAAAAAGGTTGCAAATTTTGATGAAAATTCGTTGAATTTTCCTAAATTTTGTATAAAGTTTGTAACCTTGGTTTATATAATTTTGTTTTAGGAATAATCCGTATTTTTATAAAAAAATATTTTGAGAATATTTACAAAAAAGAAATGGTGTATGCAGAATTTTGCTGTTAAGTATATATACAGAACCCGGTGGAAATAATTGAAAGAGTTGAATATTGACCACATAATTACACAGGGCTGCAAAAAATATACTTTTTTAAGAAAGATTATTTGTTTTGTGAAAAAAATATTCACATTTGTTGTATGTATTCTTATAAGTTGGATATGAGATATTCATTTGTAATTGTAATTATTCATTGAACTATCTGATGAATACCATCCTAACGTAGATCTTCTTTGCCCGAGCTTTGTAGAAATAATTTAAAGAGTTGAATTGATGATCATATAATTTTTAGTTTTTTATGCACACACATTATTTGTTTTGCCAAAATTAACAGAAAATTATTCATATTTATTATATGTAGTGTTGTAAGTTGGAAACACAATATTCATATGCAGTTGTGCTTATTTATACAGTGCACAAAATTATAATTATAATTAAAAATAAAGCGAATTGAATTCTAAATAAATATTTGTTGTTGTTTTAATTATTCTAATTTTGTCATATGGACAAAATATCATTTCTTTTTAATGAAAAAAATCCTTTTCATTTTGAAAAAAGGAGTTTTCAAACCAACAATATATATTTAGCCTTATTGATAATATTATTTGACAATCATTCAGCATGAAAAATAAGTTGTCAACCATAATATATATTATTAATCATACTGATAGTTTTTTATGAATATGACAAAGTTTTTGTTTTCAATTGGAAATTTTTTTTTCAGACCAACAATATATAAGGTTGTTCACTGATCATTTCTTTTTATCGAACTAACAAATCCATATAACAAAATATTTTTGTAATTTTGTAATACTGAAACTTGTTTCTGTTGACCGTATATTAACCACGATTTTATCTCTCCAACCTAGATTTTTGTCTTATCTTTGTAAGCTTTTGATCGAGTTTTTGTTATATGTTGGTATTGTTGTAGGCTGGTCGATCTACTTCTCCATGTGCAAGAAAAATACTTTTTTCTCCACTTTTCGTCAATTTTACCGGAATATTTTTTTGTGTGCAGGAAGCTGTTCCCGCACGACACCTTACATAAGGTTTATTAATAGCTACAACAGCTGTTCCTGTAAATGCTGCAAAACCTTCTATTCGTATTGCTGCTTGAACGCAACCATTTTTGTATCGATTCGAACAATTTGATACAATCACAGTGGCTACAAACGACGAACAAATCCGCGCACATGTGCGCTTGCTGTCGCTTGCTTCAGATGGTGAGCGGCTCATAAGTGATTTTGTACACAAAGCGTAAACATGGAAAGGAAAGACGCGGATGATCCTATTGAAAAACTTATGACTTAGGTTTTTTTATGTATGTGTTACTTAAATTTATTTATATTTTGCTTGTATGTATGTACATACATATACATATAGTAATTTAGCCTCATTTATCAAAAATTCAATTAACGCACATGGCTTGGATGCATTTATCCGCGACGAGCATACTGCAAGCATCAACACAAAATGAGGTTGTTATTATTACCTTCCTTTTATTAGCTCGGGATGCAACTATGTAATATTGCTGCGCCTAAAAGATGCAGCGATTTCTATTCTCGAGTTACATACCTGATGACAGTGCGAATGGCAATTCTAATAGGGAGGTTTTAGTTTTTTAAACTATAATTTTTTTATTTTTGTTTCCAATACGACGCTCGCAAACCACGCTACAAACGACGAGCATGCTCGCTGAAAATAAAAATCTTTTGATTTTTTGCGAGCATGCTCGTGAACCGGCCTACAAACGACGGACATGCACTGCAAGCATTCGACAAAGTCAGTCACTCAATTTTAGTTTACAAGCTGCAAAACTTGGGGTTTCATTCCGATTTTTTAAAGCGGGTAAAATCATATCTATCTCTCCGTAAATGTGTTGTTGTTGTTGTTGACAACGCATGTTCTCGCTCTTTTATTGCCTCGTCCAGTGTGCCCCAGGGTAGTATCTTAGGACCCCTGCTCTTTGTTCTTTTTATTAAAGATATTTCTGAATGTTTCTCCTCATCTAAGTTTCTTTTATATGCTGACGACTTGAAAATCTTTAACAGTATCTCGAGTTATTCTGATGCAATCAAGCTACAGTCTGATCTCAATAACGTGGCTGCATGGTGTATAAAGAATCGTCTTCAATTAAATATCAGTAAACATTAATATCTACCTCTTATTTGATTGGTAACGCACGCCTAACTATTCTTAGCGAAATTGCAGATCTTGGAGTTGTTTTTGACTCTAAATTTTTATTTCACAGCCATTTAAATTACACTATTGACAAGTCTTATTCTATTCTAGCCTTCATTCGATGGTTTGGGGCAGACTTTACTGATCCCTATACCTTAAAGTTACTATACACTTCGCTCGTTCGGTCTAAGCTGGAATATGCAGTCTTTATATGGAGACCGTATCACGATTGCCATATCAAGAGGCTTGAACGCGTTCAAAAGAATTTTGTTCGTTTTGCTCTTAGGTCTTTGAAGTTTGAGTATCCGATGCCTTCTTATAGTGCTAGGTGCTTACTAATTAAATTAAAGTCTTTGCATAGTAGAACGATCATCCTTTCGCTCTCCTTTGTGTTTGACATAATAAGTGGAGTGACTGACTCTCCTTTCCTTCTTGAGCGCATTTATTTTCATATTCCTCAAAGAAGCCTTCGGAGTAGTGATCTTTTCTTTGTAGAACGGGTTAGAACTACTTATGCATCTCATGCTCCTATTTTGAGAGCTTTGAAAGAATCTAATTCCATGTCAAATTCTTTAGCTATCGATTTTTCTTCCTCCAAGCTTAGCTTTAAATCATTATTAAATGAATTATTAGCGTAACTCTTAGCTATAAGACACTATGTAGTTAGTACTAAGTAAATAGTCTGTAAGAAGTGCCGAATATTTCTAGATTATTTTTTATTTGAACAAATGAATAAAATCACTTTTATGAAGGATTCTTTATAGGCGGCATACATGGTGCGTCTGATTCGCGAGTCGATTTGGATGTGTTAAGTAAAAGTAAATAGGTGTTAGTTACACCGACATGATTCTGGTGTTACTTTGAATGACTCAACTAGTCGAAAGGCGAGTCAAGACGTACACAGTTGACTCGCGGGTCAGACACACCGTCTATGTTGCCTATATACATAAATTCATAGTAAATCCCTGCAGGGAAAGCTACTAGTTGTGAAGTTTCAGCCGAACTAGTTCACGTTCTATCCTTTTTCAATGTTAGCGACTGGTATTTTTAACAGTGCGATGTCCTACGAGATGTCAATTGTCAGGCTATGCATCAGCATCTACCAGTATAAATACTAGTAGCATCATACCAGTTGATGAGATAGTCTGCCAATTCATGCCCCGTGAAAAGCATAAGTGTGCCTTTTTGCTCGCGGCGCTCCAGCAGTCACAATGGCCGACAGAGCAAAGCACTCGCGTGGTAGGCCTGAGGTCCCAGGTTCAAATCCTGGCACAGGGATTTTTTTTTATTTTCTATTTTTTATTTTATTTTTATTTTGTATAAATTTATTTTTTTGTTTATGCTGTTTAACGTAATTTTTAAATTTAATAAAAAATATATTTTTGTTTAATTTCTTTGTTTTTATAGCACAAGCATTTCTTCCTAAATGTTTTTTTGCAATGCAATTAGATTTTAAAATTTGTTATTTATAAATTGAATAAATTATTTTTACTTACATTTATTTAACTTTAAAAATCTTAACCACCTCCAAGCGGCCTCGAACCTGCGATTTTAGAACCAGAACCAGTAGTCTTCACGTGACGCCACAGCCGACATTTGTAAGAAAAGCAATTAATTGTATGTACCTACATATATGCGAAATAATTGCAGTGAAACATTTTGACCGGTTTCGTCTATTTTTTTCGTTGATTGTTTTTTAATTGATTTTATATAAAAATCTAATTCATAATTTAATAAACACAATATATGTACACAAATCGGCATTTCAAACTTTGTACAAAAATTGTAAAAACTCAGCAGTTTTTCGCAACAAAATACTTTGAGTTCAGAATTGTTAGGGAGATTCCAAGTTTCCAATAGTATGCATTTTTTCCATATAAAGTGTGTTCAAAACTTTTTTAAATGGATCAAAATGAATGACACCGTCAAAAAAAAAATAAAAATCATGGGGATATTGCAGAAACTTGCACTTTCATTTAATGAACTATAAAACTGCGAATTAAGAAGCTTTCCAAAAATTCCGAATTAAAAGCTTGTTGTGGCGAAAACTTACTGTATATTCACAACAGAATTCAGTGGTTTGCAAATAATTTTCACTGCCCTTATTTTAATTTGTGAGTGCTTTTAATTTTCACTTTTTGTAATTTTTTAATCTATAATGTGGTATGTAATTTTTTGTTATATATTGGCATTTATGCTAAACTTCTATATTTTATGATTGTGCCAAAACAGGATGAATTGTGCCAAAAGTGCCTCTGAGAATGAAAGGGCGAAAAATGGCACTATTGTGCCTACTTTTCCATCACTGGCATTGATCGGACTTCGAAAAAAATTCTGTGTGGTAGAATCTGGAAAATAATGTGGTAGATCTCTGGGTTTGGATCAAACTTTTTACAAAAATTAAAAAAAATTCTGCAAGGTTTCACCTAAATGGCAATCTTTTTAATTAGACTCTAAAAAAAATTTAATTTTAGTATACTAAAGTGCAAGATTGAAGTTGCTAAAAATTGCGTTGAGTTTTGGCAATTTTTTTCTTTGACAGTGTAAAGCAGCTCCTTCCATATTAAGATATTTTTCGAACATATTTTAAGAGATTTCTGCAACCTTGCGGAGTGCTGCCAGCTTTTCTTTTTATCACATCACGAAGTAGCGAACATATGTGGCACATTCCAGAAACAGTTAATTGGGATTTGCCCATTTTGACAATTCTCAAGTAAAAGTAAATAACGCCTCAGAAACCTTAGATGCACTTAAATATGCTAATACTTTCACAAACATTTTCGCTATTAATTGTTTTTATAAATCATATATTTTGCAATTTAACACAGTAAAACCGCGTTTCCTATCGAAAAATTGATTAGAGAAAATTTACTATTTTACAGTTTATTTTATCCTACCATTCGGCTTTGGTTACTTTTACATCGTCGCCGGGAATGCGAAATCTTGTATTATACCATTCTTATTACCATATAGTGTTTAGTGTTGGACAATTTTTGCTCTTAAAATTAAGAAAATTAGGTCAAGCAAAAATAAAACTACTCAAAAGCGCGAATATGTGGTAGATTTCAGACCTTGAGTGGTAGATGCTCAAAAAAGTGGCAGATCTATCACAATGTGGTAGAAGTCCGATCTCTGCTCACTGGGTACAAGTGCTTGATTGTATCAAATTGTTCGAATCGATACAAAAATATGTTGCGTGGGTACATATGTATATATGTACATGTATGCATATGTACGAACGCACACTTCCTCACGCTGCAAGATTTGTTGCGATGATTCTTGTGAGGTACAAGTGCTTGTATCAAAAGTAACGAGTAAAGTAACGATACGAGAGATACGGGTGTTGATTGGATTAGTAGCGAATACATACGGGTATCCAAATTTTCGTTACTTTTTTCGTCTAAACTCGAGTTTTTATGCAGAAACATAAAATTTAATGACATTGCTGGTATATTTAAAGCTAAATATATAAAATTCACAGCAAGTTTGCCGAGTAAAAAAGCTGTACAGAATTGTTTTCTTGGCGTTCATTGTGGTATACCTTTGCGTCTGGCGCTTTGCTGGCAATGTTATAAATGTCACGAAAAGCCATACCGTTTTATCTGGCATCAGCTTTAATGTTCCCTCCCGTGTATCAAGACGCTTTTGTCCCCTATATTTTAAAACTTGTAAAACTAATTTCGAATTACACGAGCCATTCCACTGCTTATGCCAGAATCTCAACTCTCATTCCAGCACATTTTACATATCAGATACGCTTTTCAGCATTAAGAAAGCGATACTATCCTCTCTAAATAAATTTATTACTAACATAAAAGCAATGTTGGCACTAATCGACTGATTTTTTAATCAATTAGTTAATTCGATTAAATTCAATACGATTACAGTTAATCATGATTCATTTTAATCTGATTAAACGGTTAATCGTAACCGCGATTAAAAAAATTAATTTTTAATCACTAACCCTTAATTTGATTAAGTAGGTTTGGTGATTAATTAATTTATGCTGGAATTTTACTGTGAACACAAACCCAGTTAATCGGGTATGGCAAAGTCGGTTGTCCTCATAAATCTAAGCAAATTGGTGTGCATTTTCATTCAGATCTATTTTAGCAGACGCTATGTTTTAATATCCCTCTGCACATGTGCGGTGCGTTATAATAATTCCCAGTTTATGTACATGAACCAATTAGAACAGATCTGACCGGTTGAGAAGCAGCCATTTGTAATAGCAATTGAGAAAAAAGTGTGTGACGTTCGTAATTTTGAAGTTTGCTATTTCTGTTTTGCTTCTTTTTAACCGACTTCCAAAAAAGGAAGAGGTTTTTTTTTTTATGTATGTTACCGCATAACTTTGGACCACGTCAACCGATTTCGATAATTCTTTTTGCATCGGTAAGGTAGTGTCTCAGAGGTGGTCCCATACTAATCTGGTTAAGATCCGATCAGCGGATCATGAGATATATATATATATATATTTTTTTATATGGGAGTTGAAGTCGGTTTTTTTTTTGCTAAAAATTACTAGTTACCGAAATCGGTTGACGTGGTCCAAAGTTATGCGGTAACATACATAAAAAAAAAAAAAAAAAAAATATTCCGACGAACTGATAACCTCCTCCTTTTTTGGAAGTCGGTTAATAATAATAATTTTTTTTTATAAATGATGCGTTTTTTATAAGCGTGCAGCACAAAAAAAAAATAACTATAATCCATGTTGGGTTTCAAATTCGGACAAACTAGACCACTTGATCAGATTTTTTTTTAAATTGGATAAACGATTAATGATTAAAATTAATTAATAGTAATCACAGCCGACGATTAAAGATTAAAAAAATTTATTCATTAATCGTACGAATGATTACGATTAATTAATTTTAATCGTTAATCTCGATTAACATTTTAATCGTTAATTTTTAATCAATAATCATATTAACATTTTGCCAACACTGCATAAAAATATAAAATAAGCTTATGAATTTAGTTCTGTAGTTGAACAGTTTTAGATCTCGACACTTCTTCCTACCTTTCGTGACTCGGCGCAAAAATTGAAAATAATGGTTCCGTACGTCTTGCGGACTGTGCCCCTCGTGCGGATGGGCGGGAAAGGGTAAAACCGTTGGGATTATTATTGTTATTACCAGGGAACGGATTTTTAGGACCTAAAAACCTATAAAAAAGGCAAAATTAACCAGGTATTGCAAAAAAAAAGCAAAATAAGAACAAATAAGAAATAAGAACAATCAAAAAATAGATTTATTTTAGAAATGCTTATATTACAAGTAAAAAGAGAAAAATTATGAACTCATTTCATTACATGAAAAATTTGTACTTTGAATCTTTGACTATTTTATCCTCTCGAGTTTCTAACTCATAAAACTTTTATCTGTATACATATGTAGTTGTAGTAACATTGAACCACAAGATGCATTTTGAAGTTTTCTGGCAGCATTTTCATTCGATTTTCGCGAAGAAAAGCCTTGAACGTACTAAATGTGCGCTCGACGTAAGTTGATACAAGTGGAACCCAATTTAAATATGGAACGTTTGAAACGTTCATATTATCAGGAATAAGGGCGCATTCCTCGCCCTTTACAATTTTATCCACACCCCTTATTGTCTCCAAGCCTCCGTTAGCTGAGAAAACGGCTTTGAAGTTCTCCAACACCAATTTGGCAAGAGGTCCTTGCGTTTCTATAAGCCGCATGGGCATGTTTATATTTTTTAATCTTTAAAAAAAAATTGTAAATGCTATAATAACTTTTTTAAAGGTAGAAAAGGCAAAAATAGGCAAATATCTTAAAAAAGGCAAAAAAAGGCAAATATCTTAAAAAAGGCAACATCAAATGTGTATATATGGAATCAGGGAAAGCTAAATCGTTGACATTCTTAATCGAATATACTCTTTAGCAGAAAAAAAGGCAATTTCCATAAAATCCGTTCCCTGGTTATTACTATTAATAAGTAAAAAGAACTAAAAAGCTATTCCAAAAGAACCGAAAACGGATCCTACAGAAACGAAAACCGGCCACGAAACGCAAATTGCACTATGGGCGAAAAAGTGATTGTTTTGGCATAAAATATAAATATGAACATATCAGCCCGAAATTCGGTTTAGATATATAAATATTATAAAGTTACGAGTTGACATACTAAATTTTGTTCGGTTCGAAGCACTATATCATTTAGCCGTCATATACCCGATCTGACCGACTTTCATCAGCTTCGTTGTTTTCGATGCTATCGACTTGAAATTCCTTGGAACCTGGAACCGGACTCGACAGAACTGGTTCTCTAAATACTCGTAACCACACATCACTAATACATACATATAACGTTTTTTATGATTTCTTCTTTGTTACCTGTTTTTGATGTACTAATTAGTAATATATCGATCAATCCATTGAAATTTCTCCCCCTTTGAAAAAGCGACGTTTGCCGAACAAAAGATTAAATAAATAAAATTGATTTTCTCATATCTTTGCCTATGTACAAATGTATTTTGATATTTATTTTTTTATTTACACTTAAGTACTATTATGTTGCATATGCCTGTATGTATATATATCACTAACACCATAAAACTTAACCATTGTTATTGTACATATGTACATATATTGCTAAGTATACCGTGTCATATAAATGCTGAAGAATAACGAAACCTGCAAATACCATTTGATGAATTGCATTTGACATGTGACGTTTAAGTCACTTATCGACGAAATTCTCGCGTCTCAGTTTTTTGTTACAAAGGATTATGTACTCTTGATATAAACAGTAAAGCCCCTTCTTAACTTTTGCCATAAGCAGGATTTTACAATTAAAATATAAAGTTTTTACTTTTTGATATCTGTTATGAAAAAGAAAATTTAATCAAAACCAAGTAAGGCAGACTTCATACCTTTCATGAACATCAGAAAATTTTACTTTAATCGGTTACTGTATTTGAAACTAGATGTTTTAGCCGAGTAAATGTTAATCAAATTGGTATGAAAAAAACAAAAAGTTTGTAGTAGGGAACTTTTGATGCAGTTTACTTATATTTGACACGTAGATCGTGGATTCATATGGGAACATTCCGTAATCTTGGTTTTAGCGATTTGTAAGCTTATTTTGCATTTTTATACCCGAGCGCACTTGTGCACAAGGGTATTATAACTTTGTTCACATAATGGTTGTTTGTAACAGGCAAAACGAATCGAGATAGATATAGACAAATGTATACATAAATGATCAGGATGAAAAGAGAAATCGATTAAGCGCTGACTGTCTGTCCGTCCGTCCGTCCGTCTGCCCGTCCGTCCGTCTGAGCACACGATAACTCGTGTAAAAATTGAGATATCTTAACGAAACTTGGTACGCGTTCTTCTTTCGGGCGTAGGACGGATGGTATTGAAAATGGGCAAAATCGGATAATAATCACGCCTACCTCCCATATAACGGTAATTTTCAGAAATACGAAAACTGCGATATTTTAGTAACTATTGAAAATAATTCACTCAAAATTGATACTTATAATAATTTGTAGACGAGAAATAAGAACCGGCAACCGCTGTACCGATTTCTTCCCAACTTGGCACAGTTGTTGCCCTTGGTACAGCATATCAAACGGCCAAAAACTTTTAAAATCGGACAATAACCTCGCCCACATTCCATATAAGGGTAATTTAGAGAAATACGAATTCTTAGATAAATCAGTAAATATTAAAGCTAATTTATTCAAAATTGACACTTGCAACAATTCTTTACCAAGAAATACGTTTATGATAAAATTTTGGAAAATGGGCGTGGCACCGCCCACTTATGGTCACATATATGTATCTCGGTAACCGTTCTACCAATTTGCACCAAACTTGGTACGGTTATTGTGCATGCCGCATTAAAGCAAAGCGTTGAAAATTATTGAAATCGGCCTAAAATTACGGCCGCTTTTCATATAACAATAAATTTCAGAAATGCTTTAA
The DNA here is from genome assembly GCF_013731165.1 of Rhagoletis pomonella. Taxonomy (NCBI): domain Eukaryota; kingdom Metazoa; phylum Arthropoda; class Insecta; order Diptera; family Tephritidae; genus Rhagoletis; species Rhagoletis pomonella. The sequence goes on from NW_023458558.1 coordinate 76,214,402, forward strand.
ATTTCAATATTTCGCAATTTAAGGACGCTAACTTACTCAAAATTGATACCATGGCTTACCATGTAGCGGTAGCTTGCGGAAAGGTGAAAAACATAATAATACGTGCGCCGGGTATTTAATGTTCGGCTCCGCCCGAACTTAGACTTTCTTACTTGTTCGTAAACAAAGTTGAATTTAATTTCCCCATTTTTTTTTATATAAGGTTTTTTCAAAAAAACCTTTTATTGTAAGTAATTAGCAAAAAGTAAAAAAATTGGTATATTGGACAGTGGGCTGAAAAAGTGGCCAAAACCCTATGTTATTTAAACGTTTTAAATAATAAATCTATTTCATCTAGATACTTTGAAGTATGTAAAACAACATTTTGTAATGTTCATAAAAAATTCAGAATCCTTAATTTGATCAATTTATTAACAAATTCCAAAACTACAGATCTATCTCTTTAATTTGTTTAAGTTATCAACAAGTCTTAGAAAAAGTTCTGTAACAAAATATGTTGACACTTATTTTTTGTTTTAAAACACGTTTGAATTAATCACACCGCTGTTTAAAACAAAATATCTGCATTAAAAAAAAGATATATGCATTAAAAAAATCGGCGAATATTTACAACTGGTACTTGCTTTATTTAGTGTATTCTTCGGTTTTTCAAACACTTAGGGCAGGCCTTCCCAAAGTGGGTGCCGCTAGCGGCTAGAGTATACTATTTAGTAGTACAGGAACATTTTTTAAACTTTCATTAACATTTTGTAATTAAGCAGTAGAGTTAATTTTTAGTATATGGCAACAGTTTTACTATCTTGTGTCTACTGTTCGACAAGCTGCTTGTCAAACATAATCCAAACCTACTTTCTCCATTTCACCATACACCATGCAAGCATGACTCGTTCAGGCAAAGAATTTTAGTTTTCCTCCGGTTCACAATGTAAAAAATGTTTCCATTTTTCTCTCCTGCGTCCTCACTCGGTAAAAATTTCGTTGCAAATGAGGCGATTTTACCATACACAACGCAAGCGGTTTGATCAAACGTCAACATGGCAGCCAGAAAATCAAAGAATTTAGATTTTTGTTCAAATATCCCCATACACAACACAAATTGCTTGAGGCAAAGGGATATTTCCCTTGGTTTGTCAAGACGCTTGTGGGTGTATTTCGCTCGTAAGCGTACGTTTTGTCAACGAAAACTTTAATAAGAAAATTTTCAGAAAAACAGCCGAAAACGTATCCTTTTTACAACCATTTTAACATATAAAAATATTGAAATCTTTAAATTTTTTATGGCGATTTCGTTTCTACAAAAAATGTTGCCTTCTCATCGCCCTCTGCTTAGTAGTTTACAGCTTTGACGAAAGTACCGACGTAGTGAGACTTGCTGTTGTTCTTGTGTTTGTGGAGTACCCATTCTCAATGCAAATCGAATAAGAACTTTTGATGAGCGGAGTACTTGAGACTTACACCACTGGCGACGAAATTTTGGAAGTTATCGACAAATTTACAAAGAGAAATGATTTGAAATGGGGCAAGTGTGTTGATATTTGCAGTGATGGAGCAGCTGCAATCAGCGTTGCCGCTTTGGTAATTTTTTACAAAAACTGGTAATTTTTTTCTTTTTAGAAGGAGTTTGGTAATTTGGTAATTTTTTTCTCAATTTGGTAATTTTTTTAACGTAAGACGTTTCTTTTAAGTTTTTAATACTAATATAAAAAAATGTATAACTTTAAACCTTCTGACAATTGCACAAAACAAAAAAATTTGCTTATGTACTTACATACATATGTATGTATCTACACCTTAAGAGAGCCAAAAATTGAAAGGGCTCTTTAATGTAACAATTTGCCTTGACAACTCAGAACTTTTAGTATGAGTTTGCAATATAGCAGGAAACCACCCATTTTTCCCAATATGGCGGCTCGATCACAGCCCCTACAGTCCCACAAATCTGGATTTTGGATAATTTTTACCTGCCGGAACCAATGGTGAAAGAAAATAATTTCACGGGACTAATTAAAAGTTTGCCATTAAATACGAATGTGATCCACTTATAAAATAGTAAAAGTAAATTTTATCTACCGTTTAACGATACATTTGCTGGTTTCATGTTTTGGTTTTAAGTTATGTAAAATAAATTATGTAAAAGACTGTATGTTACAGCCCATTTCCACCAAACGCTTAGCTACAGTCAAGAGTTTAGATATTTTTAACAAGAGGTGATCTGCAATGTTTATTTATTCGTTTTTGTTATTTTTCTTTCATTTGCTTGTACCTAATATGAGCAACTACCTCCTTCGAGTTGTAATCTGCTTTTTTCCAATAGGCATAAACTGCAGTAGAAAGAACCATTAAACACCTTTTAAATGTTTGTAAATCTCTGAGCGATTTTTTTGTTTTATGTTTTAGGGCCGATTGTTCAATGTCTGATTAGTACAAATCGGAGGTAGAAGGTCCGGTTAAATACATTCAACAACCGGCCATTAAAAATACTTCTGAATTGTTATAGTCGGAACACATTGAAAAGGACAACCACAGCTGTAAATTGTTCATCTTCGTTATCTAAACGCTCAGTCGATGGTGATATGAATTTTTTGAACACGGCAGCGACATCATGCATTTTTATGAGTTTGTCATAAAAGAATGGGAAGAACTCATTTTTCGGTCGAAAAATATAAATAGATCTAAACTGGCCACAAACCCAGACGTGGTGTATTATCTACATACGTCGAAAAATAATTTCCAATTTATTTAGAATATTATGCTCATAAAAATTTGGTAATTTTTTTCTGAGTTTGGTAATTTTCTTTTAGAGGTTTGGTAAAAAATTAAAAATCTTTGTGGCAACACTGGCTGCAATGATTGGAAAAAGGAAAAGAGCGGTGTATAGTATGCAGCATGTACGTACGGGTTTTTAAAGTTCTTCCAAAATTTATTCAAGAATTAGGGATGCAAAAAAAAACACCGATGCATCAGAAACATCGATGTTTGCTATTCAATATATCGAATAAAACCGATGTTTTGGACCTTCCGATATACATCGATGTATTTTCGAAAACGAATGCATGGATTTGAATGCAGTTTTCACGGATGTATTGCTAGAGGTCTAGCTTAAAATATAGAAAAAAAATAGAGAGTTGCCACCTGTTTGAAAATTGCAGTTTAAGTAAACTGATAAGAAGTTAATATTGCAATATGGGCGTCAAAAGAAAGAGCCTTAAGAAGGCTTACAGCCAAAGATATTTTTGTAGAGTTGCCACCTGGTTGAAAATTTAGTTTAATTTAATTTATAAGATAAATTGAATATTGCAGTATGGGTATCAAACTGAAGAGGTTTAGGAAATTTTACTGCCCAAAATATTTTTAGGGAGCGTTGCCACCAGTGTGAAAAATTTTAGAGTATTAAATTGATAAAATAAATGAAATCTATATCTATACTTATAATAAAATTGTAACAGGCCGATGTCTGTACCTTATAGATATTAAAAAAAAATTAATATGGTGGGTTTTTATTAGAGCTACAGAAGCAAAATAAACCATTTTTATAATTTTCGACTCTCTGTCTGTCTGTATATTTGTACGCGCATCACTCGAAAACATGGAATTGAATCCAGTTTTCACCGATATATCGCTAGAGATCTAGCTTACAATATAGAATAAAAAAATTAAAGAGTTGCCACCTATGTTTAAAATTTAGTTTAGGTCAATTGATACGGTAAAGTAAATACTGCAATATGGCTGTCAAAAGAACGAGTTTTAAAAAGGCTTACAGCTTGATAGCATAAATTAAATATTGCAATATTGGTATCAAACAATAATAAATAAATAAATGAAATATTACAATACCGTCATTAAACTAAAGAGGATTAGGAAGCTTACTTTCGAAAATATTTTTGAGACGGGTTGCCACTTATTTGAAAACTTTAATTCTGTACAATTTATAAGATAACCTAAATGTTGCCATATGGGTATCAAACGAAAGTATTTGAGAATAATAAAATTGCAACAGGCCGATATCTGTATAATAGATGTTAAAGAAAAATTAATAGGGGGTTTATTATATCAACAGAAGCCAAATCTAAAATGTTTATAATCTTCGCCTGTCTGTCTGTATGTTTGTAACCGCATGACGCAAAAACTAATGTATGGAATGTAGTTTTCACCGATGTACATATTGCTAGAGCTCTAATTGAAAATATAGAATCCATTTCTTTTTTTGTTTTAGTTTATCGTCGATCATTATTCCTACGGACTCTACGTCCGAACAATTAATCGGCATCGGCGTCGGCCTTTTTTCGCCGATACTTTGGAATTTCTTTTCAAATGTTCAGGTGAAGCGACAGCCAACATTAAAAAACATTTATTTATTTATTTATTTATTTAATTATAAGTCTTTGGAATACAATCCTTACAGACTATGTACTTAACTAATTTATAGATTACAAACTAATTTTGTGCATAAATCAAACCACTTATAAGGCAGAATTAAGCATCGAGAAAAAAGCATCACTTTGCATCGAAAAATCCAAGGTGATAGCATCACTTAGTGAATTAAACTCTCGTAAAGCACGATTAACAGGAGCATTACAAGCGTATTGCGTTTTCGTATTAACCCCATAGAACGGACACACATTGCGAAGATGCCGTTGAGGAACATTAAACCGAATCCTTTCTAATAAGTATGGACAGTCAATTAGGCCCTTGATAATTTTGAAGGAAAAGGACAAAGAGAGTATAGATCTTCGACTCTCCAAGGATTTGAGATTTATCAGCATAAGGTGGTATGGGCTCCACAAAATTTAACGACCAAATAGCATACTTAAGAAAACGTTTTTTTACTCTCTCCAGTCTATTTATAGCTGTCATAGTACTAGGTCGCCAAATAAAGACAGCATATTCTAAGTGAGACCGGACAAAAGAAGTATAGAGAACTTTAAAAGTATATGGGTCACATAATTTTGCGGTATTGCGCCTAACAAAACCCAGCATTGAGTACGATTTAGAGGTTACGTGGCTAATATGACTGTTGAAAGAAAACTTGCTATCAAATATAACCCCAAGGTCCTTAATCTCACTAAGACATTGAAGTTCACAATTTGATATACTGTATTTTGAGCGAAGAATATTAGATGACTTAGAATAGGTCACGTGAAAGCATTTAGATGCATTTAAGGACAGATGAGACTTATGACACCACAGATGTAACTTGGAAATGTCATCTTGTAATTTCATTGCATCATCAGGCGTCTTAATAATTGAGAACAATTTTAGGTCATCAGCGTACAGGAGACATTTAGCAAATGTAAAGCAATTACTGATGTCATTAATAAAAAGATTAAATAATAATGGACCTAGTATACTCCCCTGTGGTACCCCTGAAGAGGCAATAAAGGGAATAGAGGATACCCCATCCACAGTGACAACACTCCGCCTGCTGGATAAATATGAACTTAACCATGACAGAAAGGAAGAATGAAAACCAAGGCATCCCAGTTTATAAATTAAGACTCGATGAGAGACCATATCAAAGGCTTTTGAAAAGTCAGTATAGATACAATCAACCTGCAAGCCAGCCGAAAAGGACTCAATGCAATACTCACTGAAGACAGCAAGGTTAGAAATCGTCGACCTCTCCGCAACGAAACCATGCTGATAGGGAGAAATAAGGGACTTAACCGCAAAGCTCAACTTAGCATTGACTGCATGTTCAAAAATTTTGGAGACAGTGGTCAGTTTGGAAATGGGCCTGTAGTTACGCACATCATTTTTGTTGCCATTTTTGAAGACAGGCGTAATAGACGTAACCTTCCAATCGTCAATAAAGATCCCAGACGAGAGTGATTTGTTGAAAATAAGTTGAAGAGGAAAAACCAGGGCCGGACAATTTTTGAATAAGATGGGGGAAAATCCGTCTAAATCTGTTTGAGAAGAAGATTTGAGAACGTTAACAGCTCTAATAATATCCTCAGTAGAAAGATGTAGAGCTCCGAAATTTAAGGCAGAGATCAGACTATTCGATAAATCAAGCGGCAGACTACTATCGTCCACAGAAAAATTCGATTTAAAAAAATCAGCAAATAAGTTAGCTGCCTCATCCGGAGTTTTCGCCGAGTAATCATCAAGGAAAACTCCGGTAGGCACACTAGCGGAACACTTTTTGTCCTTAAGATATTTCCAAAAACTTTTGGGATTCGATTTAATGTTCCCCTCTATTTTGCGCATATACTCGGAATAAAGAGTTTTATTCAAAATATTAAAATCCTTTAAGTATAGCTTATATTTACTGAAGAGGAAGTTATTCTTACTCTTATGAAATTTTTTTAAGAATTTGTTTTTAAGATTCTTGAGTTTATTTAATTCTTTAGTGTACCAAGGTAATTTATAGGCTCTTTTTACCCGCAGGGGGATCCTATCTAAACATTGGGTGTATACGATCGACTTGAAAGCGGAAAAGCTGACAGATGTATCAAGCCCACCAAGTAGCTCCTCCCAATTTATTTCAAGTAAAATATCATTAAGACTTACAAAGTCACACGAAGAATAATTAAAGATTGGTCTACTCACAGTAGTAACCGGAGGAAAATGATAAAATCTAAACTCGACAACAAGTGGTAGATGATGTCTGTCCTTAGAAGTAACTGGATTCAGGCACTCACTAACTTCACAACAAAAATTGTCACTTATAAATATAAGATCCAGTAGCCTATTTAGAGAATTAAAATAATTATTAATTTGAATTAAGTTAAGACTAAGTACATTATCGATGAAATACAATTCTTGACTTGAGTTGACATTATTTGGCGTGAGACCGTAATTATTAGAAATGCTAGTTGACCAATTAATATTAGGTAGGTTAAAATCGCCGAGCACGCAGAGGTGATGCTCCTTAACGTTGTTTAAGACTAATGAAGCAATGTTATCTGCGTGGGCCTTGTATAATTCGAAAGAGCTGCCCGGGGGCACGTACGACGCAAGAAGATACAAAGAGTCTTGCGGTGTGGAACCGTTAACACAAACACAAAGCTGATCCAGTAAAGAATCACCATTCGAAAGTGTGACCAAAGACGCTTGCAGTTGACGCTTAATGGCAATAAGAACACCACCTCCTCGAAGGCAGCCAGTTTTTTCAGCATCACGATCTTTACGAAATACATTGAACAGATTTGAGTTGAAGAATTCACCGTCAAAGAAATTCTCATTCAACCATGTTTCGACGAAAACAAAGATGTCGTAATTCATTTGCTCACTAAAGTTGTGCACCATTTCAGACTTGGTTCTCATACCAGATAAATTCTGAAAGTAAATTTTCAGCTCTCTATTACTTTGTATGTGCAGTCGGGTACTACTTGCTACGTCCGTAATAGCTTTCGTCGACCCTTCCGAAAATTCAGAAAAGGCTTAACGGTAACATTTGTTGGCCAGATATCCGGGCATAGTAATTTTTCATAACAGGACTCAGGGACTCCTAATTTAAAATTAATCCTATTCAGGGATTGAGCTGAGACATCTTTTTTAATTAGTTTAGAGCATGAGATTAGAGTTCTGTCTAAATCAATTTGTTTAGCTACATAATTTGCACACAGCTTTCGAAAATGATTTTTTTGTTGAAGGTGTTTCACGTTTTTTCCATACAAAAGTATGTGCGACAATTTTCTTTTATATGGAGAACACTGCCAGCAAAAAAAATTGCCAAAAATTAACGGGATTTTATAGCAGCTTGAAACTTGCACTTCATTATACTAGAATGAAATGGTCTACAAAACTGCATACCAAAATTCTGATTAAAAAGTTAGAAATTTTGGTGAAAATAAGCAGAATTTTTCTAATTTTTCTACAAAGTTTGAAGTCTGAATTTATATGGTGTTTGTTGTATACCAGCTAGACTTTTATAAAAAAAATAATAAACATTAAATAAAAAAGACGAAATCGGTCAAAATATCACAATTCGTTTATTTTGTGGACCACTATATGTATGTACTTACATACGTAGCATATAAGTTCTTATGCATTGAGTGCAAAAGAGTGTATTTTAGTACAAAACGAAATGAAATTTTATGTTCCTAAATATTTTTTGCTTAGCACCATATAAAAGAGTGTTTTATGTAATGTACATAAATGTGATATATGTACATATATTTTTACACATACATATGTATGTATGTACATACACGTGTATGTAATGTTGCATAACAAGCCAATTAATTCAGTTATTTCTTTTCTTTTGATTTTTTTTAACTCTGTGAAATGAACTGATTTTATGAATTAATACATTTACTTAAATTTTTTATGGAATCGGCATCGGCATCGGCATCGGCATGGGTACCTGAAAAAAAATTGGAATCGGTCGAACTCTATTCCTAGGTATTTGAATGTATTAACTTTTTCTAGTGCGTCGTTGTTTATATTTAGAGTTAGCAACGGACTGTTTCGCCTTGATATAACCACAGACTTAATTTTACTGACATTCAATTAAGGGCCGTTTTCCCATCTAACCATTAGATTACCGGCCACTTCATCGTCTCGATATACGAGTTTTAGTTTTCTGATCAGCGCATTAATTTCTCGAATCGATGAATAGTTGCTTACCCGATGCTACCTTTAAAAATTTGTACCCAACTTTAAATTTTGGTTTGGTTTCGGTTACTTATTTCAACCAAGGTTTTGGTTTTTGCTAACAGTTGCTCTTGCTCTATATTTGCTTATCGTCACCTGGGTAAAAGGTTGTCGTATGTTAATTTCGGCAGGTTGTGGGATATCACGATTGAAGTTTGGAATGCAATTTCACAAAAACGTGAAGATAGATTTTCTCCAAAGTCTCTAGAAATGTTACTAGTTCACAAAATTCTTAAATAATTTAATTTTTAATGTTTATTTTTAATTAGTTTTGAGTTTATGAAGGATTTTCTTTAGTAAAATTTTGTTGTAAGCGTCATTTGTCCACAATTTGGCAGCCAGTTTGTATGAAATACGACAAACCACACCATTTTTAAGATATTGATTAGTTTAATATGACTGCATCACCATCTAAATTTTTACTATATTATCGAAAAAGTTGTAGTCAATATCTCGGAAACTAAAGGGGATATCTAAAAACTGATAACACCAATCGAAAGACCTTATTTCAAAATATATACTGCATTTAGAATTAAAAATCGTCAAAATGGCGCTTACGACAATCTTATACCCAGGCGACGCGATGTTGCATTGTCAACCTTTGAAATTTTATGACGAATGTAGTGAAGTTATACTCTCGGAAATGTAGAGAAGTTTCACTCTACGGAATAACAAATTTATTTTTACAGGTACGATAAGAAAACGAAAACACTTTAAAGTGAGGAACAATTTATCTGCCCTGTTAGTAAAGGCAACTTTACTGCTTACATTAGAAAACGGCCCTAAGTGTGTTCAAGCATAACCAATCGCACTTTTTTGAAACTTCTGTGTGGAAGATTTTTCGCTAAAAAAATTAAAACTTTTTGTTGTTGCTGCCAAAAAATTAAGAAATCTGAGACGTTACGCTTTACAATTTCATACAGGTATCTGTGAATGTATTTCACTGAACTACTAAACGGCTGCACCGATTTGGTTCATATTTGAAACATATGCCAGCACCTTGAAAAGAAATATTCCGCCAAAAATTTACTCGGTATTCGGGATATTCCTAAAATTCTTATACAGACTAAAACGTAAAAAAACAATATATTTCTAAAACAGAGGTGGCCAAAGCTCACACACTAATATATATTTAAATTTCGCTAAACGAGGAGAGAATGAAGAGAATAAGTCGCTCACGCGTCTGATGCAAACAGTGTTTTCAACGATTTCGAGTTCCAAATGATAAAAAAAGGGACTTTTTTATATTATGTAAATAGTGTGGAAGATAGAGATTATATTAAAGAATTAACCTTTTAATATAGTTTAATTCACTTTCATTGCTTGCTTAGATTTTTTATTATAATTAAAATTAAATTAAAGGAAATAGTTGAATTTATCTATATATTGTATTAATATAACATAAATTTTGTCTCCGTTCGTTTGGCGACTCTACCGAACCGATTTCCAAACCAAGAACACCGTTGGAAAGGCATTTTTCCGTAGAGTTTTTATGGTTTCACAACTGGTTGAAAATAACGGCCAAAATCGTCGTTTAAACATTTTCGTATTTGTGTATAGATGTTGCTGCAACATGTTCAATTTGACATGTTTTGCATGTTGTTTCACTTCACATTTGAAATTAAGCTTTGAAATAAAGATAAATATGAAGATGAAGAAATAAATGATAACGATGAAGTAAAATAAGGCAAAAGTGAAGATAAAGACGAAAATAGAGACAATGACAGATATATAAGAATTAGGGTAACTGAAAGGGTAAGAACATTTCTTGAATTTATGAAGTGAAACTTCTTTAGCGGCAGTTGGTTGGTTAGGAGTAAATTGTCGAATTCAAGGGGAATAAACCACATGGAAATGGTTCTCAGCGGTTTGAGAATAAAAACAAAAACAAAGATGTCTAGAGGTACAGGCAAAAACGAAGATCAAAGTAAATTTAAACACTTTAAGGTAAAGGTGAAGAGGAATATGCAAAAATAAAGATAAATATGAAGAAAAGGATGAGGATATTTTTAACGATATGAAACTCGATATTGTTTTCGATAAAATAATCGTTATCGTTATCGAGACTGTTATTGATTAAATCACCGCTATTGCAACCGATATTGTTATCGATATAATAATCGATATTTTTATCGATACAATAATGGATATTGTTATCGGTATAATAATCGATTAAATAAATGATTTTGTTATCGATTTAGTAATTGATATTGATATGTATAATAATCGATACTGATGATTGTGATATTTATCGATGAATCAATCGATTATGCAATCGTTATATTTTTCTATATGGCATTACATGACGTGGCATCACATGATATGACATCATATGGTATGACATCATATGATATGACATCACAGGATATGACAGAATATGACATGACATCCTATCACATCACATCCTATCACAGCATATAAAATCACGTCACATCTTATCACGTCATCGCACCTCATCTCATCTACGTGAACAGATAAAGAAAAGGATAAAAGCAAAGATGTGAAAGATAAAAACAAATATGAAAACCAAGGTAAATTTGCCGATTTCAAAACCAAAAACCCCGTTAGAAAGGTAATTTTATGTAGATGAGGAAAGTTTGTATAGTTTCGAAATTGGTTGAAAATCGTCGTTAAAAATTTCTATATTTGTGTGTGGTTGGTTTTGCAACCTGTTCAATTTGCAAATAAAGAAAAATATGAATGTGAAGAAATAAATGATAACGGTGAAGTAAAAAAAAAGAAGGCAAAAGTGAAGATAAAGACGAAAATAGCGACAATGACAGATACATAAGAATTTGAGTAACTGAAAGGGTAAGAACATTTCTTGAATTTATGAAGTGAAACTTCTTTAGCGGCAGTTGGTTGGTTGGGAGAAAATTGTCAAATTCAAGGGGAATAAAGCACATGGGAATGGTTCTCTGCGGTTTAGCGGTTTGAGAATAAAAACAAAAACAAAGATGCCTAGAGGTACAGGAAAAAACGAAGATCAAAGTAAATTTAAACTCTTTAAGGTAAAGGTGAAGAGGAATATGCAAAAATTAAGATAAATATGAAGAAAAGGATGAGGATATTTTTAACGATATGAAACTCGATATTGTTTTCGATAAATTAATCGATATTATTATCGATACTGTTATTGATTAAATAACCGCTATTGTAATCGATATTGTTATCGATATAATTATCGATATTGTTATCGATACAATAATGGATATTGTTATCGGTATAATAATATATTAAAAAATGATTTTGTTATCGATTTAGTAATTGATATTGATATGTATAATAATCGATACTGATGATTGTGATATTTATCGATGAATCAATCGATTTTGCAATCGTTATATTTTTCTATATGCTTATGGATATTGTTATCGGTATTTTTATCGACAAGGTTAGCGATATAATAATCGGAACATGGAATGTGATCAAATTACATGACATCACATCACATTATATCACGTGATATTACATCACATAATATGATATCACATCACACGATATCACGTGACATGACATCATATGATATGACATCACATTATATGGCATCGAATGACATGACATTGCATTACATGACGTGGCATCACATGATAAGACATCATATGGTATGACATCATATGACATGACATCACAGGATATGACAGCATATGACATGACATCCTATCACATCACGACATATAAAATCACGTCACATCTTATCACGTCATCGCACCTCATCTCATCTACGTGAATAGATAAAGAAAAGGATAAAAGCAAAGATGTGAAAGATAAAAACAAATATGAAGACCAAGGTAAATTTACCGATTTCAAAACCAAAAACACCGTTTATGTAGATGAGGAGAGTTTTTATAGTTTCGAATTTTCAACCAATAATCGTCGTTTAAAAATTTCCATATTTGTGTATGGCATATATGTAATACTTCTATATTGGCAGTAAGCTAATTTCTCAATGCGTAAGCATTCCGAAATCAAAGCGAGACAGTCTAGTACTGTTTTTGTCAATGTATTGTGTACTTGAGTGCCGTTTTTGTATATGTGTTGTGTACATGTTTATTTATAAACGTATGTGTTCCTTTTCTTTCGTACGTGTTTATTGATATATCTGTACTGTAGTGTTTTCGGACGGTACTAGCTCTTACTGCCAATATAGGAGTATTACATATATGGTGTATGGTTGGTTTAGCAACCCGTTCAATTTAAGCTGTTTCGCATTTTGTTTTACTTCGTATTTGAAATTAAACTTTGAAATAATGATAAATATGAAGATGAAGACAAAAAAGAAGGAAAACGTGAAGATAAAGACGAAAATGGAGATAAAGGCGAAAATGGAGACAATGAGACATAAATACATAAGAATTACGGTAACTGAAGTGAAATTTTCCGATAGGACTCGAAATAAAATCAGCCATAAAAGTTACCGACATTTAATTTATCGAATCATCGAACTTTATAATTATCGAAATTTATCTATGCTTATTAAGTTATCGCAACGTATCGAATTATTCAAACTGATCAATGTTTGCTGAGTTGTGGAAATTTATAAACACAGAAACTTAGTTGTCCAAATTTACGGAGCTATAAAAACGTGTGGGATTAATGAAATTTATCAAGTTAAAGAAATGTATCAAGTTATCGATATTTATTGAATTATTATTATTTATAGACTTAACGAAATTTTCGAGGTGTCGTAATGCATGGAGTTCTTCAAACTTACAGAGTTATCGATAATTATTGATCTACTGAAATTGGTTGGTTCAACGAATCGAAGTTTATGGAATTTTCAAAATATATCGATTTATCGAAATTTCAATGTTGTATAAGCTTATCGATTTATCACTGCTTACCGAATTTAATCGTCTTAACAGAGTGTAACGAGTTATCAAAATGTTTAGATAGTTTTCGAAAAATGTGGAGATGTCAAAAGTAAAAATGTATAAAGGTATCCAAGTTTTTACATTTTTGAGTTATCGAAATTTATCGAGCCATCGAATTTCACAGTTATCGAAATTGGTCCAGTTAACAAATTTTGTTGAGTTATCGAATTTTAGTGTTCTTGAAATTCATCGAACTATCGATATGTATCAAATCATTGAAATTCATCGATAAACTTGATCAATTGACGGGTCAATTCCAAGTCCTGGCGAAGTCATCCAAAGACCTTCTCAGATAAAAAAAATTTAGTTACGTTTTAGCAGAAGATTTTCCGATTAGTACAAGTTTTGCTACGTGTTAAGTTAGAAAACCTCTCCAAGGCTTCTAAAACTAAAAAAACTGTCGAATTTCGACAGTAACTGGCACTCTAGTTTGTATTAATCTTCTTGTTCTGAAATAAAAGAAAAGGTTTATTTTAGCATCATTTAAATTCATCTTTTTATTTATGTGCATATGTGCGTAATAACTTATTAATTCAATATTTGGGAATAAGGGGAAATGGCGCTATAATGACGCTTAACAAAAATGTTTGTCGCCCGTGCGATTTCTTCATGGCACACCAAACATTGTGCCCTCCGTTCCCATTACTAGTGAGTAAAAAATCGGCATCGGAATCCATGTTAAACATTTTTACCATGCCTTGCAGCTAGGGATAAAACGATACTAGTAAATACAAGTACATACTCGATACTTTTCGTCCGATACCAAGTAATTTTGTTATCGATACTTTTGAACCGAGTACTGAGTAGGTATCGGAAGAAAGTACTTATATCGAAACCCGATTCAGTGAAAATTTTATACGGACTTTTTTTAATCTAATTATTATTATGAATATCTAAAATTTTTTGGCAGTTTAGTTGCCAATGAAAAATTCCTACAAGGAAAGACCTATAATCATCTTATTAACATATCGCTAGCTTGAAGTGAAAAGTTGCTAAGTCCACTTTTTGTGAAAACTCATATTTGGATATAGAAAGCAAGGTAAATAAAAAACGCAACGTCTTCAAGTTTATATTCAATTAAAGGCAAATTTACTAAGAGGCATAGAAAAACGATAAGCTCACAAAAAATTCTAAATATTTTAATTTGCAACGGAGCCTTCTGCAAAATTCTTGAAGGAAATGTTTCGAAAAGTTTTTTCCTCCCCTTTAAATTTTCTACAAATGGACTTAGCAGCTTTTCACTCTAAAAATTATTAACATGATTACTTCTTTCAGAAATATACCATTGTTACTTTGCAGAACTGCTGCTGAACAGTGTTATAATACAGATGGCTTTTATTAACTAATTCATTTGTATGAAATAAATTACAAAATAATTGTTTTTGATCTCAATCGCTTTCTCTTTGTATAAAATAAATAAGAAGTATAATAAATACAATACGTACATACATACAAACGAAGACAATTCTGTTAACAAAATTCTGGGGACTTTTTAAAAACAACGTATTGGACTTTGCCCTTTTTCTTGTTTTCTGGGAGGCCATCCTAGTAAACCATGTTTTAAAACTTAAAGTTGTTCTTAAAAAGATTAAGTAGCATTCGCCTAAAATCAAAAATTATAGTAAGTTATTTTGACAAAAATTCATAGATATGTGATGGCGTTTTTTTATACAAACAATTCTTATATAGGTACAAATATCGATATAAGTAGGTATCGATACTTTCAGCCCGATACTTACTAGGCATCGATACTTTCTTTCGATGCAACTTCCGAGTACAGGTATCGATATTTCCATGGTATCGTTTAACATCG
The DNA here is from genome assembly GCF_013731165.1 of Rhagoletis pomonella. NCBI lineage: Eukaryota > Metazoa > Arthropoda > Insecta > Diptera > Tephritidae > Rhagoletis > Rhagoletis pomonella. Next base: position 76,229,690 of record NW_023458558.1, read on the forward strand.
CTGTTGGTGGCATGAGCTTGCTGCTGTGTATACATGCCAGTATAAGGCTATCTGCACACTTGTCGTTCAATCATAGTTGCGTTATCGTCTCGCCCTGAAATGTTGGGCCGAGCACATGCATTTCAAAGGAGATCTGCACACTTGTCGTTATCGGCTAGTTATCGGCAAATCGTAGAAGATGCAGAAACGGATAAGTACGGCACTGTCGTTTGCTAATCGTTGTGCACGCATTGTTTGTTTACATTTTATGGGGAAAAATTAGTGTCTTTGGCATAAAATCTGTGGGAATTATTAAAAAGTGGATAATTGCATTAAAATTCAATAAATGTGAGCGTTTAACTATAAAAAATTACGAAATTGTAAAAAGTCTCACATGCATGCACAAAATAAATTTCAGGAAAAGAAAAGAAGAGATATTACTGAAAAATTATGTCTAGAATTGTTGCACACAGTCAATATTTTAAAAATTGCAGGTTTTTGTAAATATTTCGCGAAAATATCAACCAGAAAAACAGAAAATATCTGCTCCAAAAAAATTTTTAGACGCCAAATGAATTGAAATATCACGACCGAGTGTGCGAAAATGTAATCGTTGCATCATGATTGTGACGATGAAGTAACTACAATTAGACGACCAATGTTTAGAAAGCCTAAATGAACCTTCATTTCCATTTAACACGCGTTGTTTCTCAGAGCGTATGCGTACTGTAACCATACACTTGTACTACTGCGGTATGCATAATGGATCAGTATTAAAGCATTCTTACAAGATCCCCATATGTAAATGCTACTTTTCTGATACATTTTAATATACGGGGACATACAAAAAAGTAGCACTTACATATGCAAATGCATATCTTGTAAAAGCCCGTTTGTGCTGAAAATAGTATCGCACAACACTAAAATTTTTGTACAAGACTGAAAATATTACAAAAATTCCACTTTAAATTTATCAAGAAATGTACTTAAAACCACGACAACGTACATTCGCTTGCAATTCGCTAGAATTTGAATTTATACGTGGAAATTCATGACTACGCATGAATTGTTCACACTCATTCACTCATATAGCAAGCATCCTTCAAGAATGCATACAACTGATTTCTACTGGGAATACAAATGGAATCTTTTGCTTTGCGAACGTTCACGCTTACGCTCGCATTGAGCAGTATATCAAGTTTTACGCTGGGGAACTGAAACCTAGCACTAATGCATACATTGCAAATGCATTGCACGAAAAGGGGGCTGGCACCTTCCATACAAACTGAACTTCTCATATAGCTTATCTCAGGAACCGCTTACGCTAACGTCCTAAAATTCGACACAGCTACATATGTTATCAATACCGTACTTATGGCGAAAAGTGGTAATTATTGGAAAGGCTGGATTGATATACATTTACGTAAACGCGTAGATTTCTAAATCCCATTAAACTATTGTAACTTTGCTTTAATTTTCAGTAAAAGATAAAGTTTATGTGAAATTTTTTGAATATTTTAATTTTTTCACAAAGAATGGAGCTTTGAGTTTCGCTATAGACTGTCCTATCTCCATACTTATTTGCATAAAATGATAGCCGTTTTCGTTGTTCGGACTAAACTAAAAAACCAATGAATAGAATTCCGTCAGATTGTCGGAGGTTATCTTACATACATACTCGCTAGGTGGTGCTGGAGTAGAGCTATTTATAAAAATCGTATTTATTAACCGATTTCGTTAAAATTTTAAATGTGAGGTATGTACCTGTATGATGGGAAAATTCTTTTGATAAAAATTGACCCGATGACGTATTCATTTAATGGTAAGCAATGGTTTTGCAGAAAATGGTGCCAATGGATGGCGCTGCAGTCGAAATGTATGTATGTGTGGTTGGTCTGCTTTGGCCCTATGTTTAAGTTATACGAATTTAGTTTTCAGATGTCTAAATGAAGGATGGGGTTAAGTTTGTCTGACGCCCTCAAGCACGATCATGCGATCTTGCATCTACCTAGAACTCAGTTCATAAATATTACCACGAATTGTAAAAGTGGCGAATTAACAAGGAAAGATCACCGTAGGTATATCAATAGCTCATTTAAAAGATATTCAAGGCATCACACGACTCATTTAGCCAATGTACCGGAAAACTTTTCATCCTGTGGGACAGCGAGGATTCTTGGCCCTCCTATAACAGAAAACGCACTTCTGTGCTCTTGAGTTTTCTTATAAGAACTTTTATTGGAATACCCATCGCACCAATGTTGTAGTTGCAAGATCATAGAAAAAGATTACGCATGCTTGGCAGAGATCTCACAGGTGGAAAGAGGACCATCGGTAAAGCTCATTACACCGAAAGAAATTGGTATTCCATATGATATCACAGCGTTACTATTATTGGCCTATGTGAGAGGAGAATACTGCGCCTTAGTGGTTTCAACTTAAACCAAAACGCTTAAACGCTCTTTTTTTATAATTAGCTTCGGCTAGTGCCGAATAAAATTGCTTCGCTCTGCAAATCAAATCAAAAATAAATCGTATTGGTTGACGAAACAAATCACAAACAATTATGATTTCTCATTTGGTCGACGAATTATATCACAAATAAAAGTTATTTTTTGTATGCTTGACGAATCAAATCACAAATAAGTTTGATTTCAATAAATTTTATTTTTTATTTGGTTGACAAATCAAATCACAAACAAAAATTAATTTATACTTGGTTGATGAATCAAATCCCAATAAAATTTTATTTTCCATTTGGTCGGAAAATCAAATCACAAATACAATTTATTTGGGATTTGATGCAACTTTCAATTCAGAAATAAATTTGATCTATGGATTTGTGATTTGACTAATTCAAAATCACGCAACCCTGATAACATATAAATAAGTTTTGTCTTCCACGCGACAATCTGAAATGTGCTAGTCTTCCACGCTTATAGTGAAATGTGCTCTTCGTAGAGACCGATGATATGTGCATCTCGGTAACCGTTCTATCAAGTTGTACTAAATTCGGTGTAATTATTAGTTTCGTTCCTCAACTTTTCTGGATAAAACCTGTCAAACTGTCAAAAAGCAAAATTCCTCTCAGAGAAAGAGAGAAAAACCTAAAAGTACAGGAACGCTTTTCGGGTAAAAACTGGTATAACTGTCAAATACATCGTAGACGCCATTTTTTGTTTACATAGCAGTTTTTTTATCATTTGGCGATGTTCTAAATTTTGCTCAAATACACCAGAAAATTAACAAAAATACTTACAAAACTTGATGGTTCTTTGCTAGGATATATTTAATAAGGTGAAAATGCAGATATTTTTTTTTATTCAAATTTGAAATCATTTGAACAGCTGATGGTTTGACACTTTACCAGATTTTACCAGCAAAAATTCTTCGGGTGAAATCTTGCGAATTCTGACAAAGAGAGGACCGATTTTACTCTCCCATTTTTCCCCTACTTTGCCAGAGAACCGAGTACGGGAACACTTTCTGGTAAAATCCTGTAAATTATTGCAACTTCTCGCGAGTTAGGGTACGCAACTATTGTACTTGAAACATAAAGCAAGACGTTGGAAACGTTTGAAACCGAACTAAAATAACGTCCACTTTTCATATAACGGTAAGTTTCAGAAATACAGAAACTTCGATATTTCGAAGTTTAGGGCCCAATTTCAGATGGTCTTAAGTAGACCAGTAGGCAGAGATTGTTGATTAACCTCCACGTTCATTTTCAGATCATACATTTAATCTGCACTGCGTTATTGCGCTGAGTTAGTGTGCTGACACCACAGGTGGCGCCGGCGTTATTGAGCTAGCGCCATACAAATTGCGCTATTACCCATGGCTAATGTATAATATGTATATAGTTTGGAAAATGTAACTAATGGTACCATATTTTGAATAATTTTCCCGAATTTAAGAAAAATTATCAAAATGGTAAAGAACAACATTTGCGGAAAGAAATTTTTTTTAAAAGCTGTTGGGGAAATAAACTCTCTCTTCAAAATCAAATCGTAGGCCCTTAGTATATCATGAAGACCTAGTTAGCAAATATGACATCCAATGCATTTCTTGAGCCGAATTAAGTTCTAGAGGATGTTTGGTACAATATTGTCGAATCAGAATCGATTCGGAATTTTATAAATTTTATGTCGCAGCGTGTAAAAGATTTATAGAAAGCGGAGAAGAATCTCCATGGTATTATCATAAAACATTTTTTTCTGAATTTTTAGTTTTTAGAATAATATCTTCTTAATTTATTACAACGAAAGCCTTTAAAACTAACCAAAATATAAAAACGGCCAAAAAAGGAACAGTCCAGCACCTTCGTCATAGTCTGCAGGCTGTATCGGAGATACAGCCTCTAAATTTAAGCGTAGAATATGTGGTATGGTTAAGAGCATATCCAAGTCAAAAACGAAAGCACACACTAAGAAAAAAATATCGATATCAAAATCGATAATAATATCGATAGCAAGATCGATAGTAAAATCGATAAAAATATCGATAACAAAATCGATAAAAATATCGATAACTAAATCGATTACAAAATCTATCAAAAAATCAATTACAAAACCGATTACAAAGTCAATAACAAAATCGATAACAGGATCGACAAAAACATCAATAACAAAACCGGTAACAATATCGATAGCAAAATCGATAAAAATATCGATAATAAAACCGATAAAAATATCAGTAACAAAAGCGATAATAATATCGATAGCAAAATCGATAAAAATATCGGTAGCAAAACCGATAAAAATATTGATGACAAACTCCATAAAAATATCGAAAACAAAATCGATAAATATAACGATAACAAAACCGATAGCAAAACCGATCATAAGATCGATAGCAAAGGCGATAACAAAATCGATAAAAAATTTATAACAAAATCGATAAACAACCGTTAACAAAATCGATAAAAATATCGATCATTATGTCGATAAGTTCCGAAAATATCGATAGCAAAATCAGTAACAATATCGATAACAAAATCGATAAAAATGTCGATAACAAAAGCGATAATAGTATAGTAAAAATATCTATAACAAAATCGATAACAAAATCCATAAATCCGATAATGGTATCGATAGCAAAATCTTTAACGCAACTTATAGAAATATCGATAACAAAATCGATAAAAAATATCGATAAAAATATCGATAATTATATCGATAAGTTCCGAAAATATCGATAGCAAAATCAATAACATTATCGATAAAAATTTTTGATAACAAAATCGATAACAGAACCAACAAAATATCGATTATTATATCGATAAGTCCCGAGAATACCGAAAATCTCTAAAATCCCGAAACAGTTGCCACATTGAGTCTCTGTGCCTCTAGCTCTATCGTTTTCTCTACAACTACCTTTATTTTATTCTTTCTTCCTCTATCTTCATCTATACTTTTATCGGTATCCTCATCCTCATTTATCTTTGTTTTTATTTTTATGTTTATCATATTCTTCATCTACATATTTCCCTTCACCTTTGCCCTTATATAATTAAAGTGTTTAAATTTATTTTGGTCTTCATTTTTGCCTTTATTTTTACGCTTTGTTTTTGTTTTTATATTTACCTTTGCGTTTATCCTTTGCTTTATCTATGACGTACTCACCTTTATTTTTATTCTTGGTGTTTTTCTAAGTGCTGTTTCACTTCAAAAAGTTTTCGCGTATTATGCATACATGTTTTCATACATATATGTATGTACATTAGACTGCATCACCAAAAAAAGTTGCGGTTTTTCCGACGAGATTAAAAAATTTATTATATTTTAAGACGCATATCAAAATATTTCGAAAAAATATTAAGATTTAAGCCAGCTGGACCGATTTGAAAATACCTCCAAAAATGGAGTTTTTAATGAATAAAAATAGTTTCTTAAAGGACTTTTTGAAAAAAGTCCCCTCAGATGACAAAAGAGATTAGGCTTAAAAAATCTGCATAAAAAAAATTTAAAAATCTTTTCAACGGAATCGTAATAATGAGATTTTTGATGCTGTTTTTTGACTTTTTTCAAACATTGATTTACGAAAAACTTAAATAGCTGGGCCAAAACTACTCTGATTTAGACTTATGGGATCTCGGTAGAAAGGTATTTTCCCACTATTTTTATTTATGTCAAAAAAAAGGCATTCGTGTCCCAATTTCTTTTTTTCAAATACAACACATCTTAATTCAACTTTGAATGATGTTCGTTCATCCTACCTTTCTCTTTCATCCTTTGAATGAGCTTGTTAGCAAAGATATAAAAAGATTGAGAAAATATCTTTCCAAATACCTCACAAGTCTAAATCGGAAGAGTGTAGGTTCAGTTATTCAAGTTTTTCTTATACCAATCGTTGAAAAAAGTTAAAAAAACAGCATCAAAAATCTCATTATTACGATTCCGTTCAAAATTTTTTAAAAATATTTTTATGCTAATTTTTTAAGCTTAAACCGTTTTGTAATTTGAGGGGATTTTTTCAAAAAACATCTTTAAGAAACTATTTTTATTCATAAAAAACTCAATTTTTTGAGGTATTTTCAAATCGGTCCAGCTCGCTTAAATCTTAATATTTTTCCGAAATATTTTGGTGGACATCTTAAAATATAATAGATTTTATAATTCCAATGAAAAAACAGTACCGATTTTGTTTTGTATGGAGAGTGATGCAGTCTAATGTACATATATAATATGTATAGACTGTATGTAGATTACTAAAAAATCCACATTAACTGCAATCAACATATGTACGTATGTATGTATTTACATATGTGCATATGCTGCGATTAGGTTATAAATATTCCTAAAAAAAGGGCCAAAAAAGAGCTAAAAAAGTCGTAGCTAAAAATGGTAGCTAAGTTTTTTTACTTACATATACATATATAAGTATACACGAAAACATTTTCAGTAAGTAGTGGTATAGAAAAACAATGAACTCTGGAAAAAAGTTGATATTATATCCGACCAAAAACCTTTTTGTATAAAAGGGGAAATATATGACACCAGCTTGATGGCTCCATCAGGTGATTGTACCATCAAGCTCGAAGCATATAACTTACTAGCATGCTGGTACAATATTTATTTCTTTACTAATGAGGTCGAGGTAAGATCGAAATTATTAGAGCAGAAATTTCATTCTATACATATTTCTACAATTGTGTTAAACATTTGACTCATATAGTGCAAGAAATTTCCGCCAAAATACTTATTGCTTAGAAAATTCAGCTAATTTCACCACTCACGACACCTGCATGCTGGTACAATCATAAAATTTTCAAATAGTTTTTGAAGTCGCACCAGCGGCTGGTTCAATCACACCACAAGAACATACACGGTCAATCGACTTGATGGGCCATTTAACAAATTAAGCATATTAAGGGCCGTAAACTTATCTATTTTAAACTATAGTTAAATCGTTAATATATAAGTTAACAGCCCTAACACTTTTACAGTATGTATGTATAAAAACGTAAGGAACATACAATACATATAGGTATATATATCAGTCTTTCTTAGTTTAAAAATTCATCTCTTACATAAATTTAAAAAAAATGAGATCAATATATGAAAAAAGGGCTAGGGTCAATTTTAAATTTATGTGGCCAAAAAAAAATATGTGGTAGCTAAATCTAGCCACCAAAGGGCTCAAGCGGCAACACTGCTTCTGTTTATTAAAAGCCGAAATATGTATGTACTTATGCACACACACATACTTTTTGTCTTCTTCCCTCACTTCCAACGCATGCACGTGTTTGCAAAACGATGACGAAGTGATTATGTATGGGAAATCATTTATGCCCATATATTTGAATCAAATAAACATACTTAGAAGATATCAACCAATAGTTCAATATTTGTTGAATATGTATAAAATCTGTACACGACAATATTTCTTTTGCTCCAAAGAATCTATATCCCGAAAATGAAAGTTATATCTGCAAATCATAAGCTGCACTTTAAATGCTCAAAATTGACCCCAGAATAGGGCAATATTTACCGTTGTTTCTAGGACAGACACCGAATCGATTACTTACAGAAACTGTGGATAGGTTTGGAATTTTGTCTTTGAAATGCCACACTTTTTTTTGAAATCGCTCCATTAGTTCTCGTACAATAAGCGTTTCCGTGAACCTCTAAAAATTACAACTACACTATTCCAGCATAGCCTCCATATCGTAAGGTAAGACGTATTCTACGTCAAAATACGAAAATGCATGCTAGATTTCAATGTCCGCTAGATTTTCAATGTAACAAATGTCATTTGACTTATGGCATGTAAATTTATGGTTGACACCAGGGATGTTGCGAATGTGGAATTTGAGACATCCGCGGATGTGAATGCGGATGCGGATGTTTAACGCTAACATCCGCGGACGCGGATGTCAAGTATTTTTATACCCGAGCGCACTTATGCACATGGGTATTATAAATTTGTTCACATAACGGTTGTTTGTAACAGGCAAAGCAGGTTGTTTGCAATAGACAAATATATACATAAATGATCAGAATGAAAAGAGACATCGACTAAGCGGTGACTGTCTGTGCGTCCGTCCGTCCGTCTGCGCACACCATAACTCGAGTACAAATTGAGATATATTTACGAAACTTGGTATGTGTACTTCTTTTGAGCGTTGGACGTATGGTATCGAAAATGGGCATAATCGTACTATAACCACGCCAACCTCCCATATAACGGTAGTTTTGAGAAATGCGAAAACTGCTATATTTTAGTAACTACCGAAGCTTATTCACTCAAAATTAATATTTACAATCATTTTTAGGCGAAAAATAAGAATATAATAAATTTTTGGAAAATGGGCCACGCTCACTTATGATTACATATGGATATCTTGGGAACCGCTCCACCAATTTCTCCTAAACTTGGCACAGTTGTTTGCCTTCACAAAACACACCAAACGGCTTAAAATTTAGAAAATCGGATAATAACCATGCCCACATCCCATATAACGGTAATTTAGAGAAATACGAAAGCTTCTATAAATCAGTAGCTCAGTGAAGCTAATTTATTCAAAATTGATTTTTGCAATAATTCTTTAGCAAGAAATAGGCTTATAATAAAAGGTTGGAAAATGGGCGTGACCCCGCCCACTTATAACCACATATGTGTATCTCGGTAACCGCGATATCAATGTGTACCAAACTCGGTATAAGTACCAAATCGCTGTGCGAATTTCGTCGATCGGAGCGATGCCGCTGGGTGATGTTCGCCGCAACATTTCGCCCAGTAAAACAGAACAGATACGAAATTCGTATCAATTGAATGACAAACAAAAAATATAAAAATACAAAACCGAAAAGATGAATCACCAAATTTTGCCATTCTGATTATTGCAGATGATTATCTGCTAGAAAAACTAGAAAACAAAGCTACTTTTCCACTGAGAGCTGATTTTATGATCGGCGGCAGCGGCAAAATTAAAAATAAATCTATTCTTGCCGAATTTCGTCAGACAAACTTCGTCGTCGCTTTGGTTGTGGAAAATCTCATATACTGCAGTGTGTTTTAATTTTGGCAGCGAACTTTCTTCCGACGAATTTCTCTGGGCGATTTGATTCTGTTTGTACTTTCCCTGCAAAAATCGTTGGACCATGTAGTCTATTTGTGGTAAATTGGAGTACTTACAAAAGTGTTCCTCTGTCATGCTGTAGCGGACCAACTCGTGTCTCTGCGCCAGCTTATTGTTTGTTATCCGATCACTGCTCGTGTTTTAACGAAACGTGATTGAAGTTGAGCATTTGAAAGCACATTTGCATGTCTGGCTATAGCTGAACGTGTAGAGATGCTCGCTGTTAGTTCTTAGCTCCCAGCATGTTCGGGTTCGAATACCGTCAGAGGCAACATGTAATTTTTAATTTTTGTCTTGGTTTTTATTAATTTCGAAAAAGCATTTGAGAAGTGAAGAACAAAACCGTGTACAAACGAAAAAATATAACAACAATGCCATTGTTCATATGTTGGAGTAGTTTTGTGCTACTCTAATGTAATGCAGGGATGGAGTATATGGTCCTGCCCTAGGACATCGCAATGTTAATTGGACCATATTTTTTATATGAATTGTGGTTAATTTTGGAGTACTCTTTGGTCCTTAGGGAGTACTCTTTACACGCATGCATGGAGTAGTCGCGATTTTTGCAGGGTTATGATTATTGTGGTTGCCACATAAAGGCAAAACATTGAAAGTTTTGAAATCTGATAAAATTACGCCCACTTTTTTATAACGGTAAATTTCAGAAATGTTTGAAACTTTGTCATTTCGAAATTTAAGGAAGCTAATTTTACCCAAAATTGATACTAACAACAATCCCTTGAAAATAAGTAACATTAACAGCCGTATTCTAACAAAGTCACAAACTTTAGCTCATCACTGCTGTGATTTCTACCGCGCCTCAAAGCTTGCCGCTCAAAAAATATGCCGCTTCAATTAAATTTTTTAAATTTTTGTGCATTTTTCTAGCACTGAAAATCGAATTTTTTGTGACACATTCCTCGGCGCACTTGAAATCACAACAGCGATGAGCTAAGTTTTGTGACTCTTTTAGAATAGAGGGGTAAGTATTATGGAATTTTGGAAAATGAGCGTGGTGTCGCCCACATATATCTATATAAGTTTATCTCATTATATCTAACTGAACGTTCTATCGAAGATGTTTGGGATAGACGTAAAACCACCTCTGCTTACCATGTAGCGGTAGTCTTCGGAAAGGTGAAAAAACTATATTGAATACTTGCGCCGGGAACTTAGACTTTTTTACTTGTTAAGAAATAATTTAGGTGAGTAAATTAGGTGATTTAGTTTAATAAAAATGGAAAGTTTAGGTATTTTTAATAATGTTTTTTTTAGTATTTGAATTTAAAACTTGGAACATAGTATTCAATAAAAAGTTTGTAAAGGGTCGTAAATCAAACCTGCGCCACTAAATAACTACTCGCTCGAGGCGACAAACTTGAAAAACTTGAAAATTGACAAAATTGTAAATTCTTTTCGATTGACGCTGCACCAGTTGAGAGGTCTTTCAGTTATATTTCCTTTTTTTATTTTTTATTGCGGTGCAATATTTCTTTTTTGAGAATTGCATCGGGCTGCAAATGTCGGATGTATTCTCCTGACTTCTATCTTCACAATCTTGTGTCATGGCAAGATCGTTGTTTAAACACCGTTGATTTCCAAAGAATTCTGCATTCTTATTCTTTTGGGTGTTTCTGAATTTTGAGAACCTGTAACTTCAACAGCGTTTTTCGATTTTGATTTGAAATTAATTTTTAATCCTTTCTTCTGCGGCTGAAATAGCTTTTAAGCAGAAACAACGAAAGAAGGTTACCACCTCTATTTGTATTTTTTTATCATTTAATACTAAAGAAATTCATATACCAGACCCAAGGTTTGATTTATGGTAATTAATTAACATTTTTGATTGAAATATTTTTCAATGGGTGGCTTTGCTCGTTTAGACATTTCCTTCATTTGGTACTAAACTTGTTTAATTTGGATAAGCGGTTTGTTTATTACTTATCCGGAAAAAGGCTTTTAATTGGGAATAAAAAATATTTGGCCAAGTTTCAAATTCGCATTCGCAAAAGATCCGCGTTGATTATTGCGAATGCGAAAGCGAATGCGAATGTTAAAATTAATGCGGAAGCTCCGCGGTTGCGAATGCGAATGCGAATATTTGCAACAACCCTGGTTGACACACCCAACAAATTGTATTTATTGATCAATATTATTGAAGATTTAACGAAGATTTACTTAGGGTTTACACCGGATAATACGGTCATGACAATAGCAATACATGCAGCCTTTTTCACTAACACATGCATACAGTAAATCGGACAATGATTTGACGTATGCATACAATAATTTTGACGTCTTGTGTAAGAAAGAAGATAAATTCATAAGAATTAAAGAGACGCTGGTGTGTATGTAATTTGTCTCTTCTTTTTTATTTTTTAGTTTTTAGCTCAAATAGCTCGCGCAAAACGCGTGTTTCCGCAATTTATAGCTCAACGTTCACGTTTGACATTTTGCTCAAAGTTAATTGTCTTAACTATTGTCAGGACGCCTACGCCACGGGGACAATTACACTGGTTTACTGCAAAAATAATCTATGGATGCCAATATCGAATTCCCATGGTGATTCCGAAAATCGAGATAATTTTTTTTCTATGGATAAGTTTTCGAAATATTTGCAATATACCGTAAATTCAGCTTTAAAAAATAGTGGTTTCACTCAATCATGTATATCTTACGAACCAATTAAATAATCGTAAATCGGACTACGGGAAATGAAAGAAAATAAAATTCTCCATAAACCGTATAAACACTACTTTTCGATATCACTAATAGTTTCTGAGAAATTAATTAATCATTTCTGACGCCTTTTGTTTTCGATGCACACACTCTAACTACTCAGGTGTACGTGGCGTATTAGTAACACTCTGCTCATATTTCATACAAAAAATCTTTGCGCATTTTCATTTGACCAATCATTATTTTCTTGTTTATCTATCGATTTTCTTCATTGGTATCTTAGTTTTTGTTCTAAAGGAACAGGCTTTAACACAAGTGCAAAATATTTACACAAAAACTGTTATTTTTTTACTCTATTCCCTGTTACGGTTTGAATTTTTTGCATTTATCCATGAAAAAACAGAAAATGTGGAATAACTAATTCATTTCTGAGAAACTATCAGATCTATCGAAAAGTGATGTACGGTTTGTAGAGAATTTTATTTTCTTTCATTTACTGTACCCCGTATTACGATTATTTAATTGGTTCGTAAGATATACTTGATTAAGGGGATGATTAAGTTTTTTAAGCTGAATAACGGTGAATTGCAAATATCTCGAAAACGTATCCATAAAAATACATATTAGCTCGATTTTCGGAATCAGCGAGCGATTCTACGTACAAATTGAAAAGTGGCGTCTGGAGGACAAAATCAAAATTAAAATCTGTGATCCAGTGTTATGAGCGTTTTTGACAACAAATACCTATTTCTTTTTTGTCTTGACAGCATTGTCCAATGTAAACGCGCCATTAAATTAAATCTACTGCCTTTCGATATTTAATTTTATATGGTAAATCTCATAATGGAGACATAATATAAGGACGCTAATTTACTCGAAGTTAATGCTTACAACAATCCATTAAAGAAAATGAGATTATTATGGAATTTTGGAAAATGGCCATGGCACTGCCCACTTACGACTACATAAATATATCTGATTAAGTCTAACAGAACATACTATCGAAGATGTTTTATATAGGGGTGAAATCACCCCTGCTTACTATATAACGGTAGTTTTCGGAAAGGTGAAAAGCCTATAGGGCTGTTCAGGATCTTGTGCAAAAGGTCTTGGATTTGCATTTGTAAATTTTGTGCTACCATAGAAACCGTTTGCATTTTATTGTACAAGATCCTGAACAGTCCTTATATTTCATATGTTCGTCGAGTATTCAATGTTCAGCTTCGCCCGGACTTAAACATTTTTAATTGTTTTTTATGCAGAATTTCTTTCTCCACGAGCTTGTCGTTCTAATCCAATAATAGAGTTTGTGGCGTTGGACGTTGAACTTTCAGTAGCCGTTTTGACAATTTTCCTTGGTTCCACAGGTGGTGGGCTTAGGTGAGGTTAGGTTACGGTGGTTGTCACTACGCACGGACCGGCAGAGAGACACACTTAGGCCAATTTGACCCACTGTGATGCCACTATGAACGAGCTCTTGTTCTTTTCCCTTAGTTTCCCAAATGACAGAACCATCGTGTAATCTTAACGTATCGTTGTAGGTCGCGGACGTCCACAGAGTCGAGATCAGCTAAACGCAGAAAAGCATGTTCGTTGAAAATAGCAAGTCTTGACCTTGCCAGAGCGGGGCAGTGGCAGAGATAGTGTTCTACGCTCTCCACCTCCTCCTCGTCCCTGCAGGAACGACAGAAATCGTTAGCGGGATAACCTATTCGCCTAGCATGTGCTCCCATTAGGCAGTGTCCTGTAATTATACCGACAACCAGAGCTGTATAAGTGCGAAATCATTTTCAATTTTAAATCAGCAATTTTTTTCTATTAAGTTTTCATTACTTATTCCTCGCTTAAGATTAAGGTTTATAATTTTTAAATTTCCATTCTCTCAAAACAGTTATGAATTCACACATCAACATATTCATAGTAAGTTTGAAAAAACCAATGCCAAATCAAAAAAAGGGTTTAACACTGAATGAGTATTTAAAAGGCTGCAATATTTTATGTGCGTGCATTCTTTAATTCAGTACCAATCATTCAATATAATTAGTTCAAAGATACCCTGGTAAACAACTTTTTGATAAAAAGGCAGATTTTTGCCAATTGCTCAATTGTAAAAATTCGAAGCGGCGTTACCCAATCTAAGTTTTTTGGAAGAGGGGATTTTATATCATAAATTTGGGATTATATATAAAACAGATGTATTAACATTTACATTTTAAAAATAATTCATATCTTATCTTGAAAATGTTTTAAAAATTTTACATTAAATTCGATAACTACTTCGCAAAAACTTTACATTTAGGTTAATAAACTTTTAATGAAAATATTTTGAAATCTTTTTTAAAAGTGAGATAAAGCAAATTTTGCGTTATTGCCGTTTGTGTTATTTATGTCGCTCCCCGGCATGCCAGAAATCGGAGGAGAACCTCGGAAAAACACTAACATATGTGTAAGCGCCAATCTATAATTATCATTAATCGTCAATACAAGTTTAAATTACATAAACCCAGTTACAGCACTTTATTGTATTCGACGCTTCCAGAAATCACGTAATACATAAAATAAATAAAAGCAGCTTTGATTAATATTACATAAACTGGAAACTGTTAAAAATCTGTGTTCATATGGAATAGTAGCTTATGTCGAAAAGTTGGCATTAGTATAATGCGGCATTCGCAGCATACGATTCCGAATGACTCACTGGCGACGAGCCGTTGAAGAAATGTTGGCAAATAAACGTGCAAGAAATAGTTCCGATACTAGCAAGTCAATATTCCTTGTCGTTTATAGCATAAAGGGAATGCCGCATTATATTAAAGCCAGCCTTTCGATATAGCTACTATTCCATATGAACACAGAAATAATCCCGCTTGTGTTCACAGATTTTAAAACCTATTTAGTTCCCAACCCAGTTTGCAACAGATAACAATAAAAATGCACATCAAATAGCTAAGAATAATGAAGGAAATCGATTCAGATTTAACTGGCCGTGCGTGCACAAAACAAGCAAAAGGTATTTAAAGGCTATTCAAGTATTATGTAACCATCAGTGGGAAGCGGGGGTCTTTGGTTTGCTTATTTTTGATGACAAGGGGCAACATTTCTTGAAATAAAACATTATTTACAGACGCACAAATTTTCGATCACAATTGAACACTGCAGTTCACTCTCGTTTCGAATTTTTGAAAGCGTTTTTTAAACTATTTAGGGCCGTTTGCACCATGTCTAGTTAATTCTAACTCCCAGTTAAACATCTTTATCGACGTTATCGACACCCATCATATAACATCGATAAAGCAGTGGATGTGCTTAACTGAAGGATGTACCTCCAGTTAGCGTTAACTAGACATGGTGCGAACGGCCCTTAGTGGTTTAACACTTCTTGGAGGCACTTGATACTGTAAAAAAAAATACGCCCAATTCGATCCCTAACCATGATTCAATAATACAAGGTTGTGTAATTTGTGACAGCTAAAATTTGACACTCCTTTATCTAGATTTGTATTTTGGAAGTAGGAGAAAGGGGAATAATGTGATCGCCTTTTGCGAAAACGGTAGTAGAAAGGTACTACAAAAAGTACGCAAAGTATACAATTAGAAGTAAAATGTGTATTATTTATTCTATGCGAATTTACAATATATTTGGCGTTTTAATGGAAATACTAAACAATACATAAATATGTACATTTTTGATTTAAGTTATTCATTATTTCCTGGAACCGACCTTTCAGCTATGCAAGAAGGAAAACTGCAGATAAATAGAACTCATTTCAACCATGCCAAAATTATTTGGCGCAAGTAAAAAAATCAAGACGTTCTAGAAGGTTCAAGTTCAGTTTTTAAATTTTTTAAATATTAATATCTTACGAACTGTAGGTATAACCGATAAAAAAACTAATGACGCCTCCATAAAGATAACTAATTTGTCTTTCAGCTGGTGTACATAATTTGTAGCTTCTTGTATTTTTAAACCAAAACCACTAAAAAACGAACAAATGTTATTTTTTCATGAAATAATATTTTTTGAAAAAAACTGCATAATTGTAAAGAAATTTATAATTATTTAGAAAGTACAAGTTATTATCTTTAATTCGATATTACATATTTTATCATGATGTACTTTTGGGTTTCAACAATTCAGTGCCCTGCAAAAGTGGGACTAGGTTAAACACTGGTACAGGACCACGAAACCTTGTAACCAACACTAGTAACCAAAATGGTCCAAATATATGGAGAAAACATGGTTACAATAACATTGCGATGTCATTGGACCTGACCACCTCTGGTCCAACGCTGCTTAACATGGGACAACCTAGACAACTACTCCTTTTGGACCATGGCACATTCGGCAACCGAATCATATTGCCGATGGGCCACGAAGAGATGGTGTTCAACACATATATCAGTTTTTTACGTTTAAAGAGGTTGAGGTCAGCATAACAAGTTACTAGTATGAAGCCTGGTCCTTTTGCACATACATTAAAACCACGGCCCAGTGGACCACCTGGTCCTCAAATTTTTGCAGGGTGATAATAAAAAATACAAATAAACAAAGCAAATAAACCTCTTATTTCTTCGTTATTTTTTGCCTGCGCCAAATATTGGTATCGTAGTAATCAGCGTAAAAAGTTCTATCTATCGGCATTTTTGGTTATTTTATAGCTAAACGGTCACTATTCTACACTTGTTCTAGAAAATTACATTTAGTATGACGAATTTTTGGTTTTACTACTAATATCACTAAAAACTGCATTCTGCACAAGTAAAGGAGCCGATTTTATGTGTGGGAGCGAGAAGACTGTTTTATTACAAAACCTTTCTATTATTGAATCATGATCCCTAACTATATTTTTTGTAAAGAACTCCCGTTTGCTTGAAATTTGTAAAATTACAATTATTTTTTTATTTTGTTTACATCTGCCATTCGTTACAAATAAAGAAAAGTCTAAGAGTTACCATATATAAATATTTGTATAGTCTATTAAAATAATAATTTACAAGAATAATTTATTTAACTAATACTTTATTAAAACACAAAGTTGAAGTCCTAATACACTTGTAAAACTATTTATCACAAAATGTTATTAATTGTTTTCAAGCGTACCATAGTTTTCTTGCATTTTGAGAACAAATAAGGGAATATGTATACATATATCGTCGTTTAAAATACAAAACCGCGTATCGTCATTCTGCAAAACTTCCTAACTGACATTTGCTGCCAAAAATTTGATTTGTTCACACAAGCTCTTGGCTCAACCCTTATCATTTCGTCCTGAAATATACTAGCCAGAAATGTGATTGCTTTATAAAAAGAGAACCATTTTGAAATATGAGTGTCTTCACTCTCTAGAAAATAATTTACGCAACCTCACATATGCGGTTTTGCATTTCGTTGATACGCGGTTTTGTACTTTCAACGTACACTTCCAAGTACGCACTTCCACTCCATAGGGCCATGGTTAGATCCCTGATCAGATCATAACTCAAAATAGCCGTCGTCTTTTGGAATGCAATAGCAAACCTTCGAGTATATTTCTGATTTGAAAGCTCTGCTTATAAAATCATTTGGCGTTCGGAGTCAGTTTTAAACATGTAGGTGACTCCATTTCTGTCACAACAAGAGAACTCATTCCTCAAGTTTGAGGAGAAGGTCGGCCAAACACTTTAGCACCAAATATTTATTTGTTTACTTATTTTACGGGAGATGGCAATCTTCTGGTTTCACATTTTGAGTACAAAAATCTCAATCCTGATACAAAAAATAGTATTACTGCTGAATGATAATGACAGATTGCATTCACATAAACGTACAAACATACATGATTGAGTTTTTTGTTTGCATTCCCATTCTCTATGTGAATGGGTATTAACCATTCCATAACACACTACATATTTTGTGTTTACAATTTGCAACCAATCTCAAGAATGGTTGTTAAATTTTTAAAATCAAACAATCAAATTTTTTAAACGAATAAAATGAGAATGTACACTCAATTGATTCAATCATTACACAGCTCTGCCGACAACTGTGCTAATAATTGGGCGGTCGATTTGTATAACAGTTTTAGATCGTTTTTTCATTTATAAATGGCCAGATCTCTTTTGTAACAGAACATGTTGGTTCTTTCGTTCGTTGGCTAATTTAATGAAGATAGGTTTCAGTCGGTGCTTACTCGAGCGCAGAGTTTGCTGAGCGTAGTTCAGTTTCCCCTCGTAAGCTCGTATGCCGCGCAGTTTCCTGGTATTCCACTGTGCCCAGGTACCACGTTGATGGTGGCTTTCGCGGCAAGCTCGTTTAAAGACTTTTGCATTCGGCGGCAACTTTTGAGGAAGTGTTACTGCACTGTAAAGATTTAATCGCTACTTGGCTGTCAGAATAAATAGTGACAGACTGTAGCCAATTTGTGCCATTTTTAAGCCATAGAGCGGTCTCCCTTCTGACTGTTAATGCTTCAAAAACGATGCAAAACCGCCTGAAGCAGAAATGTGGACTAATGTAATCCAGCTTGTGTAGAGTTGCTAGAATAGTGCCCAGAATGAGCTGCATTCAGTCTAGTTGCGTTGCCCTGCAGGGAAAGCTACTAGTTGTGAACTAGAATTCTACCGGTTTGCGTTTCAGCCGAACTAGTTCACGTTCTATCCTTTTTCAATGTTAGCAGCTGGTATTTTTAACATTGCGATGTCCTACGAGATGTCAATTGTCAGGCTATGCATCTGCATCTACTAGTATAAATACTAGTAGCATCATACCAGTTGATGAGATAGTCTGCCAATTCATGCCCCGCTCCAGCAGTCACAATGGCCGGCAGAGAAGAGCACTCGCGTGGTAAGCCTGAGGTCCAAGGTTCAAATCCTGGCGCAGGTAAAATTTTTTATTGTATTTTTATTTTTTATAAATTTATTTTTTTGTTTATGCTGTTTATTGTAATTGTTTAATTTAATAAAAAAAATATTTTTGTTTAATTTCTTTGTTTTTATATTTCGTCCTAAATGCTTTTTTGCAACGCAATTAGATTTTCAAATTTGTTATTTATTTATAAATTAAATAAATTATTTTTACTTACATTTATTTAACTTTAAAAATCTTAACCACCTCCAAGCGGCCTCGAACCTGCGATTTCAGTAGTCATCACGTGACGCCACAGCCGACATTTGTAAGAAGAGCGATTAATTGCGTTGTATTTTTTGCTTTGGCAATTCAAAGGCATATGTCGCTGATCGCCTAAGTTCTTCGAAATTGTCGAACTGGTAGGCACATACTAGTTAATGAACTAGTATTTTTTCTAACTGGTTTGGCTTTTCACTGCAGGGTGTAGCTGGCCTGATATCTACTGTAAAGATCGGT
Organism: Rhagoletis pomonella; assembly: GCF_013731165.1. Taxonomy (NCBI): domain Eukaryota; kingdom Metazoa; phylum Arthropoda; class Insecta; order Diptera; family Tephritidae; genus Rhagoletis; species Rhagoletis pomonella. Next base: position 76,249,273 of record NW_023458558.1, read on the forward strand.
AGGGTGAAGATTCAATACAGTCTCCAGAGCCTTACTGGGAGTAGAAGGCAGGGCACCCGTGATTAACATGGTTTCCGCCCTTTATAACCGGTCCAATTCGCCTCTGTAAGAGGACTTTTTCAGAGCCGCCACCATACGGTGATCCCATAGAAAAGGATGGGCCGGACAACTGCCGAGTACATCCAATGTATTATGTGTGGTTTCAGACCCCATCGTTTCCCATACCGTTGCCTTACAGGCGTAGAGGGCGGTAATTGAATTCCTGAATCGTTCCGTAAGGTTCCGGTTCCAGTCCAACTTTCTGTCGAAAATTAAACCGAGATATTTAACCTCGTTGGGGAGCGTAAGTCCTACCCCATTTAGGGAGGGGGGCTGAAAAGACGGTACCTTAGAGGCCGCTCCAGCCTCACCTGGGAAAGTTAGCCCACAAGGGCCTCTGGAAAAATATTGTTAAAGGCGCCATCTATGTCAAGAAAGATACCTAACGGCGAGTCCTTTTTCAATTTTGGACAATTACGTATACACGCAGTACCCACGGATTGTCCCCTAGAATAGGCATGTTGACACTCCGACCCGTCCCCAACCCCCAAATGCGCTGTCTGATATGGGCGCCAAGAAGTCTTTCTAGAGTTTCAAGAAGAAAGGACGTTAGGCTTATTGGCCTGAAGTCATTGGGTTTGACGTGAGAGACCCTTCCACCTTTCGGTAGTTATTATGATTACACTAGCCTTGGTCCATTTTCTAGGAATGTGACAAAAGCTAAGGTAAGCCTTGAAGATGTCAGCAAGCAGTAAGCATAAAAGGTCGACTGCCTGCTGAAAATCGGCAGGGAATATGCCATCCGGTACCGGAGTTTAAAGGTCTTAATCGCTCGATCGAGATATTCGTTCGTCACTTTGTATACACAATAAATAAACAAATAAATTATTCCATAAAAACACGACGAAAATATTAACGGCGTTAACAAACCGGTTTTCCATACAAAATTTAGTGAGTGTACGAGGTTTACTGGGTTAAGAGGCATTTACGCGTTTAGATGAATACCCCTATTTTTTATTAAGGCAGCAAAACTTACGAAAAAGATAACCATATGTAATTTCGACGAGTCTACGAAAATAACTCATTTATGCGAGTGATATGATTAATTTTTCAAAACAATGCACGTCGATTTTACGTAGGTAACACAGCCCGACAGAATTTGTCCAAACCTCAAAACCATCCTCTGGGTAGTAACCAAATACCCGTTTTGGAGCGCGCTAAAGTGAGAAGGCGTAAAACTTCGCGTGCGCTGCGTTTGGGTCCCGTCACGTTAAAACCCCGCCCAATGAAAAAGAACAAACAGCCTCGGATGAGATCCCCTTTTTTTCATGACGACCACGGCAAACGTATAAAGGACTATGATTTAAGGGTATGCATCTGGAATATCCGTACCCTTAATGGGGAAGGTGCCTCTGCCTGGCTGGTTGATGTCCTCGGGAAGACAAAGGCTGACATCACCGCCATCCAAGAAATGCGATGGACGGGGCAAGGAAAAGTAAGCGTGAAGCCTTGCGACGTCTACTACAGATACCACGTAAAGGAGCGCAAATTCGGTGTTGGATTCGCGGTAGGAGAGAAATTCCGTCGCCGAGTACTGGCGTTCGCCCCGGTGGACGAACGTCCAGCCACAATCCGCAGCTAAATTCTTCAACATCTCGCTCATCTGCGCCCATGCCCCGACGGAAAAGAAAAATGAGGCGTCAAAGGATGTCTTCTATGAGCGCTTGGAACGTACATATGAGCGCTGCCCCCGACACGATGTCAAAATCGTGCTTGGCGATTTTAATGCCAATGTGGGCAAGGAAGGGATCTTTGGCGCCACTGAAACATGGTAATATGTAGAACTAGGTTCAGCATAAGAACATACACCAAGCTATATGGCAGTCTTTAGATCGAAAAACGAGAAACCAAATCGATCATGTTGTGATAGACGGAAGGCATGCTTCAAGCGTTTTAGACGTACGTACACTCCGAGGGTCAAACATCGGCTTCGGACCACTATCTTTTTGCAGCTAAGATACGCACCCGCCTCTGTGCAGCAAAAAATGTGCGCCCAACAATGCAGACGGCCAACTTATTCGCCACTCGACTCACACACCTGCTCTCTGAGAGCACTTTTCAACAATCCGACGCGAGCAGTGGAACCACATTTCCTGATCACTATGTACCGCCGCCGAGGAATTAGTTGGATTTCAGCGAGCCCGAAAGAACAACGATGACGAATGTCAAGAAACCGCAGAGAAAAAAGACGCCACCTATAGGGCCACGCTGCGATCGTATTTGGCGCAATTAGAAGAAAGAGGCCGAAATACGTGAGTGCGAAGACCTGACATGCTGGCCGACAGGAAGAATGGCCGAAAATTCTACCAGAGGGTTAGGCGACTTACGGAAGGTCTCAAGACCGGGGCGAACTCCTGTAAGAACAACAATGGCAACCTAGTGACCGATGTTCAGAATATATTTAAATTGTGGAGGGAACACTTTTACCACCTACTGAATGGTAGCAGCGCTGAAAGTATTGAAGAAGACGAACCCGAGTACCCAGTCGATGATGATGGAGTAGCTGTCCCACCGCCTGACTATGACGAGTATGGCGGCGAGGAGCTGAGGTGCATGCATCAACTCGTATGCAGGTCAGATGAACGCATGCCCAACGACTGGAATTTAAGTGTGCTCTGCCCAATCCACGAGAAAGGCGACCCCGCCACACGCCCCAACTGCCGCGGAATTAGCCTTCTAAGCATAGGTTTTAAGGTCTTATCGAGTGTATTGTGCGAAAGACTGAAGCCCACCGTCAACGAACTGATTGGACCTTATCAGTGTAGCTTTAGGCCTGGAAAATCCACCATAGATCAGGTATTCACAATACGCCAAATCTTGAAAAAGACCCGCGAGAATAGGATCGGCACACACCATCTATTTATCGATTTAAAAGCCGCTTTCGACAGCACGACGAGAATTTGTCTCTATGCCGCGATGTCTGAATTTGGTATTCCCTAGAAACTAATACGGCTGTGTAAAATGGCGTTGAGCAATAACACCAGCTCCGTCAGAATAGGGAAGGACCTCTCCAAGCCGTTTGATACCAAACGAGATTCGTGTGATTTCTTTAATCTGATCTTGGAGAAGGTAATAAAAGCCGCAGAACTGAACCGCTCAGGCACAATACTTTACAAGAGCGTACAATTGCTGGCGTTTGCCGACGACATCGATATTATCGGTAAAAACAAGGGCTACGTCTGTTCTGCCTTCTCGCGATCGAATAGAGAGCAAAGCGAATGGGTCGAGGGCAAAACGAAGTATCTCTTGTCATCACACAAATAGTCAGACCATACGCGTCTTGGCACCCACGTCACTGTTGACAGTTACAAGTTTGAAATAGTAGATGACTTCGTTTATTTGGGATCCAGCATTAACACCAATAATAATGTCAGCCTTTAAATCCAACGGAGAATCACTCTTGCCAACAAGTGCTACTTTGGGCTGAGTAGGCAATTGAGAAGTAAAGTCCTCTCTCGTCGTACAAAGATCACACTCTATGAGTCACTCATTATGCCTGTGCTGGTGTATGGCGCGGAGGCATGGACAATGAAAGCATCGGCTCTAGGAGTTTTCGAGAGAAAGATTCTGCGAAAGATTTACGGACCTTTACGCGTTGGTGATGGCGAATATCGCAGACGATTTAACGATGAGCTGTATGAGCTTTACAACGATATAGACATAATGCAGCGAATTAAAATTCAGTGGCTCCGCTGGCTTGGCCATGTCGTTGGAATGGACAGAAACACTCCTTCTCTGAAAATATTCAACGCGGGCCGCGATGCTGGTAACAGAGGAAGAGGAAGGCCTCCTCTGCGTTGGAAAGACCAGGTGGAGAAGGACTTGGCTTCACTTGGCATTTCCAATTGGCGTCAGTTAGCACAGAAGAGAAATGACTAGCGTGCTGTTTTGGACTCGGCTAAAATCGCTTAGGCGGTTATAGCGCCAATAAAGAGGAAGAAGCATTACAGAAAAATATATGTGACCTGGTCTACGGAAAGGGGGCTTAGGTGTCAAAAAATCAATTTTCACTTTTTGGTTGATTCGGATGGAAGATGAGATGCTTTTTCACGTGGTGAAAAGCAGAAAATCCTAACTTGCTTAGAAGAGTTCTAAATTTTTTTTTTTTAATTTTAAATTATTAAATGTTCCACACTAGCAACTTACACGATGAACTATAATAATATTCCGACCAACAACAACACTTACTGGACCAACAACAACACTTACTGAACCAACAACAACACTTACTGGACGTCCGGCGCGGAGAACAATTAACGAGATAATGAGAAACTGACGAAACGAGTTGCTTACTTTTAACAGCTTTTTCACAGAAAACTAGTTTTCGCACGTAAGCTCCCTTTTCGTAGACCAGGTCACATATACCGCTAGGTTTGCTATTTTTTTTTATTCTCGTCGAGAAATCGTATTTTGAACTTTTCAGTTATGTATACTTTTTATCCATTTATTCATCTTATTCTTCTCTTAACATAACTGTAAAGTTCAAAATTCGATTTCTCGATGAGAATAAAATGTATTTCAAGAAACTCAACGGCATTTTGAAAGGTAGCGGTCATTGCTGTCAACTATTTTCAAGTAAAAAATCCAGATTTTTATAAAAACCCGCTAGAAAAAAGCTAGATTCCACAACAAAAAAGTCTGAAAACAAAACAGGTTTACATTAATATAATTTTAAGCAATTCACTTGAAATACTACTTGAAATTAAAATTAATAACGCGGTTAACAAAACCTGGTCGTTTTTTATCTCAAAAACGGAGCTGACCTCATGTTATAGATTTTTTTATGCTGATTTGAAGTGCAATATTTTTCTAGCACGTCCAGTTTTTGAGAAAAAACTGTTGAAATTCCGAAAAATGGAAAATTTCCAAAAAAAATAAAAATAGAATTTGGACGTAGTTTTTTCGAAGAAAAATACCACCTATTTTTGAAGATCCAATTCGTCTGATGGAATCAACCATAAGATGACTAGAAAAGATTACAAAATTAAAAAAAAAACTCAGCTTTGTCCTGGTGTAATCATTCGCCATGTTCTCCGCTAATATTTTTTTTTACTAAGATTTTTTAAATTTTTCATCCCTCTCTACTTAATCTATCGACATGAGCTGTACTCCATCTGACGAATTGGACTTTCGTTAATAGTGGTTTTTTTCTTCGGAAGAACTACGTCCAAGTTCTATTTTAAAATTTTTTTTGGAAATTTTCCATTTTTGGCATTTTTCGATACTTCAACAGTTTTTTTTTCTCAAAAACTGGACGTGCTGTAAATGCACTTCAAATCAGCATCAGAAAATCTATAAGGTGAGGTCAGACCCGTGCTTTAGATAAAATTCCACCAAATATTGTTGATCCGTGTAATCGAATAATACAGCTGGGATCGTAGATTATCATAAATGAAAAATAAGAATAAAAGTAGTTTTCACCAAGTTAAACTGATTGAATAAAGTTCCAGGTCTGCACTGGACCAAGGTAGTGAAAGTAAATGAAGTGCAAATTCCGCCAGATCGGAAAACAATTGGTTGCCATCCGCATCCGTATAAGTTTGAACTTCATTTCATTTCATTCATTTCATTGTATTACTTACATACAGGGAACGGATTTTATGGAAATTGTCTTGTTTTCTGCTAAAGAGATAAAGTATATTCGATTAGGAATGTCCACGATTTAGCTTTCCCTGATTCCATATATACACATTTGATGTTGCCTTTTTTTGCTTTTTTTAAGATATTTGCCTTTTTTTTGCCTTTTTTAAGATATTTGCCTTTTTTTGCCTTTTCTAACTTTAAAAAAGTAAGATTAAAAAATATACACATGCCCATGCGGCTTATAAAGCGCAGGGACCTCTTGACAAATTGGTGTTGGAAAAATTTAAATCCGTTTTCTCAGCTAAGGTAGGCTTAGAGACAATAAGGGGTGTGGATAAAATTGTAAAGGGCGAAGAAAACGTCCTTATTCCTGATAATATGAACGTTTTAAACGTTCCATATTTAAATTGGGCTCCACTTGTATCAACTTACGTCGAGCGCACATTTAGTACATTCAAGGCTTTTCTTCGCGAAAATCGAATGAAAATGCTGCCAGAAAACTTCAAAATGCATCTTGTGGTTCAATGTTACTACAACTATACAGATAAAAGTTTTATGAGTTAGAAACTCGAAAGGATAAAATAGTCAAAGATTCGAAGTACAAATTTTTCTTATAATGAAACTAGTTCATAGTTTTTCTATTTTTACTTGTAATATAAACATTTCTAAAATAAATGTATTTTTTGATTGTTCTTCGAATTTTCTGTTTTTTTGATTGCCTTATTTTGCTTTTTTGCAATACCTAGTGCCTTTTTCTGCCTTTTTCGCTATTTTGTTTTGCCTTTTTTTGCCTTTTTTGCAATACCTAGTGCCTTTTCCTGCCTTTTTCGCTATTTTATTTTGCCTTTTCAAGCCTATTTCGTTATTTTATTTTGCCTTTTTTATAGGTTTTTAGGTCCTAAAAATCCGTTCCCTGCTTATATATATCCATAGTTTTCGACGTCGATGTAATTTGTTTGACAAAAAATAGCACTCGCAAGTTAAACGCCAGCTACGCTGACCACATATTTTTTTGTGGGAATGTGTTCCTCGCAAAACTACTGTGGTCAGCGGAGCCGCAGTTGCACTAATGAGGGCTATTTTTTGACGAAAATTATCTTTTTTAATCGTATGCAAATTATCTGGTAATTTTAAATACATATGATGTACTATATTTTATTAGGGAAAAGGCTAAAAATCCGTCAAAAAGCTGGATTTCCTGCTTCCCGCAATTTGTCATTTCCTGCTGCTAAATGGACTTCGGAAAAGCCAGATTTGACGGGAAAAGAGCTAAATTGGTAGCCCTGGTAGCGGTTATACTAACGGTGACCATATTCACGTCAGTCGAATAATTTTAGGTCATGATTCAATAGTAAAAGATTATGTAAATTGTGACAGCTGAGATTTGATGCTCCTTAATCTATAAATGCATTTAGGAAGTAGATAGAACGGGGGAGAATGAGATCGCCTTTTGCGAAAATATAGTAGAAATAGTACGAAAAGTATACAATTAGTAGTGAAATGCATATTATAAACTCCAAAGAATTTCCATAATAAAATGTTTTTAACTGGAAATATTGAACGATTTAATAAGGCTTATACCATGTTCTGACCGACAACGAAAACACCTTGAAAACGAGTTTTGGGATTGTGGGCTGAAGGCTGTTCACACCGACTGTTGGTGTTTTCGTTGACATTTCTTACATCCTTTGTTTACAGTTTTGCTACACAAATACAAAACCAAAATACTTTTCCTTCAATTTATTTTCATTAACAATCTTTTCCTTCCATGCTTATTTTATTTTGGTCAGCCAATTAACAATAAATCCGAAATGGCATATTAAAGATGATAAACTATGACTGCCACTTCGATAAATAATCGAAAAAAACTAGTGCAGACACCGAATGGAATGAGTGGAACGTGAGTTTTCAAGTGGTTTTCAGCGAAAACTTGTTTTCGTTTGACAGATTTTACATGGACGAAAACACAAGTTTTAGGTCGAAAACCAGTTTTAGCAACGAAAACATGTTTTCGATGTCGGTCAGAACATGGTATTAGGCACAATTGATTTAATTTCTGTTCTATTTATCGGTATTAAATTGCAATTCTAATGTAAATATATATACATAAGTAAATCATTTACAACAACTATTTTTATGTACATATAGTATGTATAAAAGAAATGAACCTCATACATATACGTACTCACATAAATAAATACATGATCCAAATACATAGATTTTAATAGCAAAAATTGCAATAATATACTATATATCGTGCTTTTACCGAAGGTGTCGCGGAAAGAAGTTCGGCGCAAAAATATTATGATATTACCCCTTTTCCGACTGCGCCGCTATTTTAATAATAAACAATATTTAAAATAAGGGGAAATTTGGAATAAAAACACACGGGGTTGAGTCATTTGGAATCAAAATACACCCCTCTACAACCTCTAATTTTCTTGTTTCATATTCGCTTTTCAATAAAATTTTCCCTCATAAGCATTCAAAGGTTACTTATGCCATGGTACAATTATTACATGAGAGTTTTGCTTCACATCGAAATTCGTGCTGCATTGTTTTCATTTCACTTTTCTTTTTGTTGGCTTTGCTTTTTGTTTTCGCTCAATTTTATTTTTATAATTTTTAAGTTAGCCCTACAAATTTTGAATTTGTTTACTAAGAAAATGTTGTTTTTTTCAGCTTTTGCAAATGAAATAAGTTCTCTGCAATAAGGTTTATTTAAAAAATACCCGTACATACTTAATTATTGTGCCATGCTTATGACGAAGAATTTTAGCAATACAGTGTATTTTGCTAAGCTGCCTATCCTTCTTTGCAAGAAAAACTTGTGCGCTTAACCGAAAAAACTACTTAAGCGAATTTTCCTTACTACTTCAATGAGGGAGGTATCCGAATCTTTATGAAACCAAATAATAGCCCGAACACAATGAAAACAGCGAGCTACGACCACAGCTGTCAAATTATTTTAACACGTACTCTTATGTAGATAATTATTTTGGCGAAGACCAGGCTACGCGACGGCCGTGGTTGTGTCCAGATTAGATCTATTTCTATTTTTCTGGCGACAGATAAGGTTCTTCCTCTTCTTTTATGTCAAACTCATAAATATTCACGATGTCGCTGCTGCGTTCCAAAAAATCATGTCGTCACCGACAAAGCGTTTAGATATTGAAGATAAAAAATTGGAAGCTGTGGTTCGTATACGGTTGCCAGACGTACTGATTTTATCAGTACAGTACTGATTTTTCAACTCTTGTACTGATTTTTTTCATTTCTTCAATCAGTACGCTAATGTCCTACTTTTTAAAAGTTTTTACTGATTTGTACTGAATTTTCAATTCAAACTAAATACGTTAAGTTTTTCGTAAGGGTTTTACATAACGTTGGAACTTCCTTAAACTGTACTGTAAAAAGTAAAAAGAAAATAATTTAATTATAGTTGACATGTATCAGATAATGTTTGATATATCCAAGAAATTAATACAACAAAAAGATCAATCGTTTTATGGGCATATCGCAGAGGCGTTACGTACCAGTTGCGTTAATATGATGGAGCTTTAATTATTTAAAAGGAAGGCTGACGTTTTTTTGTCGAGTGTTGTTAATTATCTCGAAAATAACTTTCAGTTTAATAACTACAAATTTGAATATTCGAATGGCTTTTGCCTATAACGTACAACTCTTTCTTTTTGCAATTTATTGACAAATTAAAAGAGTTTTTCATAAAATACAAAGAGTTAGATACTCTTTTTTTTCGAATTCTTAGTTTTGCAAAGTTTTTGCGTAGTTGAAAATATTAAATGAAATTCAAATTAAAAGTAATTTTAAAATGAAATGTATAGAATTTTTTGACTATTTAAACACTGAAGAAAGAAATGATCTCATTATTGCTACATATTCAAAAATGTCATAAATATAAAATTATTTATTGGCTTCTGTGTACATGTTAAAATGACTAACTCTTTTATTTCTTATGAACTGTATTTTATTTGTATACCAAAATATTGTTAAAAGGCGGTACTGTGATGTTTTAAAGTATTATCTGTTACTTACATTCATAATTTTTCTTTGAATAAAAATGTACTGAAAAGTACTGGTTTTTTTAGCATGAATAAGTCTAATGTACTGATTTCGCGCATAAAAAATCTGGCAACCCTAGGTTCGTAGCTGGTCGTTTTCAATGTGTTCAGAACTTAATGGAGGAGCACTTACCACGTAGAAATTACTGCAAGCGAAATGTCCGTATTTTCGACAATTTCATTATTCTTTTCAACCTGTCAACTTCTACTCAACATGGTCATGGTTTAACACGGCTATTGTGAGTAGGTCATTAGCAAGCAATTTTGCATGCAACTCTGTAAGATAAATATAGCTAAAAATTACCGTTGATTTTTTAGATTTATTTTGTGTGGAGATTTTCTTCCATATAATGCATGAACAAAACTGACTTTTATGTGGAACAAAATGCGCACTAAGTTGCCAACAGCGTCATTTCGACCGCAACTGAATCTCTTACTTTGTTTTTATGGTTTTGTCAATTATATGTTTACGTACATACATAGTTTTGTATTAATTAAAAAGTGTTGCCATGAAATAAACGAAATTTTTCATAAGCTTATAACTAGGGCATGGATTTTCATGCACTATAAAATAAGAAATATATGCTCAAAAAATGCAACAAAAAATTAAAAATATGCATGAAAAATCAAAACAAAAGCGTTATAAATTAAAAAAATGCAGTGAAAACATTACATAAGCCTTCAGTTGATTCATACGTTTATTGAAGTTTTTAAAGATAAATAAAGTTAGGTACAAAAAAAGTTTCATTCAATTTTGTTTTAGCAGATACGTACATTTCAATACACGGATGTATATATGTAGAAAAATTCAGTCTTAAAATACTATATCACATAATTTAACTCAATCTTTAGTTAGACACTCGTCCACAATAAAATATTTTTTCATATTCTAAAAAGAAAATTTTCCTGGTTCGGTCGTAAAAAGCTCTTATACATAGAAAACGAACGTTCTAAATCCACAGAAGTAATTGGAGCATGCTTAAAAGCGACCAGTTCGCTTGGAGTATATTCATTTTGTAAAACACAAAAAAGGGCGCAATTTACTTTATTTTTTTAAATCCTTGATTTTTCTCCAAAATTTTCTCTGGAATAAAATTGTTACTAAAAATTGCCTTCTAATAGTTTACAGAGTGGCCCGGAAACATGAAAAACCAACACTACATCGAAAATAAATGATAGCCGTGTTCACAATAACCTCCGTACTTCTTCATGAAGAGTTTTAAGTGTATTTTGTTTGTGTAAAACTGCCAACTAACAAATTTACAAAATTAAATATCCGTAAAAGTACCAACTAGAGAAATATGCACAGATTTGCAGATCTGTAAAGTTTTCCGTCAAGAGCCAATATAATGCAAAATATGTTCTAAAAAAATACAAAAAATGTGAAATATGCAAAAGTATCAATTTATGACTAAAATGTGCAAAATATGCAAAAACATTTGAATGCCATTTTTAATATAATTTTATGATTCGCATAGATACTTTATCTATTTCGTTTTACCTAAGTCCAAGAAAAACATATATTTGCATAGATTTCCATGCCCTACTTATAACTAATCTGAGCACTACTTCGTTGAAGTGGATCACCCTTTGTTAATATATGGTTCGTAGTTGGGGTTTTAAAGCAAATTCTTTATTTCTCATTTGTCCCGTTAAATTTTTGTAAAACCCGTATTTTTGGGACAAATTATGCATTTGTCCCGTATGGATGGAAAAAAATCTGGCAACACTATTCATGACATTGAGGCGATCTGGTTTATTTTTTTTCATAGATTTTCTTTTTTAAAAAGTATTGAATGCTGCAATAGTTCCAAACGCATTACTGATGACAACTACATAACGGCTGTGCTGTGAAGCACAGTGCACATAAACGGCGAGAGGAAAATCCGATTGCATGTAAGCTTGGTCTTGAGATTCACTACTAATGGCAGGAGATTCGTCATAACCATAGAGGTTCGAACATTCTATACCTACTTCCGAAAGATATTTCTTGATACAAAAAATCTAGATCCGCCACTGACATGAATATATTTCGTTGAATTAATCAGACTGATGTTTCGGGCGAGATTGACTTACCTTTTTATACCATTAAGAAATTATTTAATGCTTTTCTGGCTGCGGCTTTTTGTATCCTTGATTAGTCCTAGATATTATAAACAGTTTTTGTGAATGAGTTTTAACAATTGAAAGTAGTTTTTATTTTTTAATAGTTTACATATTTACTTACAATCGTGCTTTAACATTAGGACTAGTTTGTTCTATTAATCTAGAATTATTCTTGCGAATATAAACGCAATAAATAATATATGTCCTAAATAAGAATTGTTTAAATTTTGGTACGCATTAATTTTTGTGTGTTTGTATAAAAGGGTGTGCCTAATTCTGGTAACCCACCATTAAAACTCTCCTTATAAAGATAATATAATGATTGTATTGCAAACTGGCCTGTAAGGGATTTTATTTAAAAGGGCTTAGACATTTTTATTTAAAAGGATTTATAAATTTCCCAAAATACTTTTACTCGTAACGAGCATCAATGTCAATGTTTTTATCTGGAGATTGAATGCAAACGCGAACCGTTACCAAAACTTTCAAAAGCAACGTATCGAACAAAAACTAACAGAATTCCGTAAATTCTGTACAACATTTATAACTCCCTGTGGAAATAATTGTTTACAGCACAATTATGTATTATCTTATAGAATGAAAGAGTTAATGGGTGGAGGCAAATAAACACTCCTCAATGTACATAAATACGTATATACGTACATATACATATATACCATATATACATATATACAACACAATCATGCCCTTGTACAAACAACTAAATTAAAAATATGTTTTTTATTTATTAATTTTATTTTATTTAATTAGCTGTTGTAAATCAAAGGAAACGCAATATTTTCATATTTACTGCGTTCATAATAATTTAGTTGTTCTTAAATCTAAATAAATACATAAGTGGATACAGGTCTATGTATGTAGGTATAGCTATGCATACGGGTAAATCTAGCTATACATTTTGATTTTTATTGAATTCACTAACTTTTGCAGATAAAGCGATGCTTTCTGCGAAACCCTGAGTTTGTATTACGCACTAATAATCAAAGAATTTCTAAATTATGTTTGTATGAATATTGTATAAAAAAGCTGCCAAGTCCATTTTATGAAATTGTTTAGGAGAGACGATATAGTTTCGCATTATATGTCATTCTGCATCAAAAACTAAATATCGAAAAAAGGTGGACTAGGCACCTTTTCACCTTTAGATAGCCATATATGTAATTAATGAAGTTGTTTATTTAACGACGATTAGGTGTGAAGATATCTATGCATACATACTAACGTATGGCCATATGCAGGGCTGCCAACTATACTCAGCTGAAGTCCCATATTGAGGATAAAAAAGTGCCAAAATGTGCCAAATAGAAAAATAAAAGTGCCAAAACGGTGCCATTCTTTGTAATTCTTCCCATTGAGCATAAAAATAAGTTCAATTTGGAGTAAAATAGAGTCAAAGTGGCACGGTTTGAGCCAAGGTGGCCGCCCTGGGCATATGTGCAATTTTCTGTAATAACCCATACCTTCAGGTACAGGTTCTAAAACGGATGAGGTGATTCTTTTAGGATTTTTTTTTGCGCTAAAAACGAACCTGAAATGTTCATCACGTCAGGATTTTTGGAAATTTTAGGTTAAATTGTAAATAAATTACAGATTTTGCCATTTTCATGAAATTTTTTCGGGTATCGAAATTTTTCTTCTAATTTTTCGCAAACACATGTAATAGTAAATTTCAACTTAAAAATCTGTTGCCCGAATAATTTTACAATTAAAAAGAGAAGATAAATCAGAGGCGTCGAAACGGATGAGTTTGCATGACTTAGGGCCGTTTTCACCATCTCTGGTTAACACTAATCTCCAGTTAAACATCGTTACCGACGGTACTGACCCCATTAATTTAACATTGGGTCGGTAACAATGTTTAACTGAGGATTAGTGTTAACCAGAGATGGTGAAAACGGCCATAAGGGCCGGTTGTTCAATGTCTGGTTATCACTACTTGCCGGTTAAACATCATTATCGACGTTCTCGACATCATGCATATAACATGTGATCGATAAAGCAGTCTTTGTATTTAACCGGAGCTTCTACCTCCGATTTCTTCTAATCAGACATTGAACAACCGGTCCTAAAAGTTTAAATTCATAATTGTATGTATATCTTTTTTTAATAGTGGACTGATTTGGGAAAATGGATTTTAAAGCTGAGAAGTAGTACTATACGATGTTTTTTTTTGGGAATTACAAAAAGAATCCATAACCGAAAAAATATCGCTAGCTTAGAGTGAAAGCTTGATAGATCCAGTTCTTAAAATTTTACAGAGGAGAAGAAAATTTCGGGGAAATGCCCAGATTCTTTTTCAACACAAAAAACAATATTCAAGAGTCACCCCGTTTTCTTGAAACGGGAAAAATTTGAAATATCGCTACATATTTAAGTATGGAAAGACCCTAACTCATTTTCATTCAAAACTCAGCTTTGTACAACAACTATATCGGTAAATTAGTTACGGCACCGTTATGTTGGACAAAAGTATAAAGGACTCAAAATGGAGGAAATTAGCCTATGGGAACAGAAGATATGGATTAAATTAACCGACGAAGACCCGCGTGTCGCATGCGCTTTTCTTTCTAAGGGCCGGTTTCTCCATCTCTGGTTAACAATAATAGCCAGTTAAACATCGTTGCCGACGTTACTGACTCCATGCATATTACATAGTGTCGGTAACGTCGGCAACGATGTTTAACTGGCGATTAGCGTTAACCAGAGTTGGTGAAAACGGTCCGTAGTGTTTACCGCTGGTATACCCAAATAAAGGTTAAAATTAAAAAACGAATTAATAAAACTGAAGTAGCATCTGTGGAGAATTAACAATAAAATACTTTTTTCGCAAAATCTATTAAGGACCCTTTTACTTTTCAAAAAACCTGTGGGACAGTTACTATTTTACACCTGTAAATAAATTGATTTTTTTTAAATAAATATTAATGATGTGATAAAGTAGAAAATTGAAAGCCGTCGTTTTCAAAGTGTTTCAAGCATAAGTTGTTTGTGTAAAGCTTTATGTAAAATCGAATGCCTATATGTATGTACGTACATACGTTATTACTTAAGTATGATTACAAATGACGTACATATGTACATACATTTGTAAATACATATGATAAATTACATACTTGGCACCTGCAAAAAGGATATTTAGGGGGCTTCTGCAAGACGCTTTAGAGAAACCCCCGTGTAGATACTCCACTGAATTGCTTTTATCTCATATTTTTGGATATTTTGCGCTCTTTTTATAAATTCCAAAATGGTGTATGTACATATATAAATATGTTAAGCGCAAGAGTTATTAAGCTTGTTGATTTTTAACAGTCCTTAAAAAGCAGGAAGTTGAGAATCGTCGGAATATTTTTTTATGTTACCGATAACTTTTGGTTACCTGAACCGATTTTTTTTCCATGTCTAATGATTGCATCTTAAAAACGATAGCGGAATTCTTTGAACACACACGCGATACGCTTGCATAATAGACGTCGTTTTATTTTAATATTTTAATAAATAACATAACTTCTTATTTTTAATTGCATCGCATTAGTGAGTTTCTGCGAAATTTAGGCAAACCGATTCGAGGGTTTAGCTTTGCCAAATATATACATATGTATAATTTTAAAAATTCTAATTCAGATTTAAAATGATTCGTTTCGAGCTATTCTCTAAGAGATAAGATGAAAACTTTACTCTTTTCCGTTATGTTAGCAACTGCAATTAGAAAAGCATGTACATACATTAAGCCCAAAAGGAGCTCCATGGTAAAAAAAATCACCACAAGTGGATTCATGGTAGTGGCACAACATACATACTCAGCAAACTCCAGCTCTCACCTGCATATCTATACCCAAAGTGATGTGACCGATTTGAATGTTTTAAAAAGTCAGGGCGTATAAGTGTCCCATTTTTCCACTATTGTACCGATAAACCCTTATTTTCGGGATTTCATAGAAAGTGTTTCGGATAAACCTGGTAGCACTATAATTTTCTCAAAGATCATAGAATATGAAGAACCTGCAAAGTTTTCTCCCACAAAAATATAGTTACCATACCTAAATATACCAAAAGCGCTGTTGATAAAAAACAGTCGAATAGGATATATCTATAAGGTAGTGAACTTTGTTTATGGGTCACTACATGCAAAATTTACGCGTATGTATATTTTTCAGCTCCAGTAATTAGTCTGTTCCAATAGCCGTCCGGTTTACAGGATTTAGTCAGAACTTACAGGACGTCGTTCCTATTGACATAAAATGTAAGTGGGAACACTTTTGAGAGAGTGACTGAGCAACTGTTCCTAGTCAGAAGTTACAGGATTTAGTCCGGAATTTTTTTCCTGTAAGTTCATGAAAAGTGTCAAACGATTTGCATGTGCAAACAAAAACAGAAAGCTGTGAAAGCAAAGAACCTTATTTTGTAAAAAACTTGAAGTAAAGAACGAATTATTTGAATATGATTAGAATTTAATAATTATTTAGCGATATTCAAGCCAAATCTGTGTTGTACCAACAGGGGCGCACCCTGGAATATATTTTAGGGGGGTTTTATATTTCTGAAGATATATCACCGGAAAATACTGAAAATTTTCTTCAGATAATACGCTCTTTAAAATAAATTTATGCAAGTTTTATGTACAGTATGTAATAAATAAATAAACGTTTTCAAATTCGTAATTTGCACTTTATTTACATAAGATTAACAGAACTCAAACACTTTTAACCGACTTCAAAAAAAGGGGAGGTTATCAATTCGCCGGAATACATAACTTTGGACCACGTGAACCGATTTCAATAATCCTTTTTTTATTGGAGAGATGGTACCTCAAGGTTCGTCCCGTAATTTGGTTTAGAGATCCGATGATTGGATCATGAAGAAATTAACGGTACCCCTAAATTTGAATATAAGAATTGAAGTCGGTTGTGTTCTTTCCTTAAAAATCACTTGTTTAATAAAAAATTCTATAAACTCAAGATGCGCTCAACTTTCAAAAGTACCTAATAAAACATTATAAAAAAGAGTCAGTAAAAATAAATTTATTGATTCCATGAACCCCAAAACCCACCCCTTGTGTGCGCTAATGTGTACCAATGACATGTAAACAAACCGACTGACGTTTTTACAGGAAATAGTGCTTTTTACGTTCCCATGCACTTCTGCATATGTTCTCCTTTTACTCTTACTTGAGAGAGTAAAATTGTAGTTTGACAGTTCCACAGGTTTTAGTCCGAAGTTCAAAGGAACAGATTAAATATTTTTAAGCATTCTATAGGTAAAAATATGACACACGTATTTTGCATTTTCACATGACACATGGATTTTCTAAGTTGTATTTTTTAACATTTTCCTTCTTGATTGGCTTTGTAACCGGCTAAACGATTCTGGCCGAGTCCAACAGAGCACGCGTTTCTCTTCTGTGCCAACTGACGTTAATTGAAAATTCCAAGTGAAGCCAAGTCTTTCTCCGCCTGGACTTTTCAACCCAGAGAAGGCCTCCTTTTCCTCTGTTACCTCGACACTTTCAGAGCTGGAGTGTTTCTGTCCATCCGTACAACATGGCCATGCCAGCGGAGCAGTTGTATTTAAAAAATGACGTCATCAATTATTATTTTTTTCTCAAATGCAAATCGTAAATCTTCCGCAGTGAATGGGAGATGTGGTTCCACTGCTCGCATATGCCTGTTTGTTGAAGAGTGGTCTCTGAGAGCAGGTGTTGGAGTAGAGTGGCGAAGAAATAAGCCGTCTATTGTGATTATACCTTTTTGATCTTGAGCTTTTCTTGCATAGTGTGAACACAATTTTTGGTTCATAGGGACGTTCGCGTATCTCGGCTGCAAAAAGATAGTGTTCCGAGTCGGTGTTTGGCTCTGGGATTGTACGTACGTCTAAAATACTGGAAGCGTGCCTTTTGTCTATCACAACATGATCGATTTGATTTCGTTCGATCTGGAGACAGCCATGAATCTTTTTATGCTGGAACCTGTTACAGCCTCTGTCCGTATCCCGGAGTCTCTCTCTCGCACCATACCATCCAACACCGAATTGGGCTCCACTACGTGGCACGCCAATTGCATTGTCCTGTCCATCTCATTTCTTGGGCGGCGGTGATGTCCACGTTTGTTTTCACGAGGACATCAACCAGCCGGGCAGAGGTATCTTCTCCATTATTCCAGATGCATGGCTTCAAATCGTAGTCCTTTAAACGTTTGTCGCGGTCGTCAACAAAGAAGCGAGTCACATCGGAGGCGTTTATTTTCCTTTTCATTAGAATATAGTTTTCATGCGGCGGGTCCCAACTCCAGCACACAACCCGTTGCTGGGATGGACGGTTTTTCACCCGAATATTAGTTTACATAGCGAGTCGCGTGTCACACCTACTGCAAATAATGCAAATAAGCTTGCAAATCGCAAAAAACTTAAAATAAAACATGGCGGAATGAATTCGATTTACTGGCCTAAATAAGCAAAGTTCTGCGAATGCATAACCAGTAACAATTTGCAAGTTTATATGAGCAGCTGATTAATTTATTTTTTCCGCAGAAATTTCCTAATAAAAGGAGTATTTTCTTTTTTATTATATACATATTTAAATAGGCTTATTTTTAGGGTTGCCAACCGTACTATAATATATAGTATTGTACTACTTTTTTGGGTCTGCGTACTATACTCTGTTGGAAAAAATATAGTATGCAAAAATACTATATTTCTTCGATTATAAATATAAATATACATATTTCTGTAATTTGTAGGAAAGAAATGTTTTAACATTGATGACATCAGGGTTCGTATTTGCACACACATACTCAGTTCGCGCACATGCCAAGAACACATTCAACTTGCACTCATTGCTCATACACACGTGTGTGCATTAGTGGAAAATAAACTCTGCTCACAGCAAGGTGTGTGCTGTTTGTTCCCTGCAAAAAATGGGACTAATCCGGGATGACTCCGAGAGCAATCGCAAAGGAGCATGCGACTAATACCACTTTTGATCTCTTTATATGGAATGAACTGATCGCTTTTGTTCGGGCATGTCCTATGAAGAGACTAATTGTTCACATTTATACCCGAAAGGGTATAAAAAGCGACTAGTCGCTTTTAAAAAATAAAAATAAAAATTTCCGCCAGCTGAGATTCGAACCGGGGTGCTCCGTTTTTTTAGGCGTATACTCTCTCTGTGTGCCAACGCCGCACATGAAATTTCACTGACTAACATACATATCATTAAATCGTTAATAGTACCCGTTAGAGATGAGTTGGGGACTAATTGATCTCCAATTATACCCACAAGGGATGAGTCGAGACTAATTGACCTCCATTAGTGCTCGTATGAGACTAGTTGGGACTAATTAATGTCCAATTGTACCCGATTGAGGGTAATCTCGGAATACTCTCTTTAGAGATTAGTCGCACAATTTTTTGCAGGGTTATTAAGCGCATGCACATGTGTGTGAGCCGATTTAGCACAAATTTCTGCTCATTCACATGCACATTATATATTTTTAAAAGAACATTTTTTTATAAAACGTTATTTTTTATAAAACAATTCAATAAAGAGTGATATGTTTTTATATGACAGAAAAGATATTAAAAAATTATTTTAAGAATTGAGTTAGAATTCGAAGTGTATGAGTCTCCTCTACGCAAAGCACACACATGTGCCTGTGCTTTATATAAATAAATATAAAGTACATACATGTGCCTGTGCTTGTTACCAAACGGAACACACATGTGCTGTGAGCATTTTTTATATGCACAGCACACGTGTGAGAGCGTAAAATTTTAGAATGTGCTGCGCATGTACGTGCAAATACGAACCCTGGATGACATTTATAATGAAATATCAATATTAAAAAAATATACTTTAAAACAAAGGGCCCATATATCAATAATGGCAACATTTTTAAAAATACTTAGAAAGATTTACCAAATATTCTTAAAATTATTTCACTTATGCTCTCTATTTCTGCAACTTCGGCATTTTTTCTATTATGATTGTGAAATGGTGAGATGAGAGAAATAAAGAGACTATCTCACTAATAAAAGCATATGATACTTTCAAAGGAATATGTTGTTTTATAGAGGAAATGCATAACACAAACAATAGATGTACACTTAAAAAAAAATTTTTCTTACAAAAAATACTATATATATTTGAAGTGTTCTATATTTTTTCAGATTTTTTTGAAAAAGTACTATAAATTTCTTAGAAAATATTGGCAACCCTACTTATTTTGTCAATTTCAACCCCACAAATAATATGCCATCAGCTGTTTGTCTTACTCGCAAATAGTTACTAGTAAAAATTTATCCAGCAAAAATTCAGTAAATCTTGAAACCCATGAACCAAAAATACAGGATCACCTAATCAAAGAAACAAGAAAAAAGTATATTTCTGAGCGTTTTTGACATCTGCCTAAGAATGAAAAGAAACAAAGAAAACGAAAAAGGCGCGGAGATTGAGTGCGATTAAATTGGAGTTAATTATAAAATATACAAAGTGAAACTTGATGACAATTAGCAAAAAAAAGTTCATAAAATATGGTTTTCATGATTGAAAGTGTTTTACAATCGCATATCATTATCACGGGTCTATTTTTCAATGCCAACGTTCTGGCCACAAACGTGCACCCACTTTTCACGCAAATTTACACTTTTTGGCAAACCAAACATACGAACAAACTTGTTCCAATCACACAGCACTTCATTTTATATCATAAATATGTAATAAACCAAAATTTATAATTAAAATCGCTGCAGAAAACACATTCAATCGCTAAAAAATCACTACGAAGAGGTAGAAGACGGTGTAAACAAAACCGAAAAACGTCAAAAACGCTACGAAAACTTTTTTCTGAAAATCGATTACAAATACAATGATGGCTGATTAGGTGATCTGTAGTCGTTGGTTCATGCTTGAAACCTCAGCTGTCATTTTTGTTCTCCCGATTTCCCCTTTGGCGTACGAAAACACCAGCTAGTAAAATTCTAGCAATTACTAACTAGTGTGTGAAAAACGCACCTCTTGTTTTCTAAATTTTACATGAAAAAAAATAAATATAACTTTATTGTATGTACTGAGGCTCGCCTTGCTTTCGGCTCTCAAGCTTACAAAAAGAATATGTCTTCAGAACTATGAGGAAGAAAAATTCTGTAACATCGTTTTCAAAAATGCAGGATGATATCAGACATTCACAGCGTTGAACATATTAAATTGAAGGTGAAGACGGTTTCTTACTATAAAAATAGAAAGCTCTATAAGTTTTCGCCCGAGAAAACTACCAAGGAAGTGGTGGTGGTCGTACCTCTAAGACAAAGCATACAAAACTCCAGTCGTAATTCTTAACACTGGGCACTATCTGATTTTCTTTTCGAAATTTGCTGAGCTTAAGTGCTTAAAGTAGTTTTATTTTTTGGTGACATTAACAAAACCTTTTTTTGGTCTAGTATCACAAAAATAAGAAACTAACTTCGCAATAGACCTTCTTTTATTTCCGTGTAAAGAAGAATTCTAAAAAATAATTCCAGCAGAAAAAAGTTTAAGTGTTAATTTTGCATGGATTGACCTATTCACAATTTTCAGCGTCCTAATGATGGCATTTTATATCGAGTGCGCTTCATTTAGTTCTATGCGATAAACAACGAATATCGATGTCTAAGCGATTCCCTAAATTAATCAAATATGGCACAGTTTCACGAAACATTTCAATTTAGATATCGTACTCAGTGTCACCAGATTTTTTTGTTTTAAACTGTGAATTTCTGAAAGAAACAACTGTAACCTTAAGGTTTTTTAACCGCATTACTGGGATGAAGCTGACCTTATTTTTCACTAAATGCCAGTATGCAGCTCTACGGTTTTCTAAAGTTTTTTTTGTGAAAAAAGAACACAAGGCAACCCATGTTTGCAACAAAAATATATGCCCGTTCTATTATTTCAAAAACTCAATATAAAATGATTTACAACAAATAGCTTAGAACTTTTCTTGTGTAAATTTTTTTTGAGGCATTACGCAGTTCTTAAGAAATTTGCTACGCTTTCTACTACGGTTTTCTAAAGTTTTTTGTGAAAAAAGAGCACAAGGCAACCCGTGCTTGCAACAGCGATATATGCCCAACAGGCTGGTGAAATATTAGTTGTCATAATTCCGTGAACACACACACACGAAATAATGGCAATATTTTTCTTGACCGTTTTCTTGAGAGCTGCATACCAGCCTGCACCTCCATAGCACCGTTTTCTTAAAAGAGATATTTTAATGTATTCGTTAAAATCTGAAATTTAAAAACCTTTAGTTTTTACTAGTTTACAGTCAAAACTGTAAATATGGCACTCTGGTCGCACATACATACATATGTACATACACATGTACAAACTTATGTATATATACTTACTGGCTGTCTTCACAGGATACAATTTATTGCTGTCAAGCTGTCATTTTGGTGGCAATATTGTGTGTGGGCTTTTTATATCTTGATAAAAGCGATTGTAAGATGGCTCCTAACAAGTATGTATTTTTGTCAGACTTAATCACTTAAAAATTTAAGAAAATATACTATTTAACATATAAGTACACATGAAATAACAAATATTTCAATCGAAAACATCTAAGTTTTTGCTTTTGTATTAAAATTTCAATAATGTTGCCGCCACAAAGTTTTCTCGGAAATGAAAATGTAGCTGTAAAACTACCAAATTGCCGGCAATAGATGGCAAGATATAAACTCTTATATACATTGCTCTTGAAGAGCAATGAGCGGTTTCCTTTGGCAATATATATTCTGACATATGTGGAGACGGCTTGTTAGTTATGTAGTAAAAGCTAAATTTTATGCCATGGAATTATAATCATATTGCTCATTTACTTCAATAGTGCCATTATCCAAAAAATACAAACATTTTGGTAGTATGCAACAATTACCGCTATCTCTTAAGACCATGTCAGATAAAACTTTGTGACTTTGCGTGACATTGATAACTTTGTCAGCAAAGCGCAAGACACGGAGGGTATGCAACAATTTTGCACTGCTTGTTTACTCGTGAAAATTTCTAACAAAAAAAAGTTTTCTCTTTTATAAGGGAAATCTTGCTCTGCGTTGCCCGGAAACCTGAGAAAATTTTGCGTTCTTTATATCCCTACAAGACGCGATTGACAGAAACTCCAACACATTCACAACGAAAACTAACACATATGCAAAATTTTATATGCCAGTTGGGCTCTGTAGGAAATGACTGTCATTTGATCGATCAAGTGAGTGTCAATGCTGATAGAACTAACGGTAGTTGGTTGCCATAGTAACCACAAGTTCAGTAGGGCTGCATTTTGTGCTCAACAAAAGTAGTTGTACCTGCCAAATAATGTCGAGTACTGAAGTACTTGGATATAATTTTGAACTTAATTAGTTTAATTTTAATTTTATCATTATTCGACCCTGCTCATAGCAAAAGTAAGTAAAAATAAAAGTTTTCATTGTGGTATGACATTCTTTTTATATATAAACGTAATAAATAAAACCGTATTATAATGTACTTGGTACTGAAGAAGTTCAAATGCGCACATCAACAGAAAAAAGAAAGACGCAAAACGAAAAGATGCTCAAAACTTAAAGTTAGAGCTGCCAAACTATCGATAGTCAAGTCCATCGATGTTTTACGATAGTCTTAAGGGTGACTATCGATACTATCGATAGTATCGACCCAATTCATATGTTTTTCTAAATCCATTTATTTTTCATTATCTTGGTTTTGTTTATTTTAGCGGCTCACGGTTGCATTTTAGTATCGAGAAATATTGCCATAAATTCATTCGTCGTGTAAACAGTCAAAAAGCGATTTCAGAAATTTTCCCTTCAATTCGCCTTTTGGAATAAGAAAAGGTCTTTTGAAAGTCACTTTACATTCAAGGTGCCAATTTGATAGTCTTTTGAAATGTACTGCTTTGCCAGGTCTGACATGCTCATAAGACGGCAATGAAACCTCTGCTATTTCCATGCTTAAAAAAATGGCGCTTGCCATGAACCCACTAAACAGATCATCCAGCACGGCAACCGTGTAATTGTATTTAAGAAAAAAATAATAATAGTTGATAACGGCATTTTTTAATCGGTTGTATCATGCACACACATGGTTTCATTCCGTTTCATTCACATGGCGGCGAAAAAATGAGGTCACTGGAAAAAAAATTAGTTTTTCTCGCACACCGTCCTGGGTGATCTTTATTCGTTCGTTCATGAAATAATGCTGCCAAGTTTTGTTCACTTTGAACCAATACGTGAAAATGTCAAAAGCGCTAGGAAAGAGAAGACGTATCAATGAAACGATAGTGGCGATAGTGCTAAAACTATCGATAGTTATTTCAGGTGATCAGACTATCGATACTATCGATAGTATCGTCGATAGTTTGACAGCTCTACTTAAAGTGCTGTAGAAAAATAAAGATAGGTTTTATAAAATATTTCATTTAAAATGAATAAAACAGCTTTTAATACCGCCATGAGCAAGTAAAACGGATTTACGAATCCAATATTAAAAAATTGCATCGCATCGCCAGTTCTCTACCATTGCAGTCCTATTGCGATGTGGATTTAATAGAAACAAAATTAAAAGATCCAGAGTATGCACAAGCCATGATAATGAATTATATTATGGAATACATATTTCACGTTCTAATTGCTGTACATAAATTTTTCAAAGGTCAATTACTTATATCAAAAATAAAAGGTGTGTCTGAGGACGTAGCCAGCGGCATTAAACATTCATTTTCGGGCGAGGCATTGCTGCAGCTTAACAGTGACGGCAGATGGAGGAGAAAACTGCCAAACAAACTTATACTCGTTGACACAATCCTAAGAGGTAATATGTGCACATATTAGGGACACAACAAGTTCTGACCATTTATTTTTTCGTAATTTATTTATAACTATATACCTATATAAAAACCTTTTTAACATACTTTGTCAAAAATTCTCAAAAATCGAGGCAAGTTCTTAAATAAATGGTCAAAACGTATAAATAAATAGTATCCCTAATAATGTGGCCACTACCGTATACATATGTACATATCTTTTAACAATACAAATTTTTTGATAATATATTTCAATCCACTGGGATGCATTTAAAAAGAAAGGTCCTGTTGAGTTCGAAAAGAAATCAGGAAGGCAATTGAGCTCAATGTTATGTATAATATGTATTAGGATATTAGATTTAAGTACGTACATATGTACGTTGATGGCAAAAATAATTATTAATGTTTAATGTACTGTGCTTAGGCTTAGCTTCTAATTTGATGTAATGTACTTAGCTTCTAATTTTTTGACGATCAATAATTAGTTCATAAGATTTTATGAAAAAAAGAAAAAACAAGTATTAAATGTGTCATTAATGATAGATTTCTATATCGTGGGAGAGAGATCAGACTAAACGAATTTTTACATCAACTGTGAGTAATCAACAATGATATGAAAACATGACAGACTTGATGTGTCATGATTGATCGGTTATTACATCAAATTTGATTGCACATTACTGACTTATATTTCTATCAAGGTTGATCACTCATAATTGTCGAAGATTTACATCACTGATGATTAAAATTTGAAGGGAGTAAGCAGTCTAGCAATATGCCAGAACGTATATGTTAGAAGGAGATGAAGCATCACACGTATACAAAAGTTTCCATCAGATTTTTCCCACTGCCCTTTAGAATTTGATAGAAACTTGTAGGTAGCCAGTGACAGAAATCTCTATCAGTCTTGCTACTCAAATGATTTGTCAAATGATAGTCACTGTTCTTGCAGGGATGAGAATGAAATAGAAAAAATGCTACTCCATCGCAAGCTCATTTATAGAACTTAATAAAACTTAATTATTCACTTGTACTGCAAGTCTTTAATTAATTTCATAAAAAAACACTTATTTCTGATACGGAAAATAATTTTATTTTTACAAGCGTAAATTAACAATCAACCATGCAAATATCACCCCGACGTTTATTTGAGGGCAGAAAAGGACGTACTTTTGCCGGATCAGAGCGCAACCTGCTGAGAAAAGAACACGACGCCCTGTGAAAGCGCTGAGAAAAGAACATGAAAATTTGGCAGCGCTAACACAAGGCAGAATAAGTGCAGCCTTTTTTCGAGAAAAAACCCCTATTGTTTTTAAAAACATCAGCAGAGCAATTAAATTTCATGTTTCTGCATGAAAAATAGAATTTGGACGGAACAAAATAAATATGTATTAAACCGGCTGATGGTCAACGGCAACGGATGGTGATGGCAAAAAAAGATGGGAGTTGGCTTCGCGCTGCAGCTAAATTGATCTATGTGGAATGTTTCGTACATTTTCATACATTTCATCTTATCTGTCAAAGCGAATATGTCACAAAAAGCGAAGAAAGCGTTTCATCTGGCATCAGCTTTAATCTATGCTGTGTATTAATAACTTCCTTACCTTTGTATGGTTTTGAATTGCACTCATAAAGTGCTTACTATAGTACAAAGTCAAGCACAAATTATAATAAAAAAAATAAAATGTATACAATAAATGTATGATGATTAATATAAAATGCACTTTAAAAAAGAAAAAGAGTCTTGGGCTGATGTATTTCCTGATTGCTTGCGATGGTCAATTTTCATTTTATGATTAACTTTGTGTAAATTGATAGTCATGAAGTTTTGCAATGTGTAAACTGTTAGTATTGATATTGTGTAATTTTTTGCGTGGTAGTTTTTTCCTTCAAGTTGTAAGCCACCACTCTTCTTCATCGTGGGATCTTCTCTTCGTTGGTCCTGTGCATTGTGGATACACGCTTGCGACAAAGACGACCTTAAACTTCCTAAACTCGATAGTATAACCTGGCCCCCGAGGTTAATAAGATACCTGACCATCTTTTAAATGTCTGATGACATTGCTAATTAAAAAAATTTGCTGTGTATCGCTGTATCGATTATCAGTATTTCACTAGAACAAAATATACATTCATTTTTTATTATGGGCGTATATGCATGTAAATTCAAAACTATAAAGCCGCTTTTCTCGAGTTTTGCTTTTCGAGTTATGCCGCTATTGAAGTAAATGAGCGATACCTTTGTAAAGACTACAGAATATAATTCGGCTAAATACACATCGTCGTTTAAAGCTCAAAACTGCGTATCAACAAAATGTAAAACCGCGTATCAAGATAATGCAAAACCGCGTATGTGAGGTTGCATAAATTATTTTCTAGAGAGTAAAAACACTCGTATCTCAAAATGGTTATCTTTTTTATAAAGCAATCGCATTTCTGGCTAGGATATTTCAGGACGAATGGATTGAGCCAAGAGCTTGTGTGAGCAAATAAAATTTTTGGCAGCCAATGTCAGTTGCGCGGTTTTGCAGAATGACGATACGCGGTTTTGTACTTTAAACGACGATATGTGTGTATATACCTACACACATAAATATTATATGAATAACTTGTTATTATTATGTACTTTAAATTGTTATCACAGCCAAATGACCAAATGTGTCTGGTCGGTACGCATTTTACCCTTTCCATTTCTCCGAGCTGTGGGTGAATGTACATACATATCTATCATTTGGCGAACTAAAGAATTAACAAAAAAACAAAGCCCAATACGGCAACATCCAGTAGCTACGCTTCCATCTGTCCAGTGGATGGAGTCATCAACTGGCATACCCTTACGGTCAGTGAACAATGTCAGCGCATATGCGATCGTATTAATTCGATTCACGGCTATTATCGCTATTTGCTGTCAGATTACAATCTCCGCTGCTCAGCGTATTGGTGCTTTTCTGACTTGCGTTGTTACTGTGTGTGACAGCATCGCTGCTGGCAATGCGAGCTGGACTCGGATTACTTCCGCTGCCCGTAGAGCCACTATGCACATGCGCATTGCTGTTGCTGGCGTTGCTGTGACACTGGTTACCAACATTAATATTACCAGTTGAATTCGCTGGTCCAGAAACAGGGCCATTGCCGGCTGCCGCTGTTGACGAAGTAGTCGAGACGGTTTGCTGCGTCAGTATATCCGCCGGTATTAGGCCCTCCTTCACGCGTTTTTTCTGTTTCATGCGACGATTTTGGAACCAGATCTTCACCTGAAAAGTTAAAAGCATTAAATTTTAGACCTCCGCTTCGATCGAAATGAAGCCAAAACGTGAATGGGTCTCATTCACCTGTGTCTCGTTGAGCTGCAGTGTGTTAGCGATTTCAATGCGGCGTGCGCGTGTAAGATATCGGTTAAAATGGAATTCCTTCTCCAGTTCTGTTAACTGTTTGTTCGTAAAATTGGTGCGTCCCGAATTATTAGTCGCACTTAGGCTGCAGCTACTCATGTTGGACGCACCAATACCCAGTACCGGCGTGTTGCTATTGCCCCCCGCTAAGAGAAGGCTCGCCTGAGTCTGCTGCCCTGCGGGTAAGCTGTTGCGGCAAATGTCCAGCTGATGTCCGTTCAGCTGATAATCGTGTATCGTGGCAGGTAGTTTTGGTGCTACAAAGAGATGCAAAGAAAAGAGTTTCATCAGTTTGACGTTTCAATGCTCGCTTTGTGGTTTCTGTGTGATTTTCAGTGATGATCGCAGTCAAAAATAATCAAAGGAGAAATGGTTTTCCTACATACACATACAAACAAAATGGACATTCATACATACATATGTATGTAACGATGTACACAAACAGTTTTTACGCATTTAAACAGAATTACAAGACCAGGTTTAAATATACTAAAATTGTGGTTGCGATTGTTTACGATACGTACGTTTGTTGTTACTTTGAATAAGTGTTACTTAGCTTAGAAGATACACACGAATGAATGCATACCTTAGCAAGCTGGATGACTTTGCATTTCTGTGCATAATTTGACATGTGCCCCGTAGACTTTAAGCTGCTGATGATGAAAACAATATTTTGGTTTTTCACAGAAGGATTTAATAGGATTTATTACTATGTTTGGAAATATTTTGGTACATTTGCTTTTGAGTTAAATAAGGTGAACGAAGATGTTATTCATATGCATGGATGTATGCACATATGGACATATATGTATGTAGAAGTTCATGTACCTTACCTGTTGGAAAATAGGTAAGCACCTTACGAGGTAATCTTTGAGCTTTTAGTATCAAAATTGTTATCTATTAGTAAAGCACAAAATGAGCACCTCCAATTACACTTTTCTTAAAAAAGTTGTAAACTAATGCGCCGCCGAAGATACTACCAAATGCCTACTTCGAGGTATTGCTTTACATTCTACTACTTCACTTGGTAAAGTGGTTTAGAAGTATGTCTGATAACCAGGGAACGGATTTTTACGACCCAAAAACCTATAAAAAAAGTCAAAATAAAATAGCGAAGTAGGCAGGAAATGGCACTAGAAATCGGCAAAAAAAGGCACTAAAATAAGACAAAAATCGAAAAATAATCAAAAACTACATTATTTTAGTTTTGTTTATTTTACACTTAAATGAGAAAAACTATGAACTAGTTTTATTATAAGAAAAATTTTTCTTTGAATTTTTGACGTAGAATACGTCTTAAGCTGAAATTAGTCAAGAACGCAGAACGTATACTTAAACGCAGTCTGTATACGCAGAATTTTGTCGATTACTGGAGCCCTCAGTGTTGCTTACTATAGTGTTGCCACTCATCAATGCCTTTTCATAAACTTACCTTTTCAACTACAATTTTTCGTGCTATAATAAATTGTAGCTAAATATAAACTACATAGTTTTCAACAAAAAACCTTATTAAATAGTAAATTTCAAATATTTTAAATATATTTTGAATAGGAACTTATAATTTTTATACCATCTGCAAAACTGACGAAGTGGCAACCATCTAAAGAAGGAAGAAATCAGCTGACACGGAAAAATCTAAATTCCGCAGATTTCTGCGCTACGGGCTACAACTACAAAAAAATTCTTCGGTGTTGAGTTTTCATTTACTTGTCGCTTTAGTAAGACAGATCGTGTCAGCTGACTCGGGTTTACGTACCGGTAGGTTTACGTTCTTGACTAATTTCAGCTTTACCTTTCGATATGGAGGCTATGCTCAAATGTTGTAGTTGTAGTTTTTAGAGTTTCACGAAAACGCTCATTGCACGAGAGCTAGTGAAGCGATTGCAAAGAAAGGTGTGGCGTTTAAAATACAAAATTCCAAACCTATCGACAGATACATTCCTGTAAGTTATCAATTCGGTGTCTGCTGTAGAAACAACGGTAAATATTGGCTTATTTCGGGGTAATTTTGAGCCTTTAAATTGCCCTAGCAACTTATGATTTGCAGATATAACTTTCATTTTCGGAATATAGGTTCTTTGGAGCAGTGGAAATATCGTCTACATATTTTATATAAATTCAATAAATATCGAGCATTTTAAGGCAAAAAATTTTTGAAAATAAGCGAATTTTTTTATTTCCTCGAAAACCGCTCGAAAGATTTTGGTTTTGTTTTCCTTAATCAAAAATTCAAGTTTTTTCCTTTCGTTTGGTATATGGGAAGTATTAGTTGATATCTTCTAAGCATGTTTATTTTATTCAAATATATGGGTATAAATGACTTTCCATACAAAATCACTTCGTCATAATTTTGCAAACACGTGCTTGCGCTGGAAGTAAGAAAAGGAGACAAAAAGTATGTGTGCGTAGGTATTTCGGATTTTGAGTAACAGATGGCACAATTGATTGGATTTGTTTTTCTTTTAGTACTTTATGTATGTATACACATTAGGGTGGTCCAAAAATACATGTAAAAAAAGTAAAATCTAATTTTTATACTCTCACCCCCTAAGATTGTTCTATATAGAATAAAAGGATGCCTATATTTTTTTATTTTGAAATCAAAAAATATTTAGAGGTCGCTCAAAGCGCTCAAAGTTTTCATGTATTTTGTATGGGAAAAAAGAACTTTTCTTGGAAATGGTATGGAATTCTTGAAAATCAATATTTATCGATCAGAAGACCCTGACCGCTGAAAACTTTGAGCAGTTTGAGCGACCTTTAAATATTTTTTGAATTCAAAACCAACAAATAGGGGTATTTTTTCGATATAGAACAATCCTAGGGGGTGAGAGCATTAAAATTCCGACTTTACTTATTTTGGACCACCCTAATGCACATGCACATGTACATACATACATATGTGCATATGAATGCTTAATACGCGAAAACTTTTTCGTCACATCAGATCTGTACCGATCCTTCGATTTTACAAAATGAAGTATCAAATTAAAGGGCTTGGCCTGTGGATGGGCAATAACTTTTTATTTTTTTCAAAAAGAGTTGCCACCTGACAAAAAAATTAAATTCAAATTATTTTTAAGTTAAATCAATTATTTTACTATGAGTATCAATCGAAATGGTTTTGAAAATGCTTGATTTCTTAATTGTATGTAGGAGAGTTGCCACCTGTTCCAAAAAGCAAGTTCGGCTTAAATAAAGGCAGAAAATTTATGTATTTTGGAACTGAAGATGGCACAACCGCGAAACCAGTTTTTCTCCAAACCAAATTTGACAAGGGATGACGAAGATTCGTGCAAAAATACATCATACACACACCCTGTCGGAAACAACAACATCCAATAAATAATATAAAAAAAACTTTTTAATATACAACGCTTTTATAAATGGACTAAAAAGTAGAAAATAATATTTCTCAGTCCCATAGAATTTGTTTTGATAACTTTTGATTTTGAAATTTTAGCAAAAGTCATTATAAACAATCTATGAAATTGAAAATGAAAAACGTGGAGCGCATGCAATACAAAGCATTCGATTTAATTGACAATAGTCAAACTACATAACGTAGACCTAAAATTTCTACAGCGAAAGTAGAACTTTGTAATCGATTTTAAGCGGTCGTTATTCATATATCCACATACATACATACATATATTACTTTTCATATCAATTCAAGTGTATTACATGCGCCCCACGCTTTTCATTTTCAATTTCATAGATTGTTTATAATGACTTTTGCTAAAATTTCAAAATCAAAAGTTATCAAAACAAATTATATGGGACTGGGAAATATTATTTTCTACTTTTTAGTCCATTTATAAAAGCGTTGTATATTAAAAAGTTTTTTTTATATGATTTATTTTCTACTTTTTAGCCCTGTCTGAATAAAATTTTGCAATAGATATTAAAATAATTCAACGATATTAATAGAAAGGTGCACACACATGCATTTACATATGTATGTACATACAAACGAGCACCAATTAATTTTATTTAAAGAAATGGCATGTCGTCTATTTCCGCTGTAGCAAACGTAGTACATAGGGCGACATCTAGATGTCATCTACCTCGCCCTTTTCACTACAGATGTCGCCCTATGCACTATGCGGAACTTTTCAAAGCAAAGGTTTTATGGTGTCGGACACACAACATTGAAAGTTTCTGGATCCACAACATTGAAAGTTTCTGGACACACAACATTGCAAGTTGATAAAAGCGTTGTAATAAAAAAAGAAAATTGAAATGTATATCCTGATATGGACGTCAGACGAAAGAGGTTGTGGTTTGAAAATATTTTGCAGAGGGTTGCCACCTTGTTACAAAGTTGGATTCAATATAAGCAATAGGTTAAATAAATTACTTCAATATGAATAGAAATCAAAATTTCTTTGAATAAACTTTATTTCCAAACTGCATGTAGGAGTCTTGGCACCTGATTTTATAATTAAATTCAAGTTTAATTAAGAGTATTAGATAAAGTATTAGATAATCTAAATATGTATCACAATACTAGTGTCAGACGAAAAAGGTTTATTGAGGTTTTGGTTTAAAAATAATTTGAACAGGATTGCCATCTGTTTGAAAAGCCGAGTTAAATTAAATTTTATGAAATATTGGCGTCAAACAGAGGAGTATTAAGAAAAATTTAGTTTCAGCATTTTTAAACATTAAAGAGGGTTTCCACCGGTGTAAAAAATTAAACTCAAATTATTTAATAGTATGTCAAATGAATTATTAAAGTATGGGTATAAATTGACTTGGGTTAAAAATGTTTTTTTCTTAACTTTATTTAAGAGGGTCTCCATATGTTTTAGAAATTAAATTCAACGGGAAGTAGATATACAATTTAAATATGTATCGTATATGTGTGTCAGTCGAAAAAGGTTTAACAAGGTTTTGGTTTTAAAATATTTTGAATAGGGTTACCACCTGTTTTAAAATTAGAATTTAATTAAAGTATGCATAAATTAAATGAAATATTAAAACCTGACGTGAAACGAAGGTGGTAAGATATCCTTAGTTTGAATATTAATAATATTAAATAGGGTTGCCACC
Source organism: Rhagoletis pomonella (assembly GCF_013731165.1). NCBI lineage: Eukaryota > Metazoa > Arthropoda > Insecta > Diptera > Tephritidae > Rhagoletis > Rhagoletis pomonella. Next base: position 76,282,438 of record NW_023458558.1, read on the forward strand.
TGTTTAAAAAGGTAAACTCAAATTATTTAATAAGTTAAAGCAATTATTAAAAATATGGGTATCAAATGAAATGTGTTTAACAAGGCTTTATTTCTGAACTGTATTTAGGGGCGTTGTCTTGTATTTAAAAAATAAAGTTTAACTTAATTCATCGGGCACATGATGCGAAGACAAAGATAATGCAAAGACGACCACGAACATGAAGGAGAATACTAATACGGGGACCTAGGCTAGTATAAAAAGTAAGACAAATTTCTGCAGTATGAAAGGAAATAAAAATGAATCGTGGTAGTGATACACGTCATGGCATATATCTATTTATAAGCTGAAGGTACATACATATGATTGAAGTTAATGTGGATCTGCTTCTCTATTGCTAAGTATTAATATTTTGCAATTCAATTGATTTATTAAATTCAATTCAATACAATCAAAATGAATATTTCATGTACCGTTTTTAACTTGAATGTGATATTAATAATATCACGTATTCTACGTTTAAGTTTATAGGCTGTGGCACCGTCATAGCCTGCAGGTCAAGACGAAGGCGCTGGACTGATCCTTTTAACTATTTTCTACTTTCGAGCTTTTAACTCACAAAACTTTAATCTCTATAGTTGTAGTAACATTGAACCACAAGATGCATTTTCAAGTTTTCTGATATAGCGTTTCCATTCTATTTTTTCCAAGAATAGCCGTGAATGTACTAAAGATGCGCTTGACGTGTCAAGTGGCGCCCAATTTAAATATGGAACATTTAAAACTTCATATTATGAGGAATACGGGCCTTTTCTTTGCCCTTTACAAATAAAGGTAGAAAAGGCAAATATCTTAAAAAAGGAAAAAAGGCAACATCAAATGTGTATATATGGAATCAGGGAAAGCTAAATCGTGGACATTATTGATCGAATATACTCTATCTCTTTTGCAGAAAAAAGGCAAATTCCATAAAATCCGTTCCCTGTTGATAACAATTGTAAAATCTTAATTTTCGACTTCCATAAGCGGTCATGCCTTTGTTAAAGTAAGGCATTGAATTGGTCAGGACCGTCGGGTGAAGAGCAAGTTTCTGGTAAGGTATTATTACGTGTTTCCATTTCCTACTGGGTTGTACTTGTTTGTATGTACTTACTATAACAGGAGTCGGCAGGCGATGGGTTGAAAAGAGCTGCACGTTTACTTCTAGATTTTATAAAGAGCCACAAAAAATACAATTAGGAAATTGCTAAAACAAAAAAGCCATTATATAGTAAATTTTTTCGCCACCGCTATTCACGATCGCATGGGTACGACTTTTCCAATTTGCAATGACCGCCTCATAGATCCTTTCAAATTTGATCCATATCCTTACTATTATCGCCGATTTGTTCCGAATTTCGCCTGAGTTGTTAATCGCCTCCACGAGTTCACTAAGAAAAATAGAGCCTTCTAGTGGAATAAAACACAAGCTCTGAAGGAACGACTGTCTACTAAGGAAGTATCCACGGAAATGCTGATGCCATGTCCCGTCCACCATGCAGTCTGGAATGTAAACCCTGCCAAAAACCTGAAGCCAAAGAAGACATAAAAGACGTCCGGATAATGACAAAAAGACCAGCGGAAGAGTGGGCGGCATAGTAACTACTGAAGTGTCAGCATGATGATCACGATTTGGAAGTTTGGATGCATGGACAGACGGCCAACTAAAGAGCGAATGGCAGAGGTAAGTCCGATCGCAAGAGCATACTGGGCACAATTGAACAACTTAAAGTTGATGTCTGGCTATTATAGGGTATTGAGAAGTGAAGTTCACCTATGCTCCCACAAGCTTATAGTAAGTTCCAAAGACATTCTCAAAGAACTCCCCAGTTGTCCCAGTGGAGGGCACCTGGGAATCACAAAGACTCTGGAGAAAATCAAGCAGAAGTTCTATTGGGTTGATTGTGGTCAATCGGTCGTAGGGTGGATTGCTCACTGCGCGGAGTGTATTGCAGTTTAAGGACCGAAATCTAGAAATCATGGTCAGGTTAGACAGTACAACTCAGGCACACCATTCGAATAGATTTCCATGGATGTGGCCGACCTGTTTCCTACGAGCAGATTGGAAAATAAATATGTCCTTGTTATGTTATGTTATGGAAAACTTAAGCAAATGGTCGGAAATATGCCCAACTCCAAACTAGGAAGCTCAAACAGTAGCGGAGATATTTACCTACCTGAGTTGCGAGATATAGTGTACCTATAGAACTGCACTCAGATCAAGGAAGACATTTCGAGTCGGAGATGTTCCCAGAGATCTTACTTGTTGTTTGTTTTCTTTTTAGAAAATAGTGGTACATCTTTAGTATTCGGTGTTAAAAGTGGTAAAAAAAATCAAATTTAGCTAAAAAAGTGATCTACAACTACTGTGGCGGACCGGGAACAATTCTCGATACTCTACATGATCACACGATTTGTACATTTGTACAGATTTTTGCATTTTCACAGTTATAGAGTGGTGCATGATTCTTTTCCGTCGCCATATTAACAACCTGACAATGAAGTACATTGTGACGTTTCGTGCTACCGTATCCACTATCTCAAATCTTCCAAATTTTGTTATTAATTTTTTGTTTATTTACAAACATTTTGTTCTTCGAATCGAAATTCGAACAAGCAAAATGTATTTTGTTGGGTACGCGTCGGTTATTTGTACAATAATTTTGGGTTATTGTGCCCAAACGCTTAACCCAAAACAAAAAATTTTAACACACACGTGTGGTCAAACAATTAAGCGTTAGCTCAGAATAAAGATTCCAAATTTTCAGATACAAATTTATGAATAAATTTGGTTTGAAATATGGACATTTTTGTAAAAAATAGATACTGTGGTTAGCGTAGCCAGAGTTGGATGATGAGGGTTATTTTTTCTAAGCGCTGCCGAAAGGTTACAACGTGGATAGGTATTTTGCGCAAAAATCCTGTGGTTGGCGTAACACGCGTTTATATTTATCTGTCGAAATGCTAATTATACCCCATTTTTCAATGGGTCCTTTCCTTTACTACTGCGCCTAATACTATGCCGCACTCTAATGGCGACAATTGTCATTTTTATTGTTATGACCAGGGAACGGATTTTTAGGACCTTAAAACCTATAAAAAAGGCAAAATAAAGTAACGAAATAGGCTGAAAAAGGCAAAATAAAATAGCGAAAAAGGCAGGAAAAGGCACTAGGTATTGTAAAAAAGGCAAAATAAAATAGCGAAAAAGGCAGGAAAAGGCAAAAAAAAGGTATTGCAAAAAAAGCAAAATAAGGCACTAAAAAAAGACAGAAAATACGAAGAACAATCAAAAAATATATTTTTTTTAGAAATGTTTATATTACAAGTAAAAAGAGAAAAACTATGAATCTTTGACTATTTTATCCTTTCGAGTTTCCAACTCATAAAACTTTAATCTGTATAGTTGTAGTAACATTGAACCATAAGATGCATTTTGAAGTTTTCTGGCAGCATTTTCATTCGATTTTCGCGAAGAAAAGCCTTGAATGTACTAAATGTGCGCTCGACGTAAGTTGATACAAGTGGAGCACAATTTAAATATGGAACGTTTCCTCGCCCTTCACAATTTTATCCACACCCCTTATTGTCTGCAAGCCTACGTTAGCTGAGAAAACGGCTTTGAATTTTTCCAACACCAATTTGGCAAGAGGTCCCTGCGCTTCTATAAGCCGCATGGGCATGTGTATATTTTTTAATCTTTAAAAAAAAATTGTAAATGCTATAATCACGTTTTTAAAGGTAGAAAAGGCAAAAAAAGGCAAATATCTTAAAAAAGGCAAAAATAACGCAAATATCTTAAAAAAGGCAAAAAAAGGCAACATCAAATGTATACATGGAATCAGGGAAAGCTAAATCGTGGACATTCTTAATCGAATATACTCTATAAAAGGCAATTTCCATAAAATCCGTTCCCTGGTTATGACCTACGGAGTACGCGACATCGGCGAAACAATGTTTATATTAGCTTAGCTGTGTTTTTTTACACGCATATACAGCTATGCTTAGGGCCGTTCTCTCATCTAACCTTTAGATTTCCGGCCACTTTATCGTCTCGATGTACGAGTTTTCGTTTTTTCATCAGCGCATTAATTTCTCGAATCGATAAATAGTTGCTCACCAGATGCAACCTTTAAAAATTTGTACCCAACTTTAAATTTTGGTTTGGTTTTGGTTCATGAGTCAGATATATTAGATATTTCAACCAAGGTTTTGGGTTTTGTAACAGTATGTCGCATTGCCAACCTTTGAAATTTTATGACGAATGTAGTGAAGTTTCACTCTACTGAATAACAAATTTATTTTTACCGGTAAGATAAGAAAACGAAAACATTTAAAGTGAGGAACAATTTATCTGCCCTGTTAGTAAAGGCAACTTTTCTGCTGACATTAGAAAACGGCCCTTAACGTGTAAAAAAACAATCATCGAAAATTTCCATTTCAAAACAAGTAATTTTGATTTTATCGACAACTATTTATAAGCGCACATAAAGTTTGTCGCTAGAGGTCCTTACAATTTTTAAGCGCAGATTCGTATGTGTGTGAAAAAACACGCCTATTGTGCTTTAGGCGCAGTAATTGCGACAATAGTCATACGATGAATTTTGTCCATGTTGTGGGAATAGGGCGGTACGTTTCTAGGTAAATCAAGTAAATTCTAAGTCTTGCACAACGCAGCTTTAACACAGGCATATTTTCCGGCTGCCATCCCGTCAAAATTTTCATAATTTTTCCGAGAGCATACCTTCTCTAGAGAAAGTTTTATTAAACATAAATGAACATGCAAATATTAAGCACATTTTTACGCTTTTTTAATTCTCAGATAAAAAATCTTAAGTTTGTTTTTTTGTATGGAAATAAATGTTCACAAAATTCTTTTATTTTTATGAATCGAAGACTTTAAAAACAGCCATCTAAGATTCTAGTCGGCGGCTGAGAGAGTGGCTCAAAAAGATAGCTAAAATACGTTTATATTTATAAGGGAACATAAAAGTACAAACAGTTCACAGCACTTAGTATCGATCTTTCGAACTATTTTTTAATACTATGGAATTTGTATGAACCTAATTGAGTAAAGGTTCATACAAAAAATTTAGGTAAAGAGAAAACTGGAGTCAAGAGCGGTCCTAAGAATCAGATTCATTAAGTAATTCAGCGTGGGGCTTTCTTTTTTCTGCATTTCCTTTGTAAACCTAATTCAGATATTACCGGATCTGATTACAGCAAAAAATATTTTAAAACAATGGTCGGCAAAGCTGACTCACCAGTGTTGCCATTTTTGTGCTTTTGCATTTCAAAATTATCTAGCACTTTTTTAGCTCCAGAAAGTTTTAGTTGTATTTGGTAATATATTAAAATTAAAACTCTGTAATTTCCTTGTACAAGTGTCGACTAAGATCCATTTGGCTTTTGTGATTTCAGGTTATTTTCGATACCTTCATGTTATTCTAATTTGATTATATATATTCATATATATAGATTCGCGCTTACACATACGTATTAGTGGTGCGCCTTGATCTTCTCACACAAAGAGGAGGGACCTACAGTTTTACCCCGACTTCGAACGGCGATTGTATTTTTATGAGAAGCTGTTTGTCAAGGCAGAAATACATTCCGAGGTTTGCCATTGCCCGTCGATGGGCGAGCGCTGTTAAGAAAAAGCCTTTTTTCTACTTTTTGCGATGTTGCTTTGACCAGGGCTTAAACCCAGGCCCTGCGGAATGGAAGCACGCACTGCTTACCACTACATAACAGCGACCGCCACTCTATTTCGATTAATACTTAGAAAAGTTCCATTCTTAATGCAAATGGCGCGTAAGGAAATAGAAAATGGGGAAGTAATACTAGGTTCACATATAAGTAGATTAGCCTCAGTTTCGAGCTTGGTACCCTAATCTGTAATTAGAACAAGAGATTAGCCATATAAAATTCGTGCCTTGTTAATCTGTAATTATATAATAATCTCAGATTTAACCGATAACTTTTCGGTGTCCATCCTAGTTTTATCGATGGTATTTGCGAAAAATGTAAAAGTAAACAAAAATGGACGCTAGCAAGGAAAAGAGGTTTCAAAAGATATGTTTAATAAAATATATTTAAAGTGCTTAATATAGCAGAAAAAAGTGCTCACGGCGGCACGGAGAAGAAACATAACTTTTCGTTGAGATGTGAGAATAACAAGCACAACAAATTTGACCACTAATAATATGAGATTTGCCTGTGTAAACGGGGTGATTAAAAAACGAGCTTTGATTGAGATAATATTGATATGTGAACATACTTTAAGTCGATTAGTTTCTACCACGTACACAAACTATAGCGGGCAGTAACCCTGCAAAAATCGCGACTACTCCATGCATGCATGTAAAGAGTACTCCCTAAGGACCAAGGAGTACTCCAAAATTAATCACAATTCATATAAAAAATGTGATCCAATTAACATTGCGATGTCCTAGGGCAGGACTATATACTCCATCCCTGTATTACATCAGAGTAGCACAAAACTACTCCAACATATTAACAATGGCATTGTTGTTATATTTTTTCGTTTGTACACGCTTTTGTCCTTCACTTCTCAGATGCTTTTTCGAAATTAATAAAAACCAAAAACAAAAATTAAAAATTACATGTTGCCTCTGACGGCATTCGAACCCGAACATGCTGGGAGCTAACAACTAACAGCGAGCATCTCTACACATTCAGCTACAGCCAGACATGCAAATGTGCTTTCAAATGCTAAACTTAAATCACATTTAGTTAAAACACGAGCAGTGATCGGGTAACAAACAATAAGCGGGCACAGAGACACGAGTTGGTCCGCTACAGCATGACAGAGGAACACTTTTGTAAGTACTCCAATATACCACAAATAGACTACATGGTCCAACGATTTTCGCAGGGAATCCAAGCTCCGATAAACTCAGACGGTGTATTCTCTCTCAGGCCGCCACGGTATAAAAAGGAAGTAGGCACTGAAAAAATTACAAATTTGAAATGCAGTGGAAAAACATACATTTGTATTCACGGGAAAACGCAGACTCCACCGTAAACTCTTGGATCAAGGTTAAAGAATTCAAAAATTTATGAGAAGAATATCCTCTTTCTGCACGCGCAGATTTTGTTTCTGCCTTACTAATTTTACCTTACAGAGAGAAGGAAATAATACTTTTCTGAAAAATGTTGCGAAAAAATGATTCGTAACCCGAGTTTTTATGGTCAATTCAAATATCTGAAACTGCAGATTTTAATAGGTTGTAGAGTTCGTCGCCTAGTTTATATAAGTATATGCATCCATATAAGTGTTATAAGTGCCGTAGCAATGAGTTCGAAATATATTCACCTTATTTTATTGGTAAAAGTTTTTTTCAGCACTTAAATCTATACATAAATATTAGACTGCATCACTCCCCATACAAAAAAAATCGGGATTATTTTTCCATTGGAATTATAAAATCTATTATATTTTAAGACGTCCACCAAAATATTTCGGAAAAATATTAAGATTTAAGTGAGCTGGACGGAGTTTTTTATGAATAAAAATAGTTTCTTAAAGATTTTATTTGAAAGAAATCGCCTCAAATGACGAAACGGTTTAGGCTTAAAATATTTGCATAAAAATATTACAAAAAAAAAAAAAATTTGAACGGAATCGTAATGATGAGATTTTTGATGCTGTTTCTTAACTTTTTTCAAAGATTAGAATAGGAAAAACTTGAATAACTGAACCTAAACTCTTCCGATTTAGACTTGCGAGATGTCATTAGAAAGGTAGTTTCTCACCCTGATTATTTCTTTGCTAATAAACTCATTCAAAGGATGGAAGAGAAAGGTAGGATGAACGAACGTCATTCAAAGTTGAATTAAGATGCTTTGGTGTTTGAAAAAAAAATGTGGGGCACAAATTACTTTTTTTTGGACAGAAATATGAGATCCGATAAGTCTAAATCAGACCATTTTTGGCCCAGTTATTCAAGTTATTCGTAAACCAATCTTTGAAAAAAGTAAAAAACAGCATCAAAAATCTCATTCTAACGATTCCGTTGAAAATATTTTCGATTATTTTTATGCAGATTTTTTAAGCTTAATCTAGTTTGTCATCTGAGGGGACTTTTTTCAAAGAGTTCTTTAAGAAACCATTTTTATTCATAAAAAACTTCATTTTTGGAGGTATTTTCAAATCGGTCCAGCTCGCTTAAATCTTAATATTTTTCCGAAATATTTTGGTGGACACCTTAAAATATAATAGAGTTTGTAATCCCGGCGGAAAACGCGCAACTTTTTTTGGTGATGCAGTCTAATATATATAAATGTGAATGTCTGTTTGTTAATACCTTATAACTTCTGAACCGCGGCACGGAATTGCACAAAACTTTGCACACTTATTTGCTTTTACCCCGGGAAGATTATAGGCATAGAGAAAAATGGAAGAAAGTACTGGAAAGGAGGGCGTGGCACCTCCTACACTAACTAAAATTTTCATGTTGTATATCTCTTGAAATATTTGTGTGTAGAGCATTGGAACTTGCTGTAGAGATAAAAAAAAATAAATTCCATACTCATGGGAAAATATGGGCGATATTGGAAAAGGGGGCGTGGCCCCTCCCATAGGCCTGAATTATTTAATCAGCTCCAACTTCGGAACTTTAAGTCTTAAGCTTTCTATACCTTTTGTATAGGCGCGAGCGGAGTAAAAGCTCGCTCTGCCCAACGCTGATATAAAGCGGCGATGGGCACGGCCTTGCCCGCGGGCAAAGCGCTTTTAAGCTTTCTATACATTTTGCATAAACGCGTGCAGAGCAAAAGCTCTCTCTGCCCATCGCTGCTTTAAGCGCTTTGCCCGCGGGCAAGGCCGTGCCCATCGCCGGTATAAAGTAATAATTCATATGGCTCATTCCACGGTAATCGATACCTAATGAAATGAAAATAAACTTAAAAATTTGAGTGTATTATTTCTAGTAAGTAAGAGTAAATAAATCTAACTTTCAAGACTGAAAGCCAAAATTTCGAAATTTATCTCAAAACCAGATATTTTTTTACTTTAGGTTGCACCATATGAGAGGTTAATTTTCTTCAAAATTGACAATACTGATTTACGTAGTCTACTGTCTTTTTTTGCATTGTTTAAATGGTCAACGGAGAGAACAATTCGTCAGCATTGTAACGGTGTAATTTTCAAGTTTTTCGGGCAAGTTCTAAATATTTTATTATATATTGAAGCAAATCGTTTATAATATCTCGCTCATCACAAAATATAAAGGGTGTCCCAGAACTCAACGTCAAGCCAAAACGGAGTGACAGGATTGATTGTAACCATCATGAGAAAAATCAGAAAAAAAATCTATCCCATGCAGTTTGAAAATTATGGGCATTTAAGAAAAACCTAAAAACTTGGTCAAACTGTAACCATTTTTCGGTTATTGTGGTTAATTTTTATTATTTTTGTTCATTTAGACTTTGGAACCTTAACCCTAAATAACATTTATAGAACCTAAGTCAAAAATAATGACACAACTGCCCCAAGTTTTCTAGAATTAAGACTATTTGTTAAACGGAGAGAGATGGATAGTGGACATGTTTGCCATGAGCGAGCGAGACAGATAGTGACGCCACGCAGTGAGACGGAGATGCGTCGTTTAAACGCGTGCGAATGAAACAGATACAGTCGCCATACCAAGCAAATGGCTACGCTACTACGTTTCACTCATTCGTCTACAGCGCACCTTTCCGTATTCGCTTGTGTTGATTTAGTACTGAAAACTTTGGACTTTTGGACTTGGATTTTTGTGAATTGGACTTGTTGATTACATACCGGCAACTTTGGCTTCTCTCTTTTGGAATTGGACTTTTGTGTTGGCATCCTTGTTATCTACCATGCCTACGCGCTGCACTTCACACGAATATATGTTCGCATATGTTCATTTATGGAGAACGCAGATGCAACGCAAGTGCCGCCGCTAGACTTTATCGGGAAAGATATCCAAATTTAGAGCGCTATTCGGATCACCGCGTGTTTGTTAATATGCACCGTTCACTCACAGAGGACGGCCATTTCCCGAATAATTACGGGCTGGAGGTAGAGCTCGCTTTCCTTACGAGGAAGAAATGTTGCAAGAGGTCGCAGATGACCCAAGGATTTCCGTTCGTGGAATTGAAGAAAGAACGGGAATACCCAAAAGCACAGCACATCGTATTTTACAAACAGCCGAAATGCATCTGTTTCACGTACAACGAGTTCAAAGTCTTCTTCCTCTAGATTATCCTGAAAGGATTTCATTTTGTAGAACAATTCTACAGAGGCATAATGAAAATCCCCAATTCATCCAAAAAATTGTCTGGCCAGATGAATCTACTTTTAAAAAAGATGGTTACATAAACTTACACAATTTTCACGAGTTGCATGTGGCGAATCCACATTTAATGCGAGAGGGCAGATCCCAGTATCGCTTTAAAGTAAACCGGTGGACCGGAATTTTAAGCGGCAAAATTATTGGGCCTTTAGACCTGCCGGAGAACTTGAATGGCACTAATTACCTACATATTTTACGAGAAGATTTACCAACTTTGTTAGAGGACATACCACTAACAGATCGTCGCCACATGTGGTATCAACAAGATGGCTGCCCAGCGCATTACGCAGTGCAAGTAAGAGATTTCCTTGACCAGGAATATCCGGGAAGGTGGATTGGACGTTCAGGCACTATATCGGGGCCAGCCCGTTACCCAGATTTAAATCCCCTGTTTTTTTTATTGGGGTGTTCTCAAAGATAAAGTTTATTCAAAGCCTATTGAGAGCGTAGCCGAGCTGCTTGAACGAATTTCTCAAGCTGCTGAGGACATCCACTCTCGAGGATATGCCCGGCTAATAAGTAGATCTTTTTTTAGAAGATGTAGGGCGTGTATAGAGGCTGATGGTAAACAATTTGAAAATCTATTGTAATAAATATGTTATTTACCTATCTGACTTTTATTCCAATAAATCTAAACTAAACTAGGCCCAGATTTTTCATTATTTTATTAATTTTACTTACTTTTGTTGACTTTGGTAAAGGTGGCGTCACTATCTGTCATGTCCACTATGCATCTCTCTCATCATTTTGCCGTAAAATTAAGAACCTACCAAGAGCTTGTGCGAATAAAAAACATTTGAACTGAGTAAAATGGGTTAGCCAAGATCGGGTTACTTGAGGTTTTTATTTTTTTACTCGGTTTTTTTAGTATGAGAATAACAAGTATTGTACCATTTTACAATCCTGATTAAATGCGCGAACTTTTAATGGCACTTGCCAAGGCACTTTAGTAAATTTTTTTAAAGGCGGGCCTTTCAAAGTCGACAAATTATAAAAATTTTAAATTCATAGTTTAACAAATAGTCTTAATTCTAGAAAACTTGGGGCAATTGTGTCATTATTTTTGACTTAGGTTCTAGAAATGTTATTTAGGGTTAAGGTTCCAAAGTTTAAATGAACAAAAATTATAAAAATTAACCACAATAACCGGAAAATATTTACAGTTTGAGCAAATTTCTAGGGTTTTCTTAATTTTCCTTAATTTTCAAACTGCATGGTATAGATTTTTTTTCTGATTTTTCTCATGGTGGTTACAATCAGTCACCCCGTTTCGGCTTGACGTTGAGTTCTGGGACACCCTAATAACATAATAACAGTTATTTTTTGGGGGAAAACACGTCTTGGCAGTGTAAAAAAAAGCTGACGAAAGTAACGCTATGACTCTGGCAAATATATGCGAATTGCTTTTAAGTATTTATATGCCTTTATTTTCGAAAAAAACCGATTATGTTGGTCACGCCCGTCACATGTTACACCCGTCACAATTTAAATTTTGACAAACTTTATTAAATTCGGGCAGGGACTGCTACGGTTACTTATCTGCTAATCTAAAATGTATCATATATCTGTTTGTGATCACCAGGGTTAGGATTTTAAGCCACTATAAACTTAAAAAAAGGCAAAATGAGTTTTGAAAGAAGGCATTTATTTTTATACCCGAGCGCACTTGTGCACACGATAACTCGAGTAAAAATTGAGATATCTTAACGAAACTTGGTACGTGCACTTCTTTTGAGCATAGGTATTGAAAATGGGCGAAATCGGACAATAACTACGCCTACCTCCCATATAACGGTAATGTTCAGAAATACGAAAACTGCGATATTTTAGTAACTACTGAAGATAATTCACTCAAAATTGATATTTACAATGATTTTTAGACGAGAAATAAGAATATTAAAAATTTTTGGAAAATGGGCGTAGCCACGCCCACTTATGTGCATATATTGGTAACCGCTGCACCAATTTCTTCCAAACTTGGCATAGTGCACCAAACGGCCGAACATTTTTAAAATCAGACAATAACCACGCCCACATCTCATATAACGGTAATTAAGAGAAATACGAAATCCTCGATAAATCAGTAAATATTAAAGCTAATATATTCGAAATTGATGGTTGCACCAATTATTTCTTTGGAAAATGGGCGTGGCACCGCCCAATTATGATCACATATATGTATCTCGCCAACCGTTCTAGCAATTTGTACCCAACTCGGTATTGTTATTGTGCTTG
>NW_023458558.1:76295046-76317539 GCF_013731165.1 Rhagoletis pomonella
GGGCGTAGCCAGGTAGGGGCAGGGGGGTGCTCGAGCCGCCCCCTAACTTTCAAAATTTCCTTATATATATTTAAATAGTACCCTGAAATGCCAGCTTAATAGGGTCGAGCTCCCCCCTAAATTTCATTCTGGCTACGCCGATGAGTATAAGTATAGAAATAATGCGATACCTCGTCTCTGAAGCATTTTGAAAGCATTTCCCTCGCTTACTAAAAATCCAAAATCAGCCTGCATATAAGCCAACTCCTTTCGAATTTCCTTATTAGCGAACAATTTCTTCGCAAAAATGATACAAGCCGCATCGTCATTGAGACAATCAACAATTTCATATATGTATATATGTATACATGTATGTATGTATATGGTTTTAAAGGAGAACATACTGGTTGAGGTGGTAGAGGGAGATATGGTTGCTTTTTTCACAGTCGCAGTTTTTCACATACCCTGTGAACTCCGTGAGCAATCCATGTAATATGAATCATTCGTGGATAAAATAACTGAATCGCAACTGCACTTTTTTCATATATGGTGCGGCGTCTGTAACAAATATCAGAACTTTGTCCCGTTTTACATCTTCTGACCATAGAAGTTTTAAAGCAGAGGTAGGCAGCTTCGGCAGAGCATTTTTGTAGTGTGCGTGCAATTGATGTCACTGTGTGCGTGCGAACAAATCCCCTGCAAAAAATTGTGCGACTAGTCTCTAAAGAGAGTATTCCGAGATTACTCTCAATCGCGTACAATTGGGCATTAATTAGTCCCAACTAGTCTCATACGGGCACTAATGGAGGTCTATAAGTCTCGACTCATCCCTTATGGGTATAATTGGAGATCAACTCATCTCTAACGGGTACTATTAACGATTTAATGATATGTACGCACTTAGTCAATGAAATGTGCGGCGTTGGCACACAGAGAGCGTATTCGCCTAACAAAACTGAGCACCCAGGTTCGAATCTCAGTTGGCGCAAATTTTTATTTTTATTTTTTAAAAGTGACTAGTCGCTTTTCATACCCGTTCGGGTATAAAGGTGAACAATTGAGTAGTCCATTTGCAAACAGCGTTATGTGATTTTATAATAGAAAGCCATAAATTTGAAAAAAACGACTACGACAACAAGTATTATTTAAATTGAATATTTTTTATTATTACCTGAAAATTTTGATAAATAAGAGCCTTACAAAATTGTAACATAACATGACATAAGATAACATTAACAGTCTAACCGACCTAAAGCAGTTTTCTAAGTTCTAAGTTTATAAATAAGTATGATAGCCACTTTTGGAAGAAGAGTTAACATTTGCTGCTATTTTTTTCAGAATATAAAAAGATTTTGCACTGTGTTGTTAGTAACATGAAACTACTTTAAATACTGGTACGTAATCCGCCAAAAACTAAAACTCGAAAAAATTTTACATAGAGCACTTTGCAAGTGGACTACTCAATTAGTCTCTTCATAGGACATGCTCGAACAAAAGCGAACAGTTCATTCCATATAAAGAGATCAAAAGTGGTATTAGTCGCGTGCTCCTTTGCGATTGCTCCCGGAGTCATCCCGGATTAGTCCCATTTTTTGCAGGGTCGTGCGGTTGAATGAAGCTTTCGCTGTCTTCCCAAGCAGAGCGTGTATGTATACGCGAATACGCCGCGCAGTCGCCCGCCGGGCAGACGCTGCCCAGCTGTGCTTTAAAGCATTATCAAAAAGTTAGCGATTTCCCAAGCATTTTCCCACTCAAGCCTAATTTATGTAAGGTGGTAGTGAAAGCACAAAATCCGAAAAACTACACAAACAAATTATGCGCACAATGACAATAAGAACAAAACCAATGAACAACAAACATATTTGAGGGATTTACAACGTGGTCGTAAGTGTCGTATTGTTGTATGTCGTAAACTTTAAAAGCTTAAATAAATGTTTAGAGAACCTGAAACAACACTGCGAAAATTCATAATATGACTTTGATGGTACTTTGCAAACCCCCGTAATATATTTATAGGCGTTTATAGTTTACGACATACAACAATACGACACGTACGACACCGTTGTGAATACCCCAATTATTTTGACATCAGTAAAACCGCGGCGGAAATCTAACTTCGCCGGTAACACCACCTTATATGAATTCGCCTTGTCCTCACCGCGCAAGGTGAACAATCAATCAGATGATGGAACGAATTCCAGTGTTGTAAAACATAAAAGTACGAAAATGAAAAGATAAATATTAAAAAGGCAAAACATGCAGAAAAAGGCAATATAATCAAAAACGGCAGAAAAGACAATATTAAAATTAATGCGTTTAATCAAGAAATACATGAAACGTGTGATTCTTTAAATTGTTTATAGATACGACCAAGCAGACATAACGCAAAAGCCTTAAAATCCTAACCCTGGTTATCAGACATTTTATGCGCACAAATAAATTAATTACTTAAAAAATTTTCTATAAATTACAAACATTTTCATAAAGGTGGTATCTGTACCCTGGACTGAGAAATCACGGGCCCTTATATATTTTAATTTAATTAATTTTAAAGCATGTGATCAATTGAGAGTTTTCCATGTAGGATTTCTGTAATGTATAGGGTCAGAAACAATCAGTACAAATCGGAATATATTTGTGATAAAAGCCTATAACGAAGGACCAGTTTCTAGTGAAAATATAGAAAAATATTTGTTGCTAAAATGAATTAAATTTTTGTTTTATTAAACTGTTAATTATAAATATTTTGTGCTCAATTAGCACTTTCTATATATGAACTTTTCTCACTTTCTGAGCAGCAAAGTATTTTATGACCACATGAAAATCCAGCTGCTTTGCCAGACGGGCCTGTCTGTACCCCGTAAAATTATGAGAAATACCTAATTGAAATAAATAATAAATTGAGATAAGCAAATCTGAAACAGTATTACGGTGTCCTACAAGGTTAAAAGGATGAAATATAACACAATACCTAAATTGCTAAAATATGCATAAATCAACCAGAAATTTTCGAAGGCATTAATACTTAAATACTTCATATTAGGGTAATAAATTAATTACAAGTATTTTTGTAATTTTACACAATTTCGGCAAATTCTAGTGAAGCACGAGCAAGCTGAAATTATTTATCGAAAGCGTGTTTACACGGGAAAGTAGAAAAAGCTCCTGCGTTGCCACGTCTAACCGCAACTTATATTTAAATTTCCATTTCACGCGGATTATTTCCCGCACGGAAATTGCTGCCCTTTATTAAGCTGCCCTGCAGAAAAAAATTATCAATTGATAACAAATAACCTACTTGTAGTTAGCTTTTTTGTGGGATTTCTATAAAATATATAACTTGTAGTAAGCTACAAAAAGCTAACTTGAAACAAGTGGACAAGTAATGCAAGAGTAAAGCTCGAGATTGTTTTCTTTAAACGCGTTTCTATTTAAATATCCTGCACTTCGCAAATACTTTTTCGAATTGAGGACAAATGAAAAGAAGATCGAAATTTTATATTATCATTTTGATGTTATGTCTGACGTAGCTCGAATATGGGATCACCTACTGCAGAATATGTAAACAAATAAGAAATGTGATGAAATAAATAAAGTAAATAAATAAAAAAAAAAACAAAAACAAATAAAAAAAATATTTTGTTTTTCCTATTGATATTTTATGCCCAAAAGTAGTTAGTTACAAGCTAGTTACATCAAATGCAGAGGTAACCACCCTTGACTACATCTAATGCCGAGGTAACCACCCTTGACTATTTCGCGGCCATCGCCATAGAAATATAGTTAGCTTTCGTGAAGGAAAGTATACCGATAATAAGTGACTTATAGCTCCTTCCTAATGAACTTAAAATTAGTTTATAGTTAAATACATTTCCTACAGGGTGATGTAAGTTGTTAGTAGAGTACTTTAAATTGAAAATGGCGCCACTATAATCAAAATGCAAATATCGAGAAGCAAACACATTAGCGTTGTCAATTAAAGTAAATATGGACAGAAAGCTTCTGCAGACAGTGTAGCGTGAACTCCTTAATTGAACAATTGTACATATGTATGTACATATATGAGTGTATTTACATATACATATACATATGTATGTCATGTGAAGGAATTAGTGATATAATATTCTACTCACTATATACGCATTAATATTTTCGGAATTTCAAAATTTGCTATGGTAAACGACTTTCCCTTTTTTTATACCCGAGCGCACTTGTGCACAAGGGTATAACAACTTTGTTCACAAAACGATTGTTTGAACAGCCAAAACGAATCGAGATAGATATAGGCGAATGTATACATAAATGATCAGAATGAAAAGAGAAGTCGATTAAGCCATATCTGTCTATCCGTCCGTCCGTCCGTGTACACGATATCTCGAGATATCTCAACGAAATTTGGTATGTAGACTGCCCTTTACCCAAGGTAGGGTGGTATTGGAAATGGACGAAATCGGACCGTAACTACGCTCACTTCCCATATAGTTTTCAGAAATATGAAATCTGCATTATTTTAGTAGCTACTGAAGCTTATACAATGACTTTTAGACATAAAATGAGAATATTATAAATTTTTGGAAAATGGGCGTAGCCACGCCCACTTATGATTACATGTGTATAACTTGGTAACCGCTGCACCAATTTCTCCAAAACGCTTATGATAAAAATTTGGAAAATGGGCGTGGAGGATTTATTCTTCTAAAGATATATCACCAGAAAATATAATAATACGCTCTTTAAAATACACTTATGCAAGTTTTATGCACAGTATGTAATAAATAAATACACTTTTTAAAGTTTCATAAATTGCACTTTGTTTTCAAAAAATTAACAAAAAACTCAAACATTTTTAACCGACTTCAAAAAAGGAGAAAGTTATCAATTCGTCGGAGAATTTATTTTTTTTGAAGTATGTTACCGCATAACTTTGGACCATGTGAACCGAATTCAATACTTTTTTTTATCGGATAGATGGTCGTCCCGTAATTTGGTTCAGATCCGATCATTGGATCATGAAGAAATTAACGGTACTCCTTAATTTGTATATGAGAATTGAAGTCGGTTGTGTTTTTTGTAAAAAATTACTTGTTTAATAAGAAGTTATATACGCACAAGATGCGCTCAACTTTGAGAAATTAAAAAAGAATTTTGATAAAAATAAATTAATCAATTCCAAGCAATTTTTACAATTTTATGCTCATTTTCCTCGATTTCTGATTTCTGATTTTCGATAGAGACACAGAATTTTTTAGCCTAGGATCCAGTGTATATCCGTATGAAAAAATACAGCCCAACGAGTAAACAAAATTACTGTTTTTAAAATTTTTAGTAGTAATAAATTCTGCAAAGAGCCCCATTTAAATTATTGAAACGAATATATGTAACATCAAAAGAAAATCACGAAGATTTGGTTA
This sequence comes from Rhagoletis pomonella, assembly GCF_013731165.1. Lineage (NCBI taxonomy): Eukaryota > Metazoa > Arthropoda > Insecta > Diptera > Tephritidae > Rhagoletis > Rhagoletis pomonella. Next base: position 76,300,437 of record NW_023458558.1, read on the forward strand.
AGAATTACAATGTACACTTTATTCTTTTGTAGTAGTTTTTTTTAACATTGGTAAAAAAAAATCATAATAAAAAAAGAAACCAAGTATTTAAAGCATAGAAAAAAAGTTATTAAAAGGACTATGTTCTCTTTGACGTACGTCAAAGGTCAAGTAGAAATGGAAACTTGTATGACTGCCCATTGATAGCTTGGTTATATAGCTTAAGAAATAATAAGGAAATTCATCAAATCGCGCAAATGCCTCGTAACCATGTAAACCTCGTAAACTTACTTAATTTTGAATGAAAAATCGAATTATTTGCGAGGTTTACGCGTTTCGAGGCATTTACGCATTTCCATGAATACCCATAATATGTTTAAAGACATTTTTATCATTATTGGCTACAATTTGTTATTTTGTTTGCCAGATGTACACTTTATAGGTGCTCTTGCACAACATTCGCATTCGCAAAAGCTCCGCATTGATTATTGCGAATGAGAATGTTAACATTAATGCGGAAGCTCCGCGGTTGCGAATGCGAATATTCGCAACAACCCTGGTGCTAACTAACAGCGCTAACCACCTCTAGGCTGTGTTGCCTCGACAGCAGAGTGTCATAGCTCAATTGTGCCACCTCAAAGAGCTGACTCATTGAAATGAGCTTGAGTCACTTCGTCTGTAGACCAGTGATGCTAATAATTTTTTGAAAACATCCCTACCGCTTCACAAGAAAATCCCTACTTTTCCCTACGCAAATATAATTTTTCCCTACAAGTTTCCCTACATATCTTTTTCATACATCGAAATGAATCAAACAATCTTTTGCAAATTCATCTTTTATTTTAAACATTAGCAGCAACTTATAATCTTCGCTCCTTTATTCAGACTCTCATTTTGTGTTATTTATAATAATAGTTGCGTTCCAGATGCTTCACGATTTGCAGGTTTTTACAGGAAGTAGTTCCAGGTGACCACCTTTCATAAGGTTTATTAATGGAGAAAACAGCTGTTTCTGAAAATCGTGAATATCGTGAAGCATCTGGAACGCAACTAATATAATCGCGTAAATTGTACCTAGCCGTGGAAAAATGTAGATGAATACGCGGTAAAAATGGCATTAAGCAAGCTTGGATCAAGTGAGTATGTGAGGGCAGACAAAGTACATACTCTTGCTGTTCAGTGCGTGTGATCAAGCACATATGAAGATTTAACTTGCTAACATTCGTTAACACATTGAAATAATTTCAACTCACTAATAATTTAATCGGTGACTTCGACAACCATACAAGTCCAAAATGAATTTTTCATTGTTGAGATCAAAAACAGTACAAGTCACAAATATGCATGGATTTTCTCTAATTTCACCATTCTAGGTGCTTAGCCGTTAACATAGCTGGTTGCACCCGTCAAATTGGGAGAAAAGCCGTACATGTCTGTACTGTTTTTGATTTCAAAACCAAAAACTGAAAGTCTGTCCTGTTTTCCCTACATCGCATATTTAAGGCTGCATTTCCACACATGTAGCTTCTTTTCCTTACTATTGGCATCACTGCTGTAGACCTGGACATAGACACAGATAGTGGTCAATTTACTCTTCCTCATCTTCATCATGGCAGCGTTGGTATTCGCCACCGTTGGAGCATTGGTGCTATAGCACAGTGTCCTGTGATGACGCCGGTAAGGACTCTTACTGCATATCGATTGAGTTTCAGTATGTCCCTTGTCTTTTTCCTACTAAGCCGCGGTCATAATAATCTTGTAGTCTCACAGTCTTCCCGTTTGTTCCACAAGTCATTCGTCACGGCCACAGTGTACTCATTAATTTGCCTAACATTATCACTAAACGGTGGTTGTACAAATCTATCCGCTTCTTCTATTGGCATCTCTGAGCCACATCTAGCCATCTCATCAGCCGACTCATTCCCTTCAATATTGGTATGTCCGGGAACCCAGCATAGAGTGACGTGGATACGGCTCAGTGACGCCAGCAGCGTGGTGCGACATTTCCATACAATTCCCGATTTCCATATTCTAGATCCTATTGCCTTCAGTGCTGTTTGACTGTCGTTAAAAATAGTGGCTTTGTCTTCTGGCTCCGGTTTCTTGTTCCATCTTTGAACCGTGAGTGTGGATGGATTTACCTCCCTCTGCTACTGACGTGGCTTAGTACCTTTCCTATTATTTTCTTGTTATTCCCTTTGTCTAGAGCTCTCCACCATACAAAGGACCCGTGGGTTGCAATAGGTTTAATCAGTGTGGCGTACATCCGATAAGTGACGTACGGTGATAGTCCCCATTGCTTTCCAAAGGTCCCTTTGCACGTTCTTGACTCTCCTCTCTAAATTCCTCTTCCAATTTAACTTGGAATCCAGAATAAATTCTTAGGTATTTTGCCTCGGAGGAGAGTTTCAAAGTGGATTCCCCCAATTTTGGCAGAGAAAAAGTGGATACTTTGGTTTCCTTGTAAACAATACCAGTTCTGCCGTGGAGGGGTTTACCTCCCAATCCCTTCTGGTTGGCCCACTTAGAGATATCACCTAGTGTACTCTCCATTAGTTCACTTATCGTTGACAGGAATTTGCGTGATGATGAGTATTAATAAATCGTCAGCGTAGGCGACCACCCTTATTCGCTTGGTTTTAACAATCTCAAGAATTTCGTTCACCACCAGGAGCCAGAGGTGTACCCCTGGTGGTTTTCCTTCCCACAGATCCCGTGCCTATGGTGGCGTTGATTATTCTGCTCTCTAGCATGGAGTCAATTCATGCCACTATATAGGGTTGCCAGACGTACTGCTTTTGGGAGTAAACGTACTCCTTTATAGTCCAATGTACTCCCTTGTACTCCCAAAAAAAAATATCTGGAAATGTACTACTTTATTAGCTTTGTACTTCTTTTAAACTCCTTTTTCCAGCTATTAATATTTTATCATATACAGAGTGTAAAATAATATCTGTTGCACAGTTTTTTTTTTTAAACATAAAAGGGGCCTTTATAGATTTTGCGAAAAAGTAGTTTATTGTTAATTATCCACAGATTTTATTTCAATTTTATTAATTTGTTTTTAAATTTTAACCTTCATTTGGGTTTACTGACGGTAAACACTTTGAGAGAAAAGCGCAAGTAAAACATGTAAGAAAGTCTAAGTTCGGGCGGAGCCGAACATTAAATACCCGGCGCAAATATAAAATATATGTTTTTTCACCATTCCGAAACCTACCGCTAGATGGTAAGCCGGGGTGTATCAATTTTGAGTAAATTAGCGTCCTTCAATTTCGAAATATTGAAGTTTCAAGCATTTCTGAAATTTACCGTTATATGAAAAGTGGCCGTAATTTTAGTCCGATTTCAATAATTTTCAACGCTTTGCTTTCATGTGGCAAGCACAATAACCACACCGAGTTTGGTACAAATTGGTAGAACCGATATACATATATGTGATCATAAGTGAGCGGTGCCACGCCCATTTTCCAAAATTTTACCATAAAAGTTTTTCTTGGTAAGGAATTGTTGCAAGCATCAATTTTGAATAAATTAGCTTCAATATTTACAGATTTATCGAAAATTTTGTGTTTCTCTAAATTACCGTTATATGGGATGTGGGCGTGGTTATCGTCCAATTTTAAAAATTTTCGGCGATTTTGTATGCTGTACCAAGGCCAAAAACTGTGCCAAGTTTGGAAGAAATTGGTGCAGCGGTTCCTAGGATATACACATGTAACCATAAGTGGGCGTGGCTACGCCCATTTTCAAAAAATTTATAATATTCTTATTTTTCGTCTAAAAATTGTTGTAAATATCAATTTTGAGTGAATAATCTTCAGTAGTTACTAAAATATCGCAGTTTTCGTATTTCCGAAAATAACCGTTATATGCGATGTGGGCGTGGTTATTGTCCGATTTTAAAAATTGGCCGTTTGTTATGCTGTGCGAAGGTTAACAACTGTGCCAAGTTTGGAAGAAATTGGTGCAGCGGTTCCTAAGATATACACATGTAACCATAAGTGGGCGTGGCTACGCCCATTTTCCAAAAATTTATAATATTCGTATTTTTCGTCTAAAAATTATTGTAAATATCAATTTTGAGTGAATTATCTTCAGTAGTTACTAAAATATCGCAGTTTTCGTATTTCTGGAAATTACCGTTATATGGGAAGTGGGCGTGGTTACAGTCCGATTTCGCCCATTTTCAATACCAACCTGCCTTGGATTAAGGGAAACCTACATACCAAATTTCGTTGAGATATCTCAATTTTTGTTCGAGTTATCGTGTACACGGACAGACGGACAGACGGCCGGACAGACAGACATGGCTTAATCGATTTCTTTTTTCATCCTGATCATTTATGTATACATTTGTCTATATCTATCTCGATTCGTTTTGGCTGTTACAAACAACCGTTATGTGAACAAAATGAATATACCCTTGTGCACAAGTGCGCTCGGGTATAAAAAGTAGTTATTGTATAGTTTTTAAATTTAACCTTCATTTGGGTTTACCAGGGGGTTTGGGAGAAAAGCGCAAGTCTTCGTCGTTTACTTTATTACATATCTCCTGTAACCATAGGCTAATTTCCCCCATTTGGGTCCTTTATACTCCGTCTTTTGTCCAACATAAGGCCTCATACTTCGCAATCGAAAAGACTCGAAACTGGTGACTAGGAGGGCATTCATTCGACCAACCCTATACAGATTTTTTGTCTTTTTTTATACAAAATCTAAGAAAAAATACACCTGAACCGCATGTACTTATCTCCCAAAGCTGGCAAATGCAAATCAGGATTAAAATTTTAAAACCAATTAATAAAATTAAAGTAAAATATTTACAAAGTTAACAAAAAAAACATAAACTCTATAAAGAACCCTTTTATTTTTCAAAAAACCTGTGCGACAGTTATTATTTTGCGCGCTGTACTCTACCATTCATATTGTGACAAACACTACTTAGTAAGCAAAGTTAAGTGTGATAGTGAAAAGGTGTAAGCATGGCCTTAGAGGCAGGGCGCTCGGGTATAAAAATCAGAAAAATATTAAATTAATTACAAGGCTTAAATTAAAAAAATTACCATACATTCAGGAAGAGTCTGGAATTCTTTTGTAGTTTTCAGTTTTTTAGTTGGGCAAACTTTCCTATAAGAGCGGTCACTGAGAACCGAATTCTACGCAAAAATACTGTGGACGCGAGTGAAAATTGTGACTTTTGGCAATTTTTCTAAAGGGTCCCTGGGGACCCATAGGGGTCCTAGGTGGTCGGGAGTAACATTTTTTTCAATGGCGGTTCATGCCCTCTCCAAAAAGGTCGGAAAAGGTGCCACGTCCACTTCCCCTTCGATGACCATCTCTTTAACAACCGTCCCTATTGGAAAGCCAACCCATATAGTTATTTATTTTTCACATTTATTGTTGCTTTGAAAAAAATTTCTAAGATATCTTTGTTTGTTTGTACCTAATTAATGGTAATTTGTAACAATAAATTGCACAAAAAAAAAAAAAAAAAAAATTGTACTCCTTTTTTATGTCATGTACTGCTTTTTTTCTATCGAGAATATAAATGTACTCCTTTCTCCGTTTCAAAATCTGGCAACCCTACCACTATAGGATGCTGAATGCCGCGCTCAGAGAGTACCTTACTTATCGCCTCCATTTGAACATTATTGAAGGCCCCTTCTATATCCAGGAAGGTGGCAAGGGTGTATTCCTTAAGTTCCAGCGATTATTCCATAGTGCCTACCACTTCGTGGAGCTCGCTTTCAACAGATCTACCCTTGCGGTATGCGTGTTGGGATTGTGTGGATACTAATACTTTCCGCAATAAGTAGATCGATTAGTCTCTCCAGTGTTTTTAGTATGAACGATGCAAGACTTATCGGTCTGAAGTCCTTTGGCTGTGAGTGGTTTATCTTCCCTGCTTTGGGGATGAATATAACCTTCACCTCCCTCCATGCCTTGGGTACATATCCGCTTCTAAGCATCTTGCGAAAATGCTTGTCAAATGGGGCACCATACTCCCATGAGTATTGTAGGATAGCGGGAATCATGCCGTCCGGTCCCGCTAATTTCTCGTTGTTCATAATATCTGAAACCTCTTCTAAAAGAGCACGAGACCGATTTGTCACATGATTACTGACAATTTGGGCCGCGCTGCCTGGAAAGTGGGTGTCTATTAAACATTCAAGAGTTTCCTGGCTGCAGGCCGTCCAAGAGCCATCTGGCCTCAAGACGCTTCCCAGAGTCGCGTCCGACCTGGTTAGTACCATTTGTGGTCTCCAGCGTTCCGCAGAACTCTCGACAGGATTCATTCTTTTCAGCCTTAATCCTACTCTTGTATTTGTTAAAGCTGGTTCTATATTTGTTCCACTCTTCGTCACGTCGGCTGCCTTTAGCCTCGTTGAAGAGCTTTCGTGCCATCGATCTGAGTTGGCCCAGTTCTTCGCTCTACCATATCGGCTTGGGCTTTGATCGTGGTTGAGATATAGGACAACTCTGCTCGAAGCACTTGGCCTGGCCAAGTCACGTTTAGACGATTAACTGCCCTATCAAGATTAGCATTCCCCGTCTAACTTCGGTTTTCATTGAGCTTAGTGTGTTGGACGCCAATTTACAGAAAGTTTTCAATCCGCTTTTCGGATGAGTTAACGATTGTTAAATGTAAGCAAAAAGGAATCACCACCACCCAGTGCATCACCAGAAGTCAAGAATGATAGAAGTCAAGATTGCACTGTCCTGGTGGCGATGACATATCTAAGTAAAAGTAAACAAAGCCGAATAGGTGGTTAAAAGAAACTGTCAAAGCAGTCAATTTTCTTAATATAAATTTTATTCGGTGAGTTTTTGGTTGTGAGCTTTGAACCCGGCGTACACTGCATTTTCTCACGGTTACAGAATCCAGCCCGGAAAGTGGGTTTTGTGATAACACCATTTTCTTTTATCAATTGACACGGTGTGATGAATTGCCACTGTAGTGAACTTATACTGTGTTTTTTAACACTACAATTGGCGATCCTGCCCAATTTACGATCAATTGTAGCTTCAATTATTGAATAATACATAACGTAACATCAGTAACGATTTATAATCGAATGAAAAATTGTATTCAGCTTTTAATATACATACATACAAAACATATTCAAAAAATTAACAAGTGTTAAAAAACACAGTATAAGTTCACTACACCACCGTTTGCTTGAGAGGTGGGTTTTTTAGATCAGATCATTAAGCATCTGTTGAATACTTTAATTTACTTTACTTTAGTATTTAGCAAAACTTAATACCCCAGTCGTTTTATACCCGAGCGCACTTGTGCTCAAGGATATTATAACCTTGTTCACATAACGGTTGTTGGTAACCGGCAAAACGAATCGGGATAGATATAGCCAAATGTATACATAAATGATCGGAATGAAAAAGGAAATCGATTAAGCGGAGACTGTCTGTCTGTCCGCCTGAGCACACGATACCTCGAGTAAAAATTTAGATATCTTAACGAAACTTGATATGTGTACTTCTTTTAAGCGTAGGACGGACGGTATTGAAAATGGGTAAACTCGGACAATAACCACGCCTACCTCCCATATAACGGTAGTTTTCAGAAATACCAAAACTGCAATATTTTAGTAACTTCAGAAGCTTATTGACTCAAAATTGATATTTACAATAATTTTTAGACGAAAAATAAGAATATTATACATTTTTGGAAAATGGCCGTAGCCACGCCCACATATCTTGGGAACCGCTGCACCAATTTCTCCAAAACTTGGCATAGTTGCTGGCCCTGGTACAACATACCAAATAGCTGAAAATTTTTTAAATGGGACAATAACCACGCCCACATCTCATATAACGGTAATTTTGAGAATTGCGAAATCTTGGATAAATCAATAATTACCTAAACTATTTTTTTGAAAATTGATGCTTGGCAATATTTTTTTTAGCAAAAAATACGTTTATTATAAAATTTTGGAAAATGGGCGTGGCACCGTTAGGCCAATATGTACCAAACTCGGTATGGTTATTGTACTTCTTCTTCTTCTTCTTTTTTGGCGCTGTAACCGCCTAAGCGATTTTGGCCGAGTTCAGCAAAGCACGCCCGTCGTTTCTCCTCTGTGCCAACTGACGCCAATTGGAAACGCCAAGTGAAGCCAAGTCCTTCTCCACCTGATCTCTCCATCGCAGTGGGGGCCTCCCTCTTCCTCTGCTACCACCAGCGCGTTCCGAGTTGAATACTTTCAGAGCTGGAGCGTCGGTGTCCATTCGAACGACATGACCAAGCCAGCGGAGCCGCTGTATTTTAATTCGCGGCACTATGTCCATATCGTTGTAAAGCTCATACAGCTCATCGTTCCATCGTCTGCGGTACTCGCCGTCGCCAACGCGTAAAGGCCCGTAAATCTTCCGCAAAATCTTTCTCTCAAACACTCCAAGAGCCGCGTCATCGGATGTTGGCATTGTCCATGCTTCTGCGCCATATACCAGCACGGGCATGATGAGTGACTTATAGAGCGTGGTTTTCGTACGTCGAGAGAGGACTTTACTCCTGAATTGCCTACTCAGTCCAAAGTAGCACTTGTTGGCAAGAGTGACTCTGCGTTGGATTTCAATGCTGACATTATTATCGGTGTTAATGCTGGTTCCCAAGTAAACGAAATTCTCTACTTTCTCGAAATTGTAACTGTCAACAGTGACGTGGGTGCCAAGGCGGCCAAGACAGGAGATACTTCGTCTTGTCTTCGTTTACCACCAGACCCATGCGCTTTGCATCCCTATCCAACTTGGAAAAGGCAGAACAGACTTCGCGGTTTTTGTTACCGATGATGTCGATGTCATCGGCATAAGCCAGCAATTGCACGCTCTTGTAGTAAATTGTTCCTGAGCGGTTCAGTTCTGCAGCTCTTATTATCTTCTCCAACATCAGATTAAAGAAGTCACATGAAAGGGAGTCGCCCTGTCTGAAACTCCGTTTTGTGGCGAACGGCTCGGAGAGGTCTTTCCCAATTCTGGCGGAGCTGGCGGTATTGCTCAACGTCATTTTACACAGCCGTATAAGTTTTGAGGGGATGCCAAATTCAGACATAGCGGCGTATAGGCAACTCCTTTTAGTGCTGTCAAAGGCGGCTTTAAAGTCGACAAATAGGTGGTGAGTGTCGATCCTTTTCTCGCGGGTCTATTCCAAGATTTGGCGTATTGTGAATACCTGGTCTATGGTGGATTTTCCAGGTCTAAAGCCACACTGATAAGGCCCAATCAGTTCATTGACGGTGGGCTTAAGTCTTTCACACAGTACGCTCGATAAGACCTTGTAACCTATGCCTAGAAGGCTGATCCCGCGGTAGTTGGCGCGAATGGCGGGGTCACCTTTCTTGTGGATTGGGCACAGCACACTTAAATTCCAATAGTCGGGCATGCGTTCATCTGACCATATTCTGCACAAGAGTTGATGCATGCACCTTATCAACTCCTCGCCGCCGTACTTGAATAGCTCAGCTGGCAGGCTGTCAGCTCAAGCAGCTTTGTTGTTTTTCAGCCGCGTTATTGCTATACGTACCTCGTCATAGTCAGGCGGTGGAACGTCGACTCCGTCATCATCGACTGCGGGCTCGGGTTCTTCTTCTCCACAACTTTCCGTGCTGCTTCCATTTAGTAGGACGGAAAAGTGTTCCCTCCATAATTTAAGTACGCTCAGTTACTAGGTCGCCATTATTGTTCTTACAGGAGTACGCCCCGGTCTTTAAACCTTCCGTAAGTCGCCTAACTCTCTGGTAAAATTTTCGGGCATTCTTCCTGTTGGCCAGCATTTCAAGCTCTTCGCACTCACGTATTTCGGCCTCTCTCTTCTTATTGCGGCAAATACGTCTCGCTTCCCTCTTCAGATCCCTATAGCGGTCCCACATAGCGCGCGTTGCGCCCGATCGCAGCGTGGCCCTGTAGGCGGCATCTTTTTTTCTGCAGCTTCCTGACACTCCTCATCTTACCAGTTATTCTTTCGTGCTCGCTGAAATCCGACTACTTCTTCGGCGGCGGTACTTAATGAGCGGGAAATGTGGTTCCACTGCTCGCATATGTCGGTTTGTTGAGGGGTGCTCTCTGAGAGCAGGTGTGAGAGTTGAGTAGCGAAGCGCTGGCTGTCTGTTGTGATTGCAGCTTTTCGACGTTAAGCTTTCCTTGCATATTTGGGCGCACATTTTTTGCTGCACAGAGGCGGGTGCGTATCTTGGCTGCAAGAAGATAGTGGTCCGAGTCGATGTTTGGGCCTTGGAGTGTGCGTACGTCTGGAAGCGTGCCTTCCGTCTATCACAACATGATCGATTTGGTTTCTCGTTTTTCGATCCGGAGACAGCCACGTAGCTTGATGGATCTTTTTATGCTTGAACCTAGTACTGCATACTACCATGTTTTGGGCCCCGGCGGATTGGATCAGCCTCAATCCGTTGTCGGACGTTTCGTCGTGGAGGCTGAATTTTCCGACGGTGGTTCCAAAGATCCCTTCCTTGCCCACCCTGGCATTGAAGTCGCCAAGCACGATTTTGATATCATGACGGGGGCAGCGCTCGTATGTGCGCTCCAAGCGCTCATAGAAGAGATCCTGGATGCCTCATCCTTCTCTTCCGTCCGATGTTGAAGAATCTCGCTTTGACGCGGATTGTGGCTAGACGCTCGTCCACCGGGGTGAACGACAGTACTCGGCGACGGAGTCTCTCTCCCACCACAAATCCAACACCGAATTTGCGCTCCTTTACATGGCAGCTGTAGTAGACGTCGCAGGCCCCAGACATTGCTTGCCTTGCCCCGTCCAACGCATTTCTTGGATGGCGGTGATGTCAGCTTTTGTCCTTACGAGGACATCAACCAGCCGGGCAGAGGCACCTTCCCCATTAAGGGTCCGGACATTCCAGTTGCATGCCCTCAAATCGTAGTCCTTTAAACGTTTCCCGTGGTCGTCGTCATAAGGGGGGGTCTCATCCGAGGCTTTGCCTTGCTTCTTCACTGGAAGTGGTTTTTACGTGGCGGGTCCCAAGCCCAGCGCACAACCCATTGCTGGGACGGGGGTGGTTTCGCAACCAAATACACGTTTATATAGCGAGCCGCTTGCTCCAAGCAGACACCCGCTTGCAGCCGCACCTACTGGTGAACAGACGCTGCAGATTTCAGTGAGCCCTTAAACCGAATAAGTCGGAGTGGCCCCACCGAAGCTCCCTCTCTTTCTGCCGTGACCCAAGGCTCCACTCGGATTGGCTACCGCATCTCGCACATGGGTTGCTCACGTAGCCCAGAGTGCGCGAACGAGGACGCAAGAGTCGGGATTAAGTATAGCCATGCAACTGTAACCGCTGTAACTGTCGGCCGCTGTGGTGTGCGCTTCCACTCCACAATGCCTGGGTTCAAACCCTGGTCAAAGCAACATCGCAAAAAAATAGAAAAAAAGGTTTTTTCTTAACAGCGGTCGTCCCTCGGCAGGCAATGGCAAACCTCCGAGTGTATTTCTGCCATGAAAAACAGCTTCTCATAAAAATACAATCGCCGTTCGGAGTCGGCGTAAAACTGTAGGTCCCTCCGCTTTGTGTGACAACATCAAGGCGCATGCCACAAATCGGAGGAGAAGCTTGGCCAAACACTAACATATGTGTAAGCGCCAATCTATTATTATTATTATGCAACTGTAACTACATACCCAGCGCAACGACTATACCCCATTGCATTGTGCTTGCCACATACAAATCGGACTAAAATTACGCCCACTTTGCATATACAGTGGCTCAATAAAGAACTCGGCCATACATAACATGCAACTTCAAGTCAAAATATTCATAAGCAATGCATGTAAAATATTTTTATTTCTTATTTTTCTATTGGGTATTTAAATATGATATTGAAAGTAACAATGATAATTTACAAATCCATTATATATTCATATAAAAAAATTAGCAAGCAGCATGCACAATATTGGTGTCAAAAAAGAAGTCGGACATCTGGCAATATTGCAGTTGTTTGGTATTTTAAAAACGGGAATCCCACAATTCATTTGCTCTTGGTAAAAAAGTGCAAATAAAGTACCAAACGTTATAGCTTAAAATAATATTTCATGCGTATTTTATTGAATAAAAGTCCAAAATATAAACATGGGTAGACAGTGTGGACAAAGCTCAATTGAAGTAAGACAACTAATTATTAGCCATCATGAAAAGGGTAAAACCGTTCCGGAAATCGCAGAAATAGTGGATAAACCCCGTTCGACTGTACACCACGTGATAAAACGTTTTAAAGAAACAAAATCCGTGGAAAATAAGAAGAAATCGGGACGACCAAAACTGTTTTCGGATGCAGATGAACGGTGGATAGAGCAACAAATTAAGAAAAATTCAAATTTGAGAGCTCCTAAGCTCTCAACAGAAGTCGCCTAACACCTTAATATCAACTGCAACCCCGAAAGTATACGAATAGTGTTTGCGAAAGTATAATGGAAGAGTTGCACGGAAGAAACCTTTCATCAACGAGGTTAACCGACACAAGAGAATAAAATTTGCAAATCGTCGTGGGGATAAGGATTTCGAGTTCTGGAAGACCGTTTTATTTTCAGATGAAAGCAAGTTCAACATATTTACGTCCGATGGACAATCATATGTGTACAGAAGACCTAATGAAGAGTTGCTGGAAAAAAACTTGCGTCCGACAGTTAAGCGCGAGGGCGGCTCGGTAATGGTATGGGGTTGTATGTCCGCTGTTGTTACTGGAAATTTGTGCTTCATTAACGGCAATATGGACCACAAACAATACCTAACGATTATGAAAGAAAATTTGGTTCAAAGCGCTGAAAAGTTGGGAATTAAAGACAACTTCCAGTACTATCAAGACAACGATCCCAAGAATAAGGCACTTGATGTCCGTCTATGGCTTATGTACAACTGTCCTAAAGTGCTTGAAACACCTCCACAATCTCCAGACATCAATGTAATTGAACAACTGCGGGCTAATTTGGAAAACCAACTGAAAAAGCATGTTATTAGAAACAAAAATTTAGGCCTTTTTTGATGAGATGCTATTAAGGAAGAGTGGTGGAAAATAGACCCTTTAACATGCAAGAAGCTGGTCGAATCTATGCCAAGAAGACTGAATGCTGTCAGAAGAAATAAATGCTTGCCGACTAAATATTAATTTATTTTTTCATTCTGAAATAATATTTGCCAAACTCTAGATAATATAAATGTCCGAGTTTATGTTTGTATTTTCTTTATACGAATGAGTTGCAGCTTTTTTATGTTTCTTGTAGTTTTGAAAAATACGCTTGAAGAATGAAAAAAAAAATATGAAACAGAAATGTAATACATTTGCATTTTAATATATATGTTTTGATTTGAAATCATATCACTTGGGTGTCCGAGTTCTTTATTGAGCCACTGTAACGGTAAATTTCAGAAATGCTTAAAACTAGAGTCCCACCGATTCCCAATTTGTGGCCGATGCCGATTCCATAAAAAAAACTACCTGAATATAAATTCGTTCAAGAACAAATGTTTTTGACAAACTTTTATAATAACAAAAGATAAAAATAAAAAAATAACATTACGAAACAAATTATCTTTCAAGAATCTATTCACTCATTTATGTATGTAAGTATTAAAAGTAGTACATCGCTATGCGTACATATCATTGCAATACTTTGTTCCATAGCCTTTTTCTTATTCAATGTTAAAAAAATAGTTCATTCGAAATCATATTTCTTAATTGTGCTCATATTAGTAAAAATATGCAATCCATTGAAAAGAACCCGATTGATTTAGGAATTTAGCGATTAATTCAAGTATAACAATACTTTCAGTAATGACACTTTAGCATTCTTTGGCTATCTCCTTTTCGTTTATTTAATCTTTATTATTTTTTTAGGAAGTGTAGCTCGTTATCTAACAAAAACCATGTTAGTAAAAATTTCAAACTTTTTCTTTAAACATTCTGAGTATGCAGTTTTGTGGCCCATTCAATTCTATTCTATTTTATTTTTTATGGAAGGTGTTGCGGATTTTCTCCATACAAAAAAATTTTCGAACGTACTTTGTTTGGAAGAAAATGCGTGAACAAAAATTGTCAAAAATCAGCACTTACCTCTTTAGCTGCTTCAAACTGGCATTTTATTATACTAAAATTTAAAAAACTGCGTACTCAAAAAAATTCTAAGAAATCTGATTAAACAGTTTCAAATTTTGATGAAAATTTGTTAAAATTGCGGAAAATGTAAAAAGAATCGGCCAAAACGATGCCGATGCCGATTAATCGGTCGGACTCTACTTAAAAAAAATATTTAGAAGTTTGAGGACGCTAATTTATTCAAAATTGATAATACCAACAATTCTTCGAAAAGAAGTAACATTATTATAGAATTTTGGAAAATGGGCGTAATACCGCCCACATATAACTATATAAGTTTATCTCAATATGTCTAACTGAACGTTCTATTGAAGATGTTTGAAATAGGTGTAAAACCACCCTTCTACCATGTAGCGGTGTAGTTTTCGGAAAGGTGAAAAAACTGTACTTAATACTTGCGCCGGGTATTTAATGTCTGACTCCGTCCGAACTTAGACTTTTTAACTTGTTTTACTATAGTATTTACCAACTCCCAAATACCTAAGTCATTAGCGCACACATGGGGTGGGTTTTGGGGTTAAGTTGATTAGGAAGGCGCTAAAAGTCACTTATTATCTGTATATTTTCTTTGACGAAGGCTGACTATATTTCCATGGCGATGGCCGCGAAATAGTCGAGGGTGGTTTACCTCTGCATTAGATGTAACTAACTTGTAACTAACTACTTTTGGACATAAAATATCAATAGGAAAAACAAAATATTTTTTTTAATTTTATTTTTTTTTTTAACTTTTATTTACTTTATTACATTTCATATTTCTTTTCATATTCTGCTAGGTGGTCCCATATTCGAACTCCGTCAGATATAACTTCAAAATGATAATATGAAATTTCGATCTTCCTTTTACTTGTCCTCATTTCAATTTAAAGAAATACAAAATTTTAAAAGTTAAGTTATTGGGATAATTTATGTCGCTATCAATAAATTTTTGCAATAGTCTTATCAACCGTTATGTTAAATTACGGATTTCTTACGATTTTTTGCGGATTACATATTGAAAACAAGGTTGGTCTACTTTTTTCCAAAAGTTGAACCAGAACCGGTCTTTTTGACCAACTGTTAAAAAAAAAAGGCTTATAGATGGTTAAAATGTCCACTAAAATATTAAGCGCCAAATTTTTCTAAGGAGAACCGAATGTTATGAAAAATAATACTAATTTTTACCAAAAAGGGGGAACTTTAACCCTTTGTAGAAAACGTTGCGATGCGAGGGAGCAAAACCTTCTTGGGGTTTGACCACCATTAAGGAATGCTAACGGAATTTTCACACAGCCACCTAGTACTTGTATACGTATGTGGGACCCCAGAATAAAATAACTTACGAATGTAAAAATTAGCAAAAAAGTGTTTGCTCTTCATTTAGTCTGTTTAAAATATAAAAAAAAATACTCAGGAAAATCAACTTGTCTTTGTTTTATCTCTAATAGTTGAGGAGTTAGATGGAATGAGTTAGATGGACAGAAGCTGCTTCGGTTAAAACTGCTTTCTGAGATATCGGCGTTAAAGTTTTTGATGTGTTATAACCTTATTGTTGCTGTAGTATTCACGATCTAATTGTCCCAAAATACACCTATCTTAGCTCGTCGAGATTGTTTTTCATCAACGCTGTGAGACTTTGGAATAATATACCAGAATCTGTCAAGTCTGTGTTAAATAGAGGTAACTACAAATTGCTAATATACAACTATTTTGGGTCACTGCGATGAGTGTGATCGCAATAATATTCTTTCTTTCCTTTCATCTGTCTCTCTGAACTCATTTTCTTCTACCTATGTATATGTTTAATTGTGCTTATGATTAGTTAAGGATTTACTTATGTTTTGTGTTAGTGCTAAGTTTATTTTAATTTAATTTAATTTAATATGTTACTCTGTAATAAAATACCAAATGAAGTTGATGTACTTTAAAAAGATTCTTATCTTATTTGTACCACCACTTTTGTTCAAATAAATACTTTAAAAAAATACTTTATTGTAAAGAGTTGTCTACTCCGGAAAAAATCGTTAGATTACGAGTATTCGACCCTAATTTAACTGTGATAAACGCTTTCGATCGAAAAATATGTTACCTATGTTTTTTCTGAGTTACGCTCTTTTTGGAAAAATAAAGGAGATCATATTCTTTTCCAGTGGCCCAAATTATGCAAAAAAAAACTCCTTTAAAAAAGTAATTTTCATTTCGTAAAATTGTGTTTTTAAACGAGTAGTATTTAGTTCCTTGAAACGATGTATTTCAATGTACATACGTCATGAAAATTTTGTACAAAATCCCTTAGGCGCCGAACGCGACGGCGCGTGAGGAATGACAAAAATCGGCGGCGGCGGCGGCGTGGCTCGGCGGCGCAGTACCTCTAATAGGTACTGATAGCGTAGTGTTTGAAAATAACATAGTCAGACAAGAGCGCAAATCAAGAAAAAAGTTTTACGATTTTGGATGATGACGCTTTTTCGACAACCAAAAAAACCAGGATTCACCCACCTTTTGTTAAATTTTTTTTTGTACGTCCGTTCTTATACATAAATTTATGTAACTTAACTTATATCATAAGTCATGTTTTGAATTATATGATTAAATCTTCATTGAAGAAATATTCTGTGAAAATGCGGGATCCAATGTGCGCGATAAAAAATAAGGTTCCGTGATCGTACGTGAACGTGACTGAAAAAAATTTAGAAAGCGTGAGTGTGTGATTTACAAAATCGTCGCCGTGAGCATGCATAATCGTGAGTCAAAATCAGGCACGCGCAATCTATACAGGACGAAATTTCGCGAAATGCCTCTTGCAAGTACAAAGGGCTTTCACACTTGAAGGGTGGGCACTTACTAACTTTTTCGCGACTTGGTCTAATGTACAAAATCTAAAAGCCGATAAGTTTAGGTTGGTTATTGTGTTAGAGATTGGAGAGTATATTTTAAGCATGTCAACATAAGTATACTACATACATACATATATCGTCGTTTAAAGTACAAAACCGCGTATCGTCATTCTGC
>NW_023458558.1:76317549-76335967 GCF_013731165.1 Rhagoletis pomonella
TGTATGTAGTACGTAAGTATGTATTTATTTATTTTAATACTTCGTATTCAATAAATAAAAATTTATTACTGTATGCAGTAAAATTCTACTCTTTAGCATAGCTAAAATTCACTTAGCATTTCCTTTTTTTCCACCAACGTCACAATCACCCGACTAAATGGTAAATCAAACGATTAGGGAACCATAAATATGAAAACTGTCAAGTGATTTAAAACACTAAATGAATGAAGAATTTATGATCCCTTCGTGAAGAAATATCAATAATCAACAACAATCACTTGAGTTATACAAACAAACTATAACAATAGGGGTATACGTCTAAACATTTCAACTTATAAAAAAGGTAAATTTAAGAGTCTGCATATAGTGTTACATGAACGCAACACATAAAACTAAAAGCCTGGTTATGCCAACTTAGCTTAACGTAACTCAGAAAATCAAAATGAAACAGATTCGGCGTGGCATTAAGTTACGTTAAGTTTCGGCCGTTTAATTATAAGCAACATCCATTTAAGAGAATTTTTAAGTGAGAGCCTGCAAGTTACATTAAGTTACCATAATCAGACCATAATTGTCGAGATCAAGTAGAAATCAAATTTTTTTAAAAATTTTGATAAATTAAATTCTCGAATCTTATTTACAATCAGCCTCATTGCGAGAGTCGGGTCGAATGCAAGTCGTTTTTTCGAGGGTCGAACCGTATCGAAAATTTCGCTTCATTGCCTATAATTTCCACTCGACTAGGGTATTAAAACGGAATAACTTGGCAGCAATGTAAATTTTTCGACGGTTTTAGACGTTTAGATGAAAACCCTGAATATCTAAATATATATGCATACGTACAAACGTATGTATGTATACAAACTAATGTAGTAAACATACATTCTGGACACCGATATCTGCATACAGTAGCTGTTATTAATATTGTGACAACATGACGGCGGTGAGAGCTGGGAAAAGTTGTAAATACCGATGCATTAGGCTAGATTGCACTTCTAGCAAATCCAAAAAGCGCCAGAGCACCGTAGTGACTGCATCTATTTGTTTATATGTATGGAAGTAGTGCCATGGAAGCCTCAACCCATTACATCGACGTTTGCTCAGGTACTTCCCAAATGGAAGCCGTTGAGCGGCTTACTAATCTGTTTGCGCTTCCAGTTGTAGTTAGCTGGCTGACACCGACTACATCGTCCGCCTTGCAGTTATCAGCTGCGTGGCACAATGACACAACTACTCACATACCCGCAATCGCTTCTTGTCAAAACCGACGCGGCCTGTTGGCGGCACTGGAGTTGGCGTCAGGCGCCATCAATATATACGGCGTATGTGCATGCACTGTTTACCCGAGTTTATAGAGAATTATCAGGGATCGCTTCCACTTCAACGGAGCCACAGACAAACTGACAGCAGTACGGTGCATTGCCGAAAGGTGCGGTAAAGAAAGGCAGTTAACAGTGGTTCGGACAAGTATAAAAGCATACATACATATGTATGCTACAATCAAATGCCTTTCCCGACAAACGTATGGCAATGCTACTGCCACCGTCCCGACTGGCTTATGAATTGGGTGGGAGTGGTGTGAAAAACAACGAGAGAAGTGACATTTAAGCGCCATGGCACCATAAAAACTGACAGTGACAGTCGGAAAGTAAATATTGATTACAAGCTGAAAAATTCGTACCCGCCCACTTCAGTTCCCGAGTTCGTTTGTTGTAACCTGATAATATCGGAACTCTTGTTAATTACTGTTACAAGCTTACAGTAATTGCTGTTGATTTAACTATAAATTTTGTAATATTGTTATTAGTTGATAACCGGTATGTTTAAAGTAGGTTCATATGTATGTATGGTGTGTATGTTTGTACATACATATCGTCGTTTTAAGTACAAAGGCGCGTATCAACAAAATGCAAAACAGCGTATCAAGACAAGAATGATATTATGGGCGTATATGTATGTAAATTCAAAACTATAAAACCGCTTTTCTCGAGTTTTGCTTTTTCGAGTTATGCCGCTATTGAAGTAAATGAGCGATACATTTGTAAAGACTACAGAAAATAGTTCGGCTAAATACATACATATCGTCGTTTAAAGCTCAAAACCGCGTATCAACAAAATGCAAAACCGCGTATCAAGATATTACAAAACCGCGTATGTGAGGTTGCATAACTTATTTTGTAGAGAGTAAAAACACTCGTAACACACACACCTAAAACTATTGAGTAAGGTCCAAAGAACAGCGTTTCTATGCATTTCGGGTGCCTTAAGGACCACCCCAAATAAGGCGTTGGAGGTGATTACCAATTTACCCGCAATAAACCTGGTGGGAAAATACGCGGCCGCCGATTCAGCGCTCAAACTAAAAAGTATGGTGCTATGGAAGGATCGGCGGTTTGGTCACGCTTCCATACTTCACACTCTGGGTAGTTACAACCAAGAAGTTGACTACTCCGCTCCCAAACCAATCTTCAATAGGCTCTTTAAGACGAGCATCCCGTCAAGAGGAGAATGGCAAACGCCAAGACCATGGAGACGGGGGGAATTGAATTTTTACACAGATGGATCCAAGCTAGACAATAGGGTTGGCTACGGAGTTTTCTCTAAGGAACTAGGACTGGAACTATCCGTCCGAATTCCGGACCACTGCAGTGTCTATCAGGCAGAAGTTTTAGCTATAAAAGAGGTGGCTGTGTACCTTAGTACACATGCCGTAACGAAGACTACGATTAATATTTTCTCGGATAGCCAGGAGGCCATTAAATCAATGAACATGGTAATGCTGAGGTCGAAGGTTGCGCAGGAATGCCTCGCAGCTCTAAACGATATTAGCACCGTGTTCAAGGTCAGCCTCATATGGGTCCCGGGACACAGAGATATTGAAGGAAACTGCAGGGCTGATGAGCTAGCCAGGAAAGGTACGAATCTACCCCTATGTGAAAACAGGGGCACTATTGGGATACCCATGGCAACCTGCAAATTAGAACTTCGAAATAGCATGATCCAAGAGGCCAACAGGTCATGGCTAGAGGAGGGCACATGTAGAACAACCAGGCTGCTTTGGCCGCAAATAGAAAAGAAAAAGACGAAAGAGTTGCTGTGCCTCTCAAGAGAGGACATTGCGAAGGTCACGGCTTGTGTAACCGGTCACTGGTTATTTGGCAGGCACTCTTCAAGACTAGGAATTTTCTCCCACGAATATTGCAGAAGTTGCAGAGATGAGGAAGAGGAAGAAACCGTAGAGCACTTCTTCTGCAGCTGCCCAGCTTTGGCCAAGAGGAGAGCAAGCTTTTTAGGCAGGCCCTTCTTTAGCTCTCTTACGGAACTATCACGCGTAGGAATAAAACCGATTCTACGCTTTATAAGAGCCTCAAATTGGTTCTCTGAAGAATAGTCACCGAGGTTCCCGTGTTCTGCAGTGGTACCACAATGGACCTTCAAAAGGTCTAAGTGAGTTGGTAAATTGAACCGACTGCCACATCAACCTAACCTAACCTAAAAACACTCGTGTTTCAAAATGGTTCCCTTTTTATAAAACAATCGCATTTCTGGTTAGTATATTTCAGGACGAATGGATTGAGCCAAGCGCTTGTGTAAGCAAATCCAATTTTTGGCAAAATTGACAGTTACGTGGTTAGGCATATCGTCGTTTAAAGTACAAAACCGAGTATCGTCGTTCTGCAACTGACTTTGTGCCAAAAAAGATATGTGTTCACCGGAAGCTCCTGGCATCAAGCCCTTATCCATTGATACTAAAATATCGATTCTTAGACATAAGAAGAGAAGATAATTATTGATGAAAGAGAGAACCATTTTGAAATTGGACTAGCTTTACTCTCACCTGCAAAATCTTGGCAACGTCACATACCAGGTTTTGCATTATCTTGATACGCGGTTTTGTACTTTCAACGACAATATGTAAATGTATGTACCCAACGGGACTGAAAGTGAGCACAAAAGCAGAGAAAAAATAAATTTGAGTAGTTAAATACATAAAATATTTTATTTTGAAAAGTGAAATTGGCGACTCGTCGACTTATTACCGTGGTGAGAAATCGGCAACATTATTTTTTTCATGTCATTTTAGGAATATGTAATCAAAAGTTCCTAAAGTGATGAATTTGTCGTCAACACGGACAGGGAAATAATTTATTTCGTTTTTAAATTCTAATTTTATATTCAAAAACAAATGAAATATTAGAAATATGTACATATGTAATAAGCAGGGAACGGATTTTATGGAAATTGCCTTTTTTCTGCTAAAGAGATAGAGTATATTCGATTAAGAATGTCCACGAATTAGCTTGCCCTGATTCCATATATACACATTTGATGTTGCCTTTTTTAAGATATTTGCCTTTTTTTGCCTTTTCTACCTTTAAAAAAGTGATTATAGCATTTAAAATTTTTTTTTAAGATTAAAAAATATACACATGCCCATGCGGCTTATAGAAGCGCAGGGACCTCTTGCCAAATTGGTGTTGGAAAAATTCAAAGCCGTTTTCTCAGCTAACGTAGGCTTGGAGACAATAAGGGGTGTGGATAAAACTGTAAAGGGCGAGGGAAACGCCCTTATTCCTGATAATATGAACGTTTCAAACGTTCCATATTTAAATTGGGCTCCACTTGTATCAACTTACGTCGAGCGCACATTTAGTACATTCCAGGCTTTTCTTCGCGAAAATCGAATGAAAATGCTGCCAGAAAACTTCAAAATGCATCTTGTGGTTCAATGTTACTACAACTATTCAGATTAAAGTTTTATGAGTTAGAAACTCGAAAGGATAAAATAGTCAAAGACTCAAAGTACAAATTTTTTATATAATGAAACTAGTTCATAGTTTTTCTCTTTTTACTTGTAATATAAACATTTCTAAAATAAATGTATTTTTTGATTGTTCTTCGTATTTTCTGTCTTTTTTTAGTGCCTTATTGTGTTTTTTTGTAATACCTGCCTTTTTCGCTATTTTATTTTGCCTTTTCCAGCCTGTTTCGTTACTTTATTTTGCCTTTTTTATAGGTTTTTAGATACTAAAAATCCGTTCCCTGGTAATAAGACTGTTCCAAGTAATTATTGTTCAAATATCGCCTGTAGTAATAACAAAGCGATAAGAAAACAAGTCATTCAGAGGGCATGAAAAATAAATAAAACAAAGAACAAAAATGCTGACTATCAATGTATGTTTTTTGTGCTTCCTTAATTTTTTTGAGTAGTGAGCCAGTTCGCAAAAATTCCTCACTGAGGAGTACAATTTTAATCTTCCTCCCACTACAACTTCATCCAAGGGCAATCAATTGTGATGCCTTTTTTTGTGAGTTAAAAATGAAAGAGCGCCCTTCAACTAAATTTATGTTTAATATAACCCATTTTTTCGCTTCAATATTTACCTCACGCTCCCATGCCACTCAATATATTACTCCTCATATAAGAGCGTTTTGCTTCTTTTGCTCATCTAGCTTTCATCACTCAGTAGCTTTAATCATGATCAGCGTTGCCGCTTTGGTCATTTTTTACCAACACCGGTAGTTTTCTTATTTTTAGAACGAGTTTGGTAATTTGGTAATTTTTTTCCGATTTGGTAATTTTTTCAACATAAGTCTTTTAAGTTTTTAATACTAACTTATTTAGAACTTTAAAGCTTCTTACAATTGCACAAAACAAAAAATTTGCTTATGTACATACATATGTATGTGTCTGCACCTTGAGAGAGCCAAAAATTTCCAGGGCCCTTTCACGTTACGATTTGCCTTGACAACACAGAACTTTTAGTATGAGCTTAGTATACAAAGCTATTTGAAGAAACCAAAAAGTGTTCTCAATATGGCGGCTACCACAACCCCTACAGTCCCACAAATCAGGTTATTGGATCATTTTTACCTGCTGGAACCAATGGTGCAAGAAAATAACTTTACAGCACTAATTACAATTTCGCAACTAAATAGGAATGTGACCCACTCATAAAACTGTAGAAATAAATTTAATCTATCGTTTATCGATACATTTGCTGGTTTCATGTTTTAAGTAATGTAATTACTTTATTGGACGATGGTTCCGTGCGCAGAAGTGGAAAACTTTTGACTGCCATTCACCTGGGAGTGGCCAGATGCGATTCTTGTGCGTACGGTTCAAATCGCAGCTCATAGCGTCCGGATATTTATATCCACGTATCCTCTGGGTAGCAACCAAACACCCGTGCCCGTGTTTTCCGACTATTATGTCCAAAAAAATTTGGTAATTTTTTTCTGAGTTTGGTAATTTTTTTTAGAGTATTGGTAAAAAATTTAAAATCTTTGTGGCAACACTGATCGTGATACAAAAATTACAAGGTAAAATCATTCTCTCAATTCGTCGGCCATGATTTTTTTCAGACGTTTGCAAGCATTTTAAAATCATATAAAATTGAAAAAACCAAGCATATTTTAAGAATAAACAAAACCGACTTAAATTATCTTATACAAATTTAAGATTACGTTAATTTCTTAAACCAGATTAGTAAGAAACCACCTCAGAGATACTACCTTTCTTTAAAAAAAAAAGAATTGTAGAAATCGGTTCATCTGGTCCACAGTTATGCGGTTACATAAAAAAAAATAAAATAAAAAATATTTCGGCGAATTGATAACCCCCTTTTGAAGGCGGTTAAAAATGAAATTGTTCACAACTATTGTTGTTTGAGATTGAAAATGAGAATTTGTGTGAGTTTGTGCTTTGAATTTTAAAATTATATTGCTGGCAAACGCCAGACTGTCGCTCAATGGTTTTACCTTGTAATGTTTTTATTATGGTTTTAATCGTTGATAAACTCCGTAAAGCAGCAGGGAGCGCTCATTGAGCAATAATTTTATTTATGCTGTAAATTTGATGCGCCCCTTGCTTAGTTGTTTTTCTAGATTTGCTTTTTTCTCTTGTTAGTTTCTGAATTAAAAGTTTAGCTTAAAAAACTTCGGTTTTATTGTTTCTGGTTTTGTGATTTAAAAATTGGAATGGTAAATATCTTTTCTATCACTTTACAACTCGGAGCGATGAAAATAAAAGTGAGGCTATCCGTACGAATAAACTCTTTTACAAATACTTCTCATGTAAGTTCGTGAGTAAGCCAAGTATGTGAGTGCTCTTAAAAAATATAACTTTTCAGAGCGAGAGCGTGTTTTAATTGCTTTGCGAAGTCTGTTTTGAGAAGGTCAGCGACTGTTCTTTGTAAAAATGTGCATATTCGATATTTATATTATTATTTTGATTTGAATTGTTGAAGTTACGTCACGTTATTATGTTTAATTATAATTTGGGGAATCTTTACTTACTTAACTCCAAGAAAATGGTATAAAATTGGTGTCAGAAGAAGGATAAATAGAAAAATAACCCTAATCGGCGCAACTCCGGCTACGCTTGTCACTGTATTTTTGCGAAAAAACATAATTATGGTGAATTATAATAAATACTGAAATAGTGGACATGTATTTACCTGATAAAATCGCAGTCCATTTCACCTGATAAAGGCCAGTATGCAGCTCTCAAGAAAAGCAAAAACTGCATATAAAATGACGTACAAGAAATGGCTAAGACATTTTCTTCCTTGGACACACACACACACATGAAATGATGGCAATTTTTTCTTGACCGTTTTCTTGAGAGCTGCATACCAGCCTTAACAATTTTATACCATTTCCTTGGAGCTATATAACTAAAGTCAACTCTTTAATTCTATCAAGTCGGTAATCATATTACGCTCCTAATAATATATAGGATTATGTCAAAATTTCAATTTTGTGAGAAAACGCAACCAAAGTTTCATCAATTCATAGAGTTGGTATACCAAAAGACAGATACAAGGCCAAGCTTATCAAGCTTATTCATTGTACGATGAAATCTCCAAAAAGAAAATTTTGAACAGCATCTCTTTGTTATTAAACGTGCGATATTATTTTAATAAAAAGAACATGTAAACATGTACTATTTTTCATTGCATTTTAACCGCTCCGAATTGAGGATTGGAACTCATCCGCGGCTCAAATTTCCATCGTTCGATCTAAACTTTAAATTTTTTGACGAGTTTTGGAAATATGGTAGAAATGTAGCAGCAGGGGGTTCACCAAAAGCAGTAAAATTTTAAAAGTGGTCTACGAGAAAACGGTTTGGGTACCTCTGTTTTAGAGCGACTGGTAAAAAGAAATCGATACGATAGCGATATTACCGGCAATAAATATGTTGCCGAGGGCTACATGTTTTCTTATTTCCGACAACAAAAATTGTATGTAGGAGAGTTCATTTGTATATATGTACATATGTATACCAAACAGAATAAAAAAACTAAGTTTAAGTACACTAACTTAATAAAAATATCAAATCGTTCACAAAACTCCATTATTTTGTTAAAAGAATAATGTAATATGAAAAATTAAATTTTGCATGTAGCATTTTTTTAAAGCTTTAAAAGAGCACTAACGGAGCACTTAGTTGAAGCGCTCACCAAGGGCTTCTTGAGGCAGCAAGGGAGCGCTTCTTTCTAATGACACACAATGTTAAAATACAAAGATGTGTGAAATTGGGAAGGGAGCGCGTACTGCTGAATATGGAGCACTCCAATAGCACTGGTCTCGTTGGGTGTGTATATGTCTGTAAAATGTATTTGATGATAATAATAAGAGAGTTCATTCAATTTCTAATATCAATACAATGGATGTGGATTAGCGTTTTGTAAGCCTATATTTTAAATGAAAATATTTTAGTTTATTTTAAGTAAAGTGAAAGGAGATACTTGGTGATGACACAACGACGACGACTGGGATGAACTTCGCCCGACGACGACTTAAGGCCGGTCCACATAGAACTTGGCGTTAGTTTGACAGAACGCACGTTAAAAGTATGCTTGCTACAATGAACGCTTGGCAGCGAATGCTTTGAGCACTAGATTTACATACTAACGACAGATAAATTCATATTTCATATCAATAATTCCATGAAAAATGATATTTCATACCACATAATTTTATTTATTTGCAACAGCTGATTGACAACGCGCGAGAGAGATTGAGAGATTCCCATCTTTTTGTGTGCGTTAACTTTGGCGTTGGCGTTGCCGTTGATATGTGGACATGTCCATATAATTGTGTGTATTCATAGTCAGCTGTTAATCAACGCCAACGCCAAAGTTCTATGTGGACCGGCCTTTACTTCGACCGCTTCACGACTTCGTTCTATGACTTCGTCTACCAACCAGGGATGAATAAGTAGGTACCACTGTACCTTTTTCCGACGTTTGCTGACCTAAAGGTACATTAGGTACTGTTCTTGAGTCTGACTGTTCTTGACTATGATTGTCTGACCAAGATTCCGCGCTGCCTCCCGGATGGCAAACACTTCTTGTTGATACACCCGTGCCTAGGATATCTGAATGCCCTGAGATTCCCTTGATCCATGAACTCGCTTCTATGAGTCTTACTGCTGTAATAACGGCCGCCCGAGCAATTCGATTAAGAGAATATACATTGAAGATTGCTTTTAGGGTATAGCGGTCAGCGAAAAAAATTGTCAAAAATCAACGGGCTTCTTGAAACTTGCACTAAACCCGAAGGTGTTGCGGTTTTCTCCCATATACATACAAATAAATTGTGTTCATTCGTTATATGGAAGCAAATACGACAAAATAAATTTAAAAAAATCTACGGTAATTTTTAGCCACTTGAAACTTGCAAATTATTAGACTAAAATTGAACTTTATACCAAAAAAAATCGAATACTTCTCAGAAAAAAGCTTGAAATTTAGGTGAAAATTTTTGAAGATTTGTACAAACTTTTAAACTTGGGTTTATATGGGTTTTGTTAGAGAACGAACGGCATTTTAATAGAAAATACTTAAAAATAAATACATAAATAAACATATTTAAGTTGCAAACAATATTACCGTATATGCAGTAATATATACTTCTTCTTTTTGTACGGCATGGAAAATCTCGTGCTTTAGTTTTGTCCGGCACTGTATGTAGGTAGATATGTAAATACGTAAGTATGTACTTACTCTCACATGATTTGTATAAATTTTCCATATGTTTACTTGAGATTACAAATAAGATGTTTCGATAACTCCTTCGACATTTTACAAACTTGTCAACACCTACGCAAGCATCCGGCTGATAGAACGACCAGCTAAAAAGGGTTTTTCTGATAATATTTCTCGTCTAACCGTCGAACGTTGTTTGCTATATAAATATGTACATACACACATACACATGTAAGCCTGCCCATTAATGCCTGTGACGTTTTTTCGAGAGTAAAACTTAAGAAAGTCAAATACGGCGTGTTTGCATTTCACGCCAATATAGGCTACCGAATTTTATTAATGTAAATATCAACGAAACACATGTACAGCTCTAAATATACCCACTGGGAAAAAGGTAAGCACCTTACGAGGTAAGCTATGTTTTCTTTCAGTTTTTAGTATGTATGTAAGCATTTGCTTGCACTGGTATAAAAAACCAGGAAATATGTAGTCATTGCGGTTAGAGAATTGGTAAATTTAACAAATAAAATTAATAGTCCCAATCGGAGGTATGCACGATATCAATTTGAATAGGAATATTTGTACATACATAAGTATATATATACATATACCCACTGGGAAAATAGGTAAGCACCTCACGAGGTAAGCCATGTTTTCTTTCAATTTTTAGTACCCAAATTGTAATCATTGCCAATGCCATCTACTAGAAAAGCACAAAATGAACACCTCCGACGACACATTACGTTGTCAGTTGCAAAATAACGTGCAGCCGAAGTTATTTCCAAGCGCCGAACTACTCCGAGCGACTGCTCTGCATTACACGTAACTTACTTTGTAAAGCGTATCAGAAGTATATCTGATACCAAATGTACACTCTGAATTCCTACTTACATACATAAGGCGGCCACGTCTTTGTTAAAGTAAGGGGTATTCGTCAGTGAAGTGGTAAGGACCGCCGGGTAAAGTGTAAGCTGCTGGTAAGATATTTCCCTTCACCCGGCGGTCCTTACCACTTGCCTGCCGAATCTCCATTACTTTAACAATGACGTAGCCGCCTTATATAAGAGGTATTAAGAATGTACATTTGGTATCAGACATATGTACCTCTGAGCCGCTTTACAAAGTAAGTTACGAATAATGCAGAGCAGTCGCTTGGAAATAACTTCGGCTGCACGTTATTTTGCAATTGACAACGTAATGTGTCGTCGGAGGTGTTCATTTTGTGCTTTACTAGTCGATGGCATTGGCAATGATTACAATTTGGGTACTAAAAATTTAAAGAAAACATGGCTTACCTCGTGAGGTGCTTACCTATTTTCCCAGTGGGTATATGTATATATATACTTATGTATGTACAAATATTCCTATTCAAATTGATATTGTGCATACCTCCGATTGGGACTATTAATTTTATTTGTTAAATTTACCAATTCTCTAACCGCAATGACTACATATTTCCTGGTTTTTTATACCAGTGCAAGCAAATGCTTACATACATACAAAAAAAAATATATATACATACATACATACATACATATTTGCGTAGGTGCACGCAGCACTTTAAAATCTGCGCTTTTCGCTGGAAGAATTTTAACATACATAAGTATATAGGTAAATACTACCGTACATATGAGTGTTATGCATATCAGGAGTAACTTGTGTAGCTGATCGTGACCAATATCCAACAAGCATACATACATACATAATTATCAGCAGGAGTCCCCGCAACACAAATTCCGATACAAGAATACAGCAAAATTTTAAAAGACATGCTGAATTAAAATTTGTATTTTCAATTATAGCATTCTCTAGTGTTTTCCCCAAATAACATACCAAACTGCGCACCTTTTTGAGGTAAACACAAACTTTCGTTCATACTTGTTCACACACATGTATGCATACAGCAATATACATAATATTTACATATGTACATGCCACATATTTATGTACACATTAATGTATACATTAATAAAAACAATCTCCCCATTTATGTATATGAAGTTAACGATATACTATGGAGTTAAAATGACAAGTAGAAAGTTCAAATGACGGGCAATAGTAACAATGAAATACCACGACTCAATACCTTCAAATACTAAACGAGATGAAAAGAAATGACAGAGCAAGATTACAAAAATTTCGTCAATTCATTATGCTGGATTCTGAAGAGAATGTATGAATGTCGACATACAGCAGCATATAAGGTCAGTTAAATTCTGAGCGTTTTTTGTTGACACATACAAATACCATGTGATTGACTTCTGCTAACGAGCTAACTGACTAAGTAGCTAATTTAATTAAATTTGTCTTCTCCCGCTCGCATATCCACTTTCTGGCTGAAAGGGTTAATTTTGCGTTTACAACCATATGTTTGTATCTATCTATACATGTACGTAAAACCCCCGCCGGACTGTGATTCCGAAAAAAATTCTTTTTTTGTTCACATAACGGTTGTTTGTAACAGGCAAAACGAATCGAGATAGATATAGACAAATGTATACATAAATGATCAGAATGAAAAGAGAAATCCATTAAGCGGTGACTGTCTGTCCGTCCGTCCGTCCGTCTGTGCACGCGATAACTCGAGTAAAAATTAAGATATCTTAACGAAACTTTGTACGTGCACTTCTTTCTGGCGTAGGACGGATGGTATTGAAAATGGGCAAAATCGTACATTAACCACGCCTACCTCCCATATAACGGTAATTTTCAGAAATACGAAAACTGCGATATTTTAGTAACTACTGAAGATTATTCACTCAAAATTGATATTTACAATAAGTTTTAGACGAAAAATAAGAATATTATAAATGTTTGGCAAATGGGCGTAGCCACGCCCACTTATGGTAACCGCTGCACCAATTTCTTCCAAACTTGGCACAGTTGTTGGTGGTATAACATACGAAATGGCCGAAAATTTTTTAAATCGGACAATAACCACGCCCACATCCCATATAACGGTAATTTAGAGAAATACGAAACCTTCGATAAAGCAGTAAATATTAAAGCTACTTTATCCAAAATAGGTGCTTGCAACAATTTTTTACCAAGAAATACGTTTATGATAAAATTTTGGAAAATGGGCGTGGCACCGCCCACTTATGATCACATATATGTATCTCGGTAACCGTTCTACCAATTTGTACCAAACTCGGTGTGGTTATTGTGCTTGCCACATAGAAGCAAAACATTGAAAATTATTGAAATCGGACTAAAATTATGGCCCCTTTTCATATAACAGTAAATTTCAGAAATGCCTGAAACTTCAATATATCGAAATTTAAGGACGCTAATTTACTCAAAATTGATACACCCGGCTTACCAAGTAGCGGTAGCTTTTGGAAAGGTGAACAACGTATAGCATTTTCAGTTTAAATGAAACTTTTTTCAAATTAAATGAAACCTTTTTCAGGTTAAGCGAAACCTTTTTCAAATTAAATGAAACTTTTTTCAGATTCAGTGAAACTTTATTCAAATTAAATGAAGCCTTTTTCGGATTCAATGAAACT
The DNA here is from genome assembly GCF_013731165.1 of Rhagoletis pomonella. Classification (NCBI taxonomy): domain Eukaryota; kingdom Metazoa; phylum Arthropoda; class Insecta; order Diptera; family Tephritidae; genus Rhagoletis; species Rhagoletis pomonella. Next base: position 76,331,054 of record NW_023458558.1, read on the forward strand.
TTATTCAAATGAAATGAAACTTTTTTCAGATTCACTGCAACTTTATTCAAACCAAATGAAATTTTTTTTGAAATTAAATGAAACTTTATTCAAATTAAGTATTAAACATTTTTAAATTAAGGAACAGGAAATCAACTATTAATAGCCGTTTGCGCCATGTCTGGCTAACACTAAAGGCTCTGTTATGCATATTTGGCATTGCTTGAGAGTTGTCACATAAGGAATCTGTTAAATGAGCTTCGCGTGTAAGCTGTTACCCAACGCACAGCATTACATACGTAGAAGTCTGTTGGTTTTTGATTTCTACGTAAAAACACAAACAAATACTCTCCCTTCTCACTCACTCGCTTAAGCGAAATGTAAACTTTGGCATTTGCATAACAATTGTCTAATTATTTTCTTTTAACTTAAACAAACCCTATGGATTAGAGCACAGTCTAATCACGGCAACATTCAACTTCGGTTCAAGAATAATTTTGACATGTCCCATTTCTCTTTTCCTTTTCACATCATCCTTAACATGTACTCCCGAAAACAGAGATATTTGAAGTTTTATAAAATGAATAAATTATATGATTTGCCTAGTTACCAAAACCACTCGAAAATCACAGCAAACCAACCAACCTACCAGAGCCTTATTTTAAGAAATGAAACCACCAATTTTGGTCCAATTGGACCGAAACGGCAACACTCTATTTAACATGCCTTGACCGTAAGGGAGAGCAACACGTAACAGCTAATTCAAAGTAATCCAAAAAAGAAGTTTCATTTCATTTGAATAAAGTTTCATTTAATTTGAAAAAAGTTTCATTTAATTTGAATAAAGTTTCATTGAATCTGAAAAAGGTCTCATTTAATTTGAATAAAGTTTCACTGAATCTGAAAAAGGTTTCATTTAATTTGAAAAAGGTTTCGCTTAACATGAAAAAGGTTTCATTTAATTTGAAAAAGGTTTCGCTTAATTTGAAAATGGTTTTATTTAAACTGAAAATGCTTATATATTTAATACTTGCGCCGGGTATTTAATGTTCGGCTCCGACCGAACAACATTTTTGTGATCATTTTTCAAATTTTTTAGTCTTTGTTTTGTTTTAAATACAACTCCATTTATTCTAAGAACAAAATTGAATATTCGGATTCTATGCTTTAGAAATGTCCAGATTTTTGTCCAGAGAAACCTGGTCACCGTGAGTATAATGCTGTCTATTTTATTCTTTCAGATAGAATTAATGCTTAATACTAAATAAATAGTTATAAAAAAATTATAGTCGTGATCCCGTATGAGTTCGAACTTACCACTTTTTACCAGAATTTACTGGAATTTGACCCCGTATTAGGTTCTCTGGCAACTGAGGGCACAAATAAGAGAGTAAATAAGGTTCTCTCTTTGTCGGAAGTTACCAGTTTTAGTCCGAAGATTTTTTGCTAGTAAATTCTGGTAAATGTTTCAAATGATCAGCTGTAGTGTGTTTTTGACAACCAAATGTAAACAAAAGAAAATTACACTTTGCTAATGCATGTTATAAAATATTTAATTACCTGTTTGAGTGGATTCTAATGAATTTCTAAGCGTTTTTGGTAATTTACATGTGTGAGCTGAGTGTGTTTACTTATGAAAGAAGCAAAATTTTACAAGCAAAATTTGGATGTTATATTAAAGTTGTCAGAAGTTACCATTTTTTACTAGAAAGCTATCCCGTACTTTTCAGTGTTACTCTATCGCTCTGAGCGAATTTTTATTTTTTGACAGTTTTACTAGATTTAGTCCGAGGAATACGGGATCAAACGTGATAAATACGAACATACACATATGTGTATCCCGGCAACAGTTAAATCATTTTGTACCAAACTCGGTATAATTATTGTAGTTGATACAAAAAAGCAAGGTACTGAAAATGTTTGAAATCGAACTAAAATTGCGCCCACTTGTCATAAAACGGTAAATTTCAGAAATACGGAAACTTCGATATTTCGAAATGTAAAACACTAATTTACTCAAAGTTGGTACTCACAACAAACTCTTAAAAATAAATAAGATTATTATGGAATTTTAGAAAATGGCAATGGCCCCGCTCACTTAAGTTTATCTCATTAAGTCTAACTGAACATACTATCGAAAATGTTTGAAATAGGGGTAAAACCTTGAAAGTGTTCGGCTTCGCCCGAAATTAGATTTATTTACTTGTTTTTTAGTTAAAAAAAGATAATAATATAGGAAATACCGTTTTTATTATAAAACTGCATCGGAAAGTATAAAATTAATCAGCAGCTCATGAAACTTGAATGAATGCAAGTGTTGTAAAATCCTTGGAAATTAAGTTACTCGTAATTTTTTACTGGACAGAACTAATTCTTTGACTTCGGGAAATAAGTGTGAAAAATAACTGTCTTGTAAGTACATTTAGAAAGCTAAGTCCGACAGGGATGTGACAGACACGCATACGAATATATGTACATATGTATGGCAAATATTTGAGAATATGTTTGTAGACTTATATTTGTTCTTAATTTGACGTCTATTTTTCCTTGCGTGCTTTTGAACCCGTCACCCCTTCCACAATGCTGTATTGTCCAGCGAATAATTCAGTTTTGTAGTTCCTCCAGCCACTGACCATATGTGAACTTTAGGACATGACAATATGTTGGGTAATATTATAGAAAAGTAGAAAATGCGAGCCTAAAACATTGCCATTACTCAGAAGTATCATTTTACCGAAGCCCCTTTCAACACTGAGGAGTTAATGAAGAAATTAAATATTTACTGTCACTACAAAGTTTATTTCAACATATTTTGGATGCACTGGGAATGATCAAATCGTTTTATTAAAAAAGGAATATATGTATATATAAATATATTTTTAAATAATTTACCACACTTAGGGTTAAAAATTCGTACATATGTATCTAACACACTTAATTTTGGGTTAAAAATTCGTATATATGTATCTAACACAAATAAATCCTCTTCTTATTTGACACTAAAAATGTTTGTCGGTTTGGCCCGATGCCAAAAAGCTTCCCCACTTGCCTTTGGGGCACCGAAATTGCGAAAATGGTAACTGTGCATTTAGACATTATTTCGGTTTCAACCGAAACTTATTTCGGTTTTTGCCATAAGCATTATTTCGGTTTTCAACCGAAACTGTGCATGTATGCATTACTTCGTTTTTCACATATGCATTATTTCGGTTTACAACCGAAAGTGTGCATATGGATAATTTAGTTTTTTTCTAATATGTATTACTTCTACTTAGTAAGGGTTATAGTGCCAAAGGCCGCCTACGCAAAGAGTTCTGCGCAAAAATACTTCCGCCCCTCTTTTCCAGCAACACAGAAAGGAGAATTTTACTTAGTAAGGGTTATAATCCCTAAGCGCGGTCGAAGGCCTCCTGCGCAGGAAGAAGTTCTGCGCAAAAATACTTCTGCCTCCCTTTTCCGGCAACACAGAAAGGAGAATTCTACATGTATGCACTGTTTCGGTTTTTGTCATATGCATTATTTCGGTTTTGAGTCGAAATTGTGCACGTATGCATTACTTCGTTTTTCTTATATGGCGAACGTTCGATATTTTTTGCTTCATTATTGTAGACGTACTGGAATTTTATTCATATTACATTTCATAGTGTTTGAAGGGGTTTTCAGAATATATCGTACCTATATAATTATTTAGGACATCAACTCGCATTTTATCACATCATTAACCACTTGCATAGTTCATGAGTCGTTATTTAATTTTAGCGAATTCTTTAAATGTTACTTTTATTTTATCTATATATATAAAAATGAAATGTTTTTCGTATGACCGCGATGCCTGACCAAACGGCTGAACCGATTTCAATAAAGTAAAAAGTACTTTCTTGAACCTTCTGTGTGGAAGGTTTTTCGATAAAAAAAAATTCAAAACTTTTTAAGAAAGCTGAGATGTCACAATTATACAATTCCATAGAGTTTTCTGTACCGATTTGGTTGATATGGGATCCTACAAGGGGGCGTGGCACCTCCCATAGGCGTGAAATTTTTAATCAGCCATAACTTCGGAACCATAAGTCACATGACCTTGAAATTTGGTATACAGACATATAATGGTAGGTGCTTATAAGAGGGTATATATAAATGAGTTTGTAGAAGGGGGCGTGGCACAACCCATAGGCGTGGAATGTTTTATCAGCTATAACTTCGGAACCTTAAGTCATACGATCTTGAAATTGGGTATGCAGACATATCAATGGTACCTGCTTATAGGAGGGTATATATAAATAAGTTTGTAAAAGGGGGCGTGGCACATCCCATAGGCGTGGCATTTTCTATAAGCTATATCATCGGAACCATAAGTCCCAAGAACTTGAAATTTGGTATGCAGGCATGTCTATGGTAGGCGCGTATAGTATGGCATATATAAATGAGTTTGTAAAAGGGGGCGTGGCACATCTCATAGGCGTTTAATTTTTATCAGCTATATCTACGTAACCATAAGTCACACGAACTTGAAATTTGGTATGCAAACATGTCAATGTTAGGTGCTTATAGGAGGGTATTGTAAAAGGGGGCGTGGCACAACCCATTGGCGCGGAATTTTTTATTAGCTATAACTTCGGAACCATAAGTCACACGAACTTGAAATTCGGTATGCAGACATTCCAATGGTAGAAGCTTATAGGAGGGTATATATAAACGAGTTTGTAAAAGGGGGCGTGGCACATCCCATAGGCGCGGAATTTTTTATCAGCTATATCTACTGAACCATAAGTAACACGAACTTGAAATTTGGTATGCAGACATACCAATGGTAGGTGCTTATAGGAGGGTATATATGAAGGAGTTTGTAAAAGGGGGCATGGCACATCCCATAGGCGTGGAATTTTTTATCAGCTATAACTTCGGAACCATAATTCACACGAACTTGAAATTCGGTAT
>NW_023458558.1:76335977-76359111 GCF_013731165.1 Rhagoletis pomonella
CTTGAAATTCGGTATGCAGACATATCCATGGTAGGTGCTTATACGAGGGTATATATAAATGAGTTTGTAGAAGGGGGCGTGGCACATTCCATAGGCGTGGTAATTTTTATCAGCTATATCTACGGAACGATAAGTCCCACGAACTTGAAATTTGGTATGCAAACATGTCAATGGTAGGTGCTTATAGGAGGGTATATATAAACGAGTTTGTAAAAGGTGTCGTGGCACATCCCATAGGCGCGGAATTTGTTATCAGCTATAACTTGGGAACCATAAGTCTCACAAACTTGAAATTTGGTGTGCAGACATATCAATGGTAGGTGCTTATATGAGGGTATACAGAAATGAGTTTGCAAAAGGGGGCGTGGGGCATCCTATAGGCGTGGAACAATTTATCAGCTATAACTTCGGAACCATAAGTCCCACGATCTTGAAATTTGGTATGCAGACATATCAATGGTAGGTGCTTATACGAGGGTATATATAAACGAGTTTGTGAAAGGGGGCGTGGCATATCCCATAGGCGTGGAATATTTTATCAGCTATAACTTCGGAACCATATGTCGCATCAACTTTAAATTTTGTATGCAGTTATATACATATTAAGTAGGTGCTTATAATAAGGTCTATATAGATTAGTTTGTAAAAGGGGGCGTGGTGCATCCCATAGGCGTGGATTTTTTTAACATCTATAACTTCGGAACCATAAGTCCCTCGAACTTAAAATTTTATATGCAGACATATCAATGGTAGGTGCTTATGGGAGGGTATATATAATCGAGTTTGTAAAAGAGGGCGTGGCATATCCGTGAAATTTTTTATTAGGTATAAGTTCGGAACCATAAGTCGCACGAACTTGAAATTTGGTATGCAGGTGTAGCTATGGTAGGTGCTTATAAAAAGATAAATATAGATAAGTTTGTAAAAGATGGCGTGGCAAATCCCATAGGCGTGAAAATTTGTATCAGCTATAACTTCAAAACCATAAGTCACATGAAATTTAAATTTGATATGCAGAAATATCTATGGTAGGAGGTTATAGTAAGGTATATATGAATGAGTTTATAAAAGGGGGCGTGGCACATCCCTTAGGAGTGGAATTTTTAATCAGCCATAAATTGGGAACCATAAGTCACATGAGCTTGAAATTTGGTATTTATATATAGGTATCTATGGGAAGTGTTCAGAGTAAAGTATATATGAATGAGTTTGTAAAAGGCGGATATACATATACATATATATATTTATCTATTAGATAACTCGGATATTTAAAACTGTGTTTTTTTTTTTGAAACCTTATCGTCTTTAGATTATTTTAAAATGGAAAGATTAAATCATTTTTTATTCTCGCGATGCTGTTAAACGAAAAAGTTTCGTTCATAATGAATAAAACTCCTTCCGAATTAATCATTATACTAGAAAAGTGCAGCTAAATAAAACAGCTAATCAAATAGGCAGCTAAACGGAATGTACCGTAGTAGAATTATTTTAATTTAGAAATTTGATCGTTACCTTAATCTATCTAATATTAATAACGGAACAAAATTTGTAGTACAAGTGATGATCAATATATATTAGTTATAGCACGATAAAGCCAAAAGTATGGCTCCTAAGGATGCCTTAATGTAAACAAAGAAAATAGTTTGTCTCTTTTAAATTATGCTGAACTGAATATTTGTATTACTGTTTTATATTTTGATTTGTTTACCCCGAACGACGTCGGGTGCTCTGCTAGTTGTATTATAAATTAGATAATCACTGCTCATTCAAGCTACAGAGCGAGTCCCCAACTACGTACGCATGTTATATATGCAGGTATCTCTATTGGTATAGTTAGATTTTTAATACAGTTTAACAGTGTGTCTATATAACCTTGAAGTTGGAATATGAAAGTCGCGAAAATGTACATAACGCTCATTTAATTCAATGGTTTGAATCTACATATACATGTGCGTATGTACATAGTAAATATTAGTAAATATTTTGTTCTAGTGAACTAAAGTATGGTTCACTGTAAATCGGTAGCACCGCATGAAATGGGTTACATCTCTTTAACAGGTTTCCAGAAAATATTTAATATATTTAAATAAAGGGAACGTATTCCGTTATAGAAACATGCTAGCTAAAGTTTCATATTTTGCTTTGATAAATAAATAACAGACAATTTCTTTGATAATGATGAAATTTTTCTGTACACCCGTTCTAGAGATTTGAGTAGTCTAAAAAGTAAAATTTTGTGCAAGCGCTCCTTCCAGCATATTTCTAGGGTCATAAGACCCATTGTAGAGTCGGATCAAGTTTTAATGAGACTGCCTCGATTCTCTTGTCATTTCATAGCCCTTTGACAACTATGTAACTTTTTATTAATTTGGTTTCAAGAGTATATCACCTTGTTTCATTTTAGCTTAAATCTTTTAAAGTGGGAGTTGACCGAAGTCAAGTTATAAACATGTTCTATTTGAGAGAACATTGGGATAAAGTAAACAAGTGCGTTTTTTTTAATTAAATTAATTTAATGTAACTGAATTTTGTATATTGTAACTCGATAAGGCTTAAGTCTTGCCATAACTCGCATTCGCTGAACCGTGGATAATGGTGTTCCCATTCTCTAGCGCGATCTTCTGATAGGTCGATTTTGTTTTTATAATTGAGGTGCGAAATGATGTCTTTTAATGATTAGCTTACTCCGTTAATTTAAGCAGAGGAAATCTTTCATTGATGTTTGGAGAAAAATGATAAGTTTTTGGTATCTTTAATTTAAATTAAATTTTGATCCCGAAAATGTCGGATTTTCAACGAATTCGTTCTTGTATTGTATGAAGTTTTCCAGCTCTAGTACTTATATTGCGATCAGTGATGCCAACTTGCAGGAAATTCCCCGATTTGTGGGGAATTTGTCTTGTTACGGGGAATCGGGGAATGAGCTGCCTTTTGCAGGGAATTTTGACTATTTAATTTTAAATCATTAAATAACTTACCTAGAGTGCAGACTACTTTTTGTAAAATTTTCAGTTCTCAAGAAAAATCACATAAAATACTTTTTATTATTTCTGTTGCTTGAAAAAGCATTTTGCTTTTGCTGTAAGTTTTCTTGAAGAAATAAATGTACGCGCATTTTTTCTCTAGAGCTGCAAACTGATTTAAGAAAGTTTGATAGAAGAAAATTTCTATTCCAATTCTTGTGCGTCATTTTATATGAATTTTTCGTTTTTCTTGGGAGGTTTATATAATCTTCATAGAAGTAAAAAAAAATATTTAAGTTGTGATTGGTGGGACATCTCCTTGTGACTGGTGTGAAGTAATTATGCATGAAATAAAAGTTTCCATAGACAAAAATTAAAACTTCTTTGTATTTTTTTAATATCTCTCAACAGATAAATTAAATGTAGTCATTTAAGAAGAGGTACTACTGAAATAGTGATAATTAGGCCATATTAAAATTTATGACGTTTTCCTCTTTTACATGAAATTACCCTTCAGTTAACTTTTTCGGTATTCGAAATATGAAACAAATTAGGCAATCGTAAAAAATCACCATTTCCATCGAAAACCAGAAAACAGAAATCGAGAAAAATTAATATTAAAACTCTTTTTTGACATTTTTTATTACTGTTGAAAGTTGAGCGCATCTTGTGTTTATAGAACTTTTTATTAAACAAGTATTTTTAAGCCAATTTAAGAGTAGCGTTAATTTTTTCATGATCCAATTATCGGATCTAACCAAATTACGGGACGACCCGTGAGGTACCAGGTTTAGTTCAATGCACTAGGTCTAGTGATGTTCCGATACCAGTACTTAGAACTATATACTCGAGTACCTCTACCAACTACCGAGTACTTTTTGTACTTCGATACGCGTGTGCAAGTACTTCATGGGTATCGAGTACAAAGTGCAAGTATTTACTTGTTTGCTGAATTTAGGAAAACCAACTGAAAATAGGTCTGTGTTGTAGTTTTTGAAAAAAAAAAACAATTAACCACTTGATTATGCTAGGCTTAAAACTAAAAGAAAGCTTGAAAATGGAAAACAAAGGTCGTATTTAGCGCAGGATGTGGAGCCAGCGTGTGATTTTCGTTAGCATCGTCTACAATTCGTTTTGAAACAGAAAAACCAAACACAAGTAAGTACTTAACGACTCCTGTTTCAACACTTTCAAGTAACCCAATTTCAAAATAGAGGATATAAAAAGGCATTTTCCCGCTCTTCATAAGCCTTTCTCCACTGTATGTTGTCATATTGTAAACGGTCGTTGAACTAAAATTTCTCGTCTGAGTAAATACTTTCGAGTACAAATATAATCGAGTATTCTCTAATAATACTTTGAGTAGCATCGAGTGTTCTTTTCGATACTTTTAATGAGTACAGGCAACGAGTACATGGTGGTATCGGACGAACTCTAACTAGTTCATTGAGTTGATCGAACGAACTAAATGAACCATTTGCCCCAAGTTACCTGTTTTTTTTTTAATTTTACTTATATTGATTTATATATACATATTAAGTAATGCAAATATTTATTCATTTATCAATATGTGACATTTTATTTTCATTAGCTAATATTAAGTGTGCTCTACCCAATCCACAAGAAAGGCGACCCCGCCATTCGCGCCAGCTACCGCGGAATCAGCCTTCTAAGCATAGGTTGTAAGGTCTCATCGAGTGTATTGTGCGAAAGACTGAAGCCCACCGTCAACGAACTGATTGGATCGACACACACCATCTATTTGTCGAGAGAAGTTGCCTTTATGCTGCAATGTCTGAATTTGGGATTCCGGCGAAATTAATACGGCTGTGTAAAATGACGTTGAGCAATACCACTAGCTCCCTTTCGTGTGATTTCTTTAATCTGATGTTGGAGAAGATAATAAGAGCCGCAGAACTGAACCGCTGAGGCACAATACTTTACAAGAGCGTACAATTGCTGGCGCATGCCGACGACAACGATGTTATCGGTAAAAACAAGGGCGACGTCACCAATAATAATGTCAGCCTTGAAATCCAATGGAGAATTACTCTTGCCAACAAGTGCTACTTTGGACTGAGTAGGCAATTGAGAAGTCAATTCCTCTCTCGACGTACAAAGATCACACTCTATAAGTCACTCATTGTAGCATATTTAATTATAGAAATGTATTTTTAAAGAAATTTTATTTTTATATAAACTTATTTTTAATTTAACGTATTTTAAATTTCAAAGAAGAAAAAATTCTGAAGTAATCAAAAATTTTCTTTTTGATTTACATAAATTAGAAAAGAACTTAATTCAATAATTTCAAAAATAACAAAGTACAAAAATGAACAAAGTACAATAGTAAATAGTATTAACACTACAATACTCCCCCTTCCAGAGAGTTTAGTAGTGCGTGTTGGAATATGCCAGCTACTCGCAATGGTGCTACTCTTTTTCACTGCTGACTATTGCGACGCATTGCACTTCAACATTTTGGTGTAACATCTCATCATCTGTGGACTAGTACCGCGGAGCAACAAACCAAGTGTACAAAATCAATATAACGGGTGATTTTTTTGAGGTTAGGATTTTCATGCATTAGTATTTGACAGATCACGTGGGATTTCAGACATGGTGTCAAAGAGAAAGATGCTCAGTATGCTTTGACATTTCATCATGAATAGACTTACTAACGAGCAACGCTTGCAAATCATTGAATTTTATTACCAAAATCAGTGTTCGGTTCGAAATGTGTTTCGCGCGTCCGATTTATGGTCTACATAATCGACCAAGTGAGCAAACAATTAATGCGATTGTGACCAAGTTTCGCACTCAGTTTACTTTATTGGACATTAAACCAACCACACGAATGCGTACAGTGCGTACAGAAGAGAATATTGCGTCTGTTTCTGAGAGTGTTGCTGAAGACCGTGAAATGTCGATTCGTCGCCGTTCGCAGCAATTGGGTTTGTGTTATTCGACCACATGGAAGATTTTACGCAAAGATCTTGGTGTAAAACCGTATAAAATACAGCTCGTGCAAGAACTGAAGCCGAACGATCTGCCACAACGTCGAATTTTCAGTGAATGGGCCCTAGAAAAGTTGGCAGAAAATCCGCTTTTTTATCGACAAATTTTGTTCAGCGATGAGGCTCATTTCTGGTTGAATGGCTTCGTAAATAAGCAAAATTGCCGCATTTGGAGTGAAGAGCAACCAGAAGCCGTTCAAGAACTGCCCATGCATCCCGAAAAATGCACTGTTTGGTGTGGTTTGTACGCTGGTGGAATCATTGGACCGTATTTTTTCAAAGATGCTGTTGGACGCAACGTTACGGTGAATGGCGATCGCTATCGTTCGATGCTAACAAACTTTTTGTTGCCAAAAATGGAAGAACTGAACTTGGTTGACATGTGGTTTCAACAAGATGGCGCTACATGCCACACAGCTCGCGATTCTATGGCCATTTTGAGGGAAAACTTCGGAGAACAATTCATCTCAAGAAATGGACCGGTAAGTTGGCCACCAAGATCATGCGATTTGACGCCTTTAGACTATTTTTTGTGGGGCTACGTCAAGTCTAAAGTCTACAGAAATAAGCCAGCAACTATTCCAGCTTTGGAAGACAACATTTCCGAAGAAATTCGGGCTATTCCGGCCGAAATGCTCGAAAAAGTTGCCCAAAATTGGACTTTCCGAATGGACCACCTAAGACGCAGCCGCGGTCAACATTTAAATGAAATTATCTTCAAAAAGTAAATGTCATGGACCAATCTAACGTTTCAAATAAAGAACCGATGAGATTTTGCAAATTTTATGCGTTTTTTTTAAAAAAAAAGTTATCAAGCTCTTAAAAAATCACCCGTTATCAGCTTAATGTATTTTCTTATATTGCTCCTGGCAGGATCGCCAATTGTAGCATATTTAATTATAGAAATGTATTTTTAAAGAAATTTTATTTTTATATAAACTTATTTTTAATTTAACGTATTTTAAATTTCAAAGAAGAAAAAATTCTGAAGTAATCAAAAATTTTCTTTTTGATTTACATAAATTAGAAAAGAACTTAATTCAATAATTTCAAAAATAACAAAGTACAAAAATGAACAAAGTACAATAGTAAATAGTATTAACACTACACTCATCATGCCTGTGCTGGTGTATGGCGCGGAGGCATGGACAATGAAAACATATGATGAAGCGGCTCTTGGAGTTTTCGAGGGAAAGATTCTGCGAAAGATTTACTGACCTTAACGCTTTGGCGATGGCGAATACCGCAGACGATTTAACGATGAGCTGTATGAGCTTTACAACGATATAGACATAGTGCAGCGATTTAAAATTCAGCGGCTCCGCTGGCTTGACCATGTCGTTCGAATGGACAGAAACGCTCCTGCTCTGAAAATGATCAACGCGGGCCGCGATGCTGGTAACAGAGGAAGAGGAAGGCGTCCTCTGCGTTGGACACAGGTGGAGAAGGACTTGGCATCACTTGGCACTTCCAATTGGCGTCAGTTAGCACAGAAGAGAAATGACTGGCGTGCTGTTTTGGACTCGGCCAAAATCGCTTAGGCGATTACAGCGCCAATGAAGAAGAATTTTATTTTCATTAGTTGATATAAAATAATAATAATAATAAATAATATATAAATTCAAGTGAGCCAAGTGGAGGAAGGTACGAAAGGACCCAGGAAAAAAAATTTAAATCAACTGTAATCTTTAGCCACCAGAATTAAATTGGCTTCCAAAAACTCCGAGTAAAAAGTTGAAAACTTTAATGAACCTGTGTTGTAATTTAGTGAATTTTTGCGAGTTTTGCACAAAGTTTTAAACTTTGACTTATATGACAATGAGACATATTTTTATAAGAAATTAGCGAACAAATTTAATATTTAAATATTGTATGTGCCTTCGTTAGTAAATTCAAGCAATTGAATTAAAAAATTTTATTTTTTTAATGGAATTATACCAGTGCGGGGAATTTCACCGAAAATCGGGGAATATTACGGTGGTCAATGGGGAGAAAGATAAAATGAGTTGGCATCCCTTATTGCGACACATATTTTCTTTAAATCGTGGTCGTTATCTTTTCGTGGTAGAAAAAGTTAATGCATTCCCTATTTCTACTGGGTACATAAAACACATACATACACATATATTCTTATGTGAATATTTTCTTATTAAAAGATTTAAGGAATAATAGCTGACCGTAAGCGCCATTTTGTTTGGTTTTTTCAAGACTATACATGTACATGTGTATAAATATACATATAAATGTAGTCTTATATAGCTTGGGCCACACGTATGTACATATCGATATAAATATGTATGTATGTACATACGTACCCGCCTTTATGTTCAACCATATGTGTTAAAAGTGGCATATAGTATATATATACATACATACATAGTAAGAGTGCGAGTGCATCTGCGCTTTATTCTCTGTATTAATTCAATGCCAAAAAAAAACTAAAAATCTTAAATCGAATAATACATTCTGACAACATGACGGATCACCAACCAAAAATACGGAGGCAAGGGCATCCAAACTCTTGTCGACTCTTGCAGTGGTTGTTTTCGCTCATTTTGTATACGACTACGTACAAATGTATGTGTGTATATGTGCATACGTTTGCACTCCTGTCTATGCCCGGTACATATGTAAGTATGAAAGTGTAGAACGTTCCCTTTAGCAAATCAGACTGGTTCAAAATTCGCGCCGAGCCAACTAGAAAAGGGACGGCACTGGTTCTTCATCTATCCCGGATCAATGGTTTCCACAATATTTTTTAGCATGACGATGTTTTTCGCAGTGACTATTGCCTGACTCTTCAGAACCTTTCAACTCTTTCTTTACTTTTATGAGCAAATATGTCCATGGTTTGATTTTTTAATATATTTCCGGTTTTTTTACTTCACAGATAACATTTCATTTTAATTTACTTTAATTTTATTAAATTTCAAAATTCTCTTTTCGAGTTTAAGCGGCACGCAACAATTTAAATTTAAATGCCTCCGCCGCGATTTGAACTCGCGACCAGTGTTGCCAGAGCTCTTCCAGAAAAAGGGCTAAATGGGCAACAAATAAAGCCAAAAATACCTAAATCAAAATTTCAGTTATGGCTTAAAAAGGCTAAATTAAAACTAAATATTTTTGGTCGTTATTATAACTACATAACAGTGATACCAGATCGTGGGTAATTTCCCCAATTTGAGGGATATTTTGTAACTAAAATTACTGAAAGGGGAAAAAGGGACCTTTCAAATAAAAAAGGGATTTTATTTTGTCACATTTATCGATGCATAATTGCTCAAATTTCAAGAATATGTAATTAATCGTTCTGAAGATGTGATGAGAAGTGAAATGATATATATTTATTAAAAAGTATAAGGAAAATTTTGAAAACTTTCTCACGTTTACCAATTCAAGCGCTAAGTAAGAAATAATCTTTTCAGTTGTAACAGGTGTTTCATGTAAAAAGCGGAACAAATTATCTGATGAAATCATGGGCGTCGCTACGTAGGGGCAGGGGCAGGTAGACCTTGAAGTTTACCTTATATGTAGGTATACAATCTTCGATTATTACCGCAGCGACCACAAAAATGCAGTTGCCAATATAGCAACTCAGTTGCCAGCTTGCAGTTGCCATCTGTAAAACCATTTCCGCCAGTGGCCACCCAACTGAAGTTCGGTTGCCATATGCCTAATAGCCCGAACACAATGAAAACGACGAGCTACAAACCACAGCTGTCAAATTATTTTAACACGTACTCTTATGTAGATAATTATTTTGGCGACGACCGGGCTACGCGACGGCTGTGATTGTGGCCAGATTAGATCTATTTCTATTTTTCTGGCGACAGATAAGGTTCTTCCTCTTCTTTTATGTCAAACTCATACAAATTCATGATGTCGCTGCCGCGTTCAAAGAAATCATGTCGCCATCGACAAAGCGCTTAGATAATAAAGATGAAAAATTGGAAGCTGTGGTCGGTAGCTCGTCGTTTTCAATGTGTTCAGAACTTAAGTCGGCTCAGCTCTGGTCACATACATAAGTACACATTTTCATGAGTCTATCTCTTCTTATTCTGGTACTTACAAATATCGGGCCAAAGTTATAATACCATTTCGTGCTCATGAAAGGCATAGTTTTCAGATTTCAAATCGGTGAAATAGGTAACAAAATAAAAATTTAAACATTTTCTTAACTTCGTCCCAGCGTATTTATTAAAGTGTCATTTTCAAAAATTTCATGCATTGCTATACCATGTCATTCCATCTCAAACATACTGTTATAGCATGTCATTGCTTCTTAGCTCAGCTGTTGTTTGCTGTTGTGTTTCTGCAGCATATTTTTAATACTGTTTAATCCTGCCTTGTATGAAAATGTATATACCAGGGGTAGGCAAGGCCGAGGCCGAAAAGAGCCACAAAAAAGAACCAGAAAAACAAAAATTTTATTTTTAAATAAAATTATTATTAGAAATGAAAAACATTCATTTTATTATTATTCTATTGTATGTAAGATAGATATAAAAATTCAAACGAACCCTTAGGCAAGATTTTCAAAATCTCGTTTTAGGTCAGTTAAATCCGTTCGTAACAATTCTGTTAAATGTTGGATAGTCAATAGGTACGTTCGTTTAAAATCTTCACTAAAAATGTCCAACAACGAAATTCCGGCGAAATGTCATCTGTTATCTCACAAGAGAAAAATATCCAAAATTGTACGCGAACAGAAAATTTGCAGAAACTTGCAAATAAGACGAACAGCTGATAGAAATATTGTTTACATTCAAAAAAATTTAAAACGGAAGAAAACAAATCTCGAAGTCTTATCCTGACACAGTTCACTGACTAAACGAATAATTACTTACTTCTTATTTTGTAGTTCAGGCCTTAAGTATCTATATATAATTGCTCAGTCATACGACTTAGTTAGGCCGATCTGTAGCAGCCACAGAATTGAGCTATATATCAAACTAAAGTGCAGCTGCAGTTGCAGTTGACCGTGTTTGTCAAAAAAGTAAAAAGCGGCAGAAAAGTCGATAGTGAGTAATATATTCTATTGAAAAATATTAACCATATTTCCGTGGAATTTAGATTCGGAAAAGTTATTACGCATTATTCATAGTTTTGAAATATATTTCACGAAAGCAAAAAATAAAAATAGCTGAGATCCCTTTCTTTTTTAAACACCTAGGATATCACAGACCATTAAAAAGTACCCTGAATGACCGCAAACCGCAAAGCTTTACACATTTTTGTATGTGATTTTTAAAATGAGCGATCCAAAATTAGCCGGTTACATATTTACAATTTTTTAGAACCAGTGGTTGAATTTTTGTAGTGAAAGGGTTAAACCTAAAAGTATAATCTACGTCTGCGAGGCCTATACGGACTGGGTCTTTTTTTAATTTTAACACAATATTTACTTTTTATTTTGTTGTTCTAAATAAATGTTATAGTTTTTATTAATAAACTATGTTTTATTATTAGTCAAACTCACAACTTCAATATTCTTTAAAAAATAAGGCAGGACTAAGTATATTTAAGCTCACAAGTTATCTTTTAAGTACATAAGCCTCTACGGCTATGTTAAGGCTTTACGTTACTCCCAAATAGACTACACTGAGAAAAAGGATTAGTTTCGACAACTAAGGATATTTAGTTCCCGAATTTTGGCAATATTTGGGAACTGTTACCAAGGATTGGGAACTGTTACCAAGGATTGGGAACTATTACCATGGGTTGGTAATTATAACTAAATATATCAAAGCTTCTAATATTCATCTAGGTTGTACCAAATCGTTCATTTAGTTGAAGGGTTTGGTAAATACTAATAAATGTTTTTTTGAAGCATATTTCTACAAATTCCATTCAACTTAACGTATGGTTCATAAAAGAATGTCATTAAGCTCTGCTAATACAAATAAGCTTTCTTTCAACACATGGTTTAGTCATAGTTACCAAATATTAGTTGAGGCAACCACGATTTGGTTAGAGAACGGAACATATTCATGCTTGTGAGCCACCCCTAAATAATGCTGAGCGCTCTCTGAGCACATGTGTGTTTCACATACGAAAACGCCAGCTGAGCAATGCACACAGTCCCGCTTATTGAATCGTTTGAATGCGCTAGCATGCCGGTCGTTGCATAAAAACGATTCAATAGGGCTATTCGCGATTCGGTGCATAAGAGCTGACAAATTTATGCAATTGCAGAAATATGCCATGGATTGTGAGCGACCTTTATTAAACTGTCATGGTAAAACTTTTTTAATCCGCTGATAGAAATGTCAACCAGAGTTGCAATGCATAGCATTTTTATGCTATGGATTTTCGGTATTGCAAATTTGTCAAGCCATGACAAATGCAAATGCGTGTATTTTGTTTGTGTATTGCAAATGATTTGCAATACAAATTTTCAATGCAATGATGCTAGGCCATTTGCACCGGATCGCGAATAGCCCTAATGAATGAGACTGTGTGCGTGGAGATCATCCCTGCAGCGGGTTCGGAGACAATTGTCGCTTTCGTACTAGTTACATTACTAGTTCCAATTGCATGTTATGCTCCAGGTAATAAGAAATCGAGCTATTGGTTACATATTGCACTTTCGAAAGGTTATTGGCCGTTTTAATATAATAGTGCTCCCTTATTACATAAAGCATTTTGTTATTTATCATTTAAATACAAATAATAAATTTTGAATACTTATCTATGTTCTGTTTCCCTCGTGTGACCACCTGGCAAATATCGGACTGATAAGTACCAAAATAAAGCAATACATATGTAGATAACCCTTTTTACATAACTACTATTTCTTAAATTATTTTGGGGGCAATTCACGTCTAATGTCCCAGCGCCCTGAGCGGTGCAAAACAAGCTACTTTTCGACTAGCTGCGAAGCAGACAGAAAATAGGAAAAATAATTCGAAAACTATGATTTCTATAGATTTTTATACGGGCTATGCGATGGCACTCTGCGTTTTCCAAAATTTTCCCATTTTCATGGTGAAAATTCTGAACGAAAATTTATTTGTAATTTTTCTGAACTATGGTAATTTTTAATATTGTTTTTAGTTATCTCAATCGAAAGATCGTCTTTTTACATATAAATCACTAATAAAAACGGACTTTTTTACTTTTCCGAGTTATAAAGCCTTTTAGAGCGCAGCGCGCTAATCTGCTAACCGTGTGAGTCATAATAATATTGTTACAACTTTGCAACTACTTGATGTTTAATTTTGAAACTTTCGCAAAAACTTCCCTACATAGTCATCTACAACACTGTTCTAAAACAAAAAATTTATTTCAAATTTTATAACACAACTTTTGCATTTGAAAACAAACACCCTCTTAATTCTCATAAAAAAGTTATAAACGTGTAGTTTTATTTGTAGTAAGTATTAAGAAGTGGTGTTAAATTCTTTGGAATAGTTTGTAGTTTATTGTGTGAAAATTTCAAATCGATCGATACACAAATGTTAAAATTATCAAAAATCAGTTCAGCCCAATAATAAAATTTCAAACAACGTCACGCTGCATCTTTCGTACGTTCGATCACAGGAAAATAAATAGCAAAGACAATAGCAAAGACGAATTTAAATTTGAACAAATCGTCGCCTGGCTTGATTCAAAGCGAACATTTGAAAGCACGTTTACATGTTGTGCCTGTAGCTGAGTGCGCAAAGATGCTGGCTGAATTAGTTGCGGCCGAAAGTGTTGGAGTTCAAATCTCACTATGCAGAACATATAATTTAAAGTCTTTATTTTCGTTTTTTTTTTTTTTTAATTATGAAAAAGTATCTGTGAAGTGCACAACGAAAAAAAGTGGTTCGGTTACAGGTTACATGTAACTACTACAAGTACTAGTGAAAAGTTACGCAGCGGGAGTCAATTGTCACCTCCTAGGATAACTCCATGTTAAATGCGACAGTAGAAAGCATGGCTGGTAGATTTGCAAGGTACCGGTATTCGACTCCCGAAAACTGGTGAACTCACTAGTTCTGTACTAGTATTTCCGCTGCAGGGATTGCTCCGCTACCGCTGTTCGTATATGGATGAAACACGCGTGTGGTCACAGATCGCTCAGTAACAGTGGCTACACACGACGAGCATATCCGCGCACATGCGCGGCTTGCGGGTCATGCTCGTCGTTGGTAGGGCGGTTTGCGAGCATCGCATTGGAAACAAAAACAACAACCTCACTTTGTGTTGATGCTTGCAGTGTGCACATCGCGGATAAATGCATCCAAGCCATGTGCGTTAATTGAATTTTTGATAAATGAGGCTAAATTACTATATGTATATGTATGTACATACATATAAGTAAAATATAAATAAATTTAAGTAACACATACATAAAAAACCCTAAGTCATAAGTATTTCAATTGCATCATCCGCGTCTTTCCTTTCCATGTTTACGCTTTGAGTACAAAATCACTTATGAGCCGCTCGCCGTCTGTAGCAAACGACAGCGAGCATGTTGGCGCACATGTGCGCGGATATGCTCGTCGTGTGTAGCTACTGTAAGCTATGGCATGTCGATCACTACGCTAGGTAGAGAAAGAAAAGTGTGTGCTGTGACATGCCCAGGCTTGTTTGTCTCAGTTTCAGTTTTGCCATCGCCGCGAGTTGTTTCGGTGTGTGCATAGTTATTTTAAAAATATAATGTTTGATGCCAACCGGGGTTGCTCAGTGAATATATAATTCATGTGAATTATAATTTGAAAGTATCTGTTTAGCCAAGGAAAAAGCAAAGCAGTATACTTAAACCAGCACTTCCAGCAGATATTGACCTGGGTTTTCGCACGACTCTTCCTGTTTCATCGTTTCTTTTTAGGAAATTCATACCACCGTATACATATGTATTATTTACACTATTATTTTATGTTAATATTTATGTATGTATTTTTTATGCTTAATATATGCAAATAAAAGAAGTAAGTAAACACAACAACCATCGAGTAAATTTTTATTTGTGTCAAACCGAAACTTTTTTGTTAGGTAATTCAAGTCTACAGCAAGTTCACAAAATTAATTGAAAACTTGTATCAACCCAAGCATTGTTTATATTTGCTCAACAATGATTTTATTCAACTAACAATATTGTCCACTCAAGGTAGTCGTATTGTAATTATTAACAAATATACATTACAACTACAAGTCTCAAGTAAATCGCAGACTTCCGTGAACTAGATATTTATTTCGCCATATCCAACTAAGCCACTTGGTTGCTATTACCAAATCTTGGTTGTTATAACTAAACCTTTTTCTGAGTGTAGGCTTCTACACACAGAAAAAAGTCAGCTAAATAAATTTCTCTCAACACATCATTTGGTAACTATAACTAAATAATGTAATTATAACTAAATCATGTGTTGAAGAAAACATATTTAGTTGACGTAGCTAAACTCTTTTCTCAGTGTAGGGTTAAGAAAGCTTTAGTTCGAAAGTGTGATATTAAATGCTTTTCACCATAAACGGCGCCAATTTTCAATGATTATTGCGTTTCAGATTTAGACTAATACCAGACATTGTGAAAGGTTGGACTATACCTTAAAGATGACGGTTTTCTCATGGCCCTCTGCACGAAGCTTAGAGTAGAGTAATGTCTTTTAAGAACTTAAAAATTATCCTGGGTTATCAGGTGTCTAGTAATCTATATATTAATACGCTAACATAAATTTTGTCTCCGTTCGTTTGCGATTCTACCGAACCGATTTCAAAACCAAGAACACCGTTGGAAAGGCATTTTTCCGTAGATGAGCAGAGTTTTTATGGTTTCATAATTGGTTAAAAATTACGGCCAAAACCGTCGTTTAAACATTTTCGAATTGTGTATAGATGTTGCTGCAACATGTTCAATTTGACATGTATCGCCTGTTGTTTCACTACACATTTGAAATTAAGCTTTGAAATAGAGATAAATATGAAGATGAAGAAATAACTGATAACGATGAAGTCAAAAAAAGAAGGCAAAAGTGAAGATAAAGACGAAAATGGAGACAATGATAGATACATAAGAATTAGGGTAACTAAAAGGGTAAGAACATTTCTTGAATTTATGAAGTGAAACTTCTTTAGCGGCAGTTGATTGGTTGGGAGTAAATTGTAAAATTCAAGGGGAATAATGCACATGGAAATAGTTCTCAGCGGTTTAGCGGTTTGAGAATGAAAACAAAAACAAAGATGCCTAGAGGTACAGGCAAAAACGAAGATCAAAGTAAATTTAAACACTTTAAGGTAAAGGTGAAGAGGAATATGCAAAAATAAAGTTAAATATGAAGAAAAGGATGAGGATGAAGATCGATATTGTTATCGATATAAAACTCGATATTTTTATCGATATAATAATCGAGATTGCTATCGATAAAATAATAGATATTGTTATCGATACTGTTATTGATTAAATAACCGCTATTGTAATCGATATAATAATCAATATAATAATCGATATTGTTATCGATACAATAATGGATATTGTTATCGGTATAATAATTGATTAAATAATTGATTTTGTTATCGATTTAGTCATTTATATTGTTAACGATATGTACAATAATCGATACTGATGATTGTTATATTTATCAAGAAATTAATCGATTTTACAATCGTTGTATTTTTATATATGTTTATGGATATTGTTATCGGTATTTTTATCGACACAGTTATCAACAGGGTTATCGATACAGTAATCGGAACATGGAATGTGATCACATTACATGACATCACATCACATTTTATCACATGATATGAAGAGACATCACATGATATTACATCACATAATATGTTATCACATCACACGATATCACGTGACATGACATTATATGATACGACATGACATTATATGGCATGACATCACATGATATGACATCGTATGACATGACATGGCATTACATTACGTGGCATCACTTGATATGACATCATATGGTATGACATCATATGACATGACATCACAGAATATGACAACACATGACATGACATCCTATCACATCACATAAAATCACGTCACATCTTATCACGCCATCGCACCTCATCTCATCTACGTGAATAGAAAAAGAAAAGGATATAAGCAAAGATGTGAAAGATAAAAACAAAGATGAAGACCAAGGTAAGGTTACCGATTTCAAAACCAAAAACACCGTTGAAAAGGTAATTTTCTGTAGATAAGGAGAGTTTTTATAGTCTCGAAATTGGTTGAAAATCGTCGTTTAAAAATTTCCATATTTGTGTATGGTTGTTTTTGCAACCTGCTCAATTTAAGCTGTTTCGCATTTTGTTTTACTTCGTATTTGAAATTAAACTTTGAAATAAAGATAAATATGAAGATGAAGAAACAAGAGATAACGATTAAGACAAAAAAAAGGCAAAAGTGAAGATAAAGACGAAAATTGAGATAAAGGCGAAAATGGAGACAATGAGAAATACATAAGAATTAGGTTAAAATATAGGAATCGAAATAAAATCAGCCATAAAGGTTACTGAAATTTATCGAATCATCGAAGTTTATAATTATCGAAATTTATCCATGTTTACTAAGTTATCGCTACGTATCGAATTATTCAAACTGATCAATGTTTACTGAGTTGTCGAAATTTATAGACACAGAAACTTAGTTGTCCAAATTTACGGATAGTTATCGAGCTATAAAAACGTGTGGGACTAACGAAATTTGTCAAGTTAAAGAAATGTATCAAGTTATCGATATTTATCATTATTTATAGACTTAACGAAATATATCGAGGTGTTGTAATGCATGGAGTTCTTTCAACTTACAGAATTATCGATAATTATTGATCTACTGAAATTGGTTGGTTCAACAAAGCAAAGTTTATGGAATTTTCAAAATATATCGATTCATCGAAATTTCAAGGTTATATAAGCTTATCGATTTATCACTGCTTATCGAATTTAATCGTCTTAACTGAGTGTAACGAGTTATCAAAATGTTTAGATCTTCTTCTTCTTCTTATTTGGCGCTGTAACCGCCTAAGCGATTTTGGCCGAGTCCAAAACAGCACGCCAGTCATTTCTCTTCTGTGCTAACTGACGCCAATTGAAAATGCCAAGTGAAGCCAAGTCCTTTTCCACCTGGTCTTTCCAACGCAGAGGAGGCCTTCCTCTTCCTCTGTTACCAGCATCGCGGCCCGCGTTGAATATTTTCAGAGCAGGAGCGTTTCTGTCCATCCGAACGACATGGCCAAGCCAGCGGAGCCGCTGAATTTTAATTCGCTGCACTATGTCTATATCGTTGTAAAGCTCATACAGCTCATCGTTAAATCGTCTGCGATATTCGCCATCACCAACGCGTAAAGGTCCGTAAATCTTTCGCAGAATCTTTCTCTCGAAAACTCCAAGAGCCGCCTCATCAGATGCTTTCATTGTCCATGCTTCCGCGCCATACACCAGCACAGGCATGATGAGTGACTTATAGAGTGTGATCTTTGTACGACGAGAGAGGACTTTACTTCTCAATTGCCTACTCAGCCCAAAGTAGCACTTGTTGGCAAGAGTGATTCTCCGTTGGATTTCAAGGCTGACATTATTATTGGTGTTAATGCTGGTTCCCAAATAAACGAAGTCGTCTACTTTTTCAAACTTGTAACTGTCAACAGTGACGTGGGTGCCAAGACGCGTATGCTCTGACTGTTTGTGTGCTGACAGGAGATACTTCGTTTTGTCCTCGTTCACCACCAGACCCATTCGCTTTGCTTCTCTATCCAATCCCGAGAAGGCAGAACAGACGTAGCCCTTGTTTTTACCGATAATATCGATGTCGTCGGCATACGCCAGCAATTGTACGCTCTTATAAAGTATTGTGCCTGAGCGGTTCAGTTCTGCGGATCTTATTATCTTCTCCAACATAAGATTAAAGAAATCACACGAAAGGGAGTCCCCTTGTCTGAAACCTCGTTTGGTATCAAACGGCTCGGAGAGGTCCTTCCCTATTCTGACGGAGCTGGTGGTATTGCTCAACGTCATTTTACACAGCCGTATTAGTTTCGCGGGGATACCAAATTCAGACATCGCGGCATAAAGGCAACTTCTCTTCGTGCTGTCGAAAGCGGCTTTGAAATCGACAAATAGATGGTGTGTGTCGATCCTATTCTCGCGGGTCTTTTCCAAGATTTGGCGTATTGTGAATACCTGATCTATGGTGGATTTTCCAGGCCTAAAGCCACACTGATAAGGTCCAATCAGCTCGTTGACGGTGGGCTTCAGTCTTTCGCACAATACGCTCGATAAGACCTTGTAACCTATGCTTAGAAGGCTAATTCCGCGGTAGTTGGCACGTATGGCGGGGTCGCCTTTCTTGTGGATTGGGCAGAGCACACTTAAATTCCAGTCGTCGGGCATGCGTTCATCTGACCATATTCTGCATACGAGCTGATGCATGCACCTCATCAGCTCCTCGCCGCCGTACTTGAATAGCTCGGCTGGCAGGCCGTCAGCTCCAGCAGCTTTGTTGTTTTTCAGCCGCGTAATCGCTATTCGTACCTCGTCATAGTCAGGCGGTGGGACAGCTACTCCATCATCATCGACTGGGGACTCGGGTTCGTCTTCCTCACTACTTTCAGCGCTGCTACCATTCAGTAGGTTATAAAAGTGTTCCCTCCACAATTTAAGTATATTCTTGACATCGGTCACTAGGTTGCCATTGTTGTTCTTACAGGAGTTCGCCCCGGTCTTGAAACCTTCCGTAAGTCGCCTAACCCTCTGGTAGAATTTTCGGGCGTTCTTCCTGTCGGCCAGCATCTCAAGCTCTTCGCACTCACGTATTTCGGCCTCCCTCTTCTTATTGCGGCAAATACGTCTCGCTTCCTTCTTCAGTTCCCTATAACGGTCCCACATGGCTCGCGTTGCGCCCGATCGCAGCGTGGCCCTGTAGGCGGCATCTTTTTTCTCTGCGGCTTCTTGACATTCCTCATCGTACCAGTTGTTCTTTCGGGCTCGCTGAAATCCAACTACTTCTTCGGCGGCGGTACTTAATGATCGGGAAATGTGGTTCCACTGCTCGCGTACGTCGGATTGTTGAAGAGTGCTTTCAGAGAGCAGGTGTGTGAGTCGAGTGGCGAATAAATTGGCCGTCTGTTGTGATTGCAGCTTTTCGACGTTAAGCTTTCCTTGCATTGTTGGGCGCACATTTTTTGCTGCACAGAGGCGGGTGCGTATCTTGGCTACAACAAGATAGTGGTCCGAGTCGATGTTTGGCCCTCGGAGTGTACGTACGTCCAAAACGCTTGAAGCATGCCTTCCGTCTATCACAACATGATCGATTTGGTTTCTCGTTTTTCGATCTGGAGACAGCCATGTAGCTTGGTGGATGTTCTTATGATGGAACCTAGTACTGCATATTACCATATTTCGGGCCCCGGCGAAGTCGATCAGCCTCAGTCCGTTATCGGACGTTTCGTCGTGGAGGCTGAATTTTCCGACAGTGGCGCCAAAGATCCCTTCCTTGCCCACCTTGGCATTAAAATCGCCAAGCACGATTTTGACATCGTGTCGGGGGCAGCGCTCATATGTACGTTCCAAGCGCTCATAGAAGAGATCCTTGGACGCCTCATCCTTCTCTTCCGTCGGGGCATGGACGCAGATGAGCGAGATGTTGAAGAATCTAGCTTTGATGCGGATTGTGGCTAGACGTTCGTCCACCGGGGTGAACGCCAGTACTCGGCGACGGAGTCTCTCTCCTACCACGAATCCAACACCGAACTTGCGCTCCTTTACGTGGCAACTGTAGTAGACGTCGCAAGGCTTCACGCTTACTTTACCTTGCCCCGTCCATCGCATTTCTTGGATGGCGGTGATGTCAGCCTTTGTCTTCCCGAGGACATCAACCAGCCGGGCAGAGGCACCTTCCCCATTAAGGGTCCGGATATTCCAGGTGCATACCCTTAAATCATAGTCCTTTATACGTTTGCCGTGGTCGTCATCAGAAAAAGGGGGTCTCATCCGATGTTTAGATAGTTTTCGAAATATGTGGAGATGTCAAAAGTAAAAATTTATAAAGGTATCCAAAGTTTTTACATTTTTGAGTTATCAAAATTTATCGAGCCATCGAATTTCACAGTTATCGAAATTGGTCGAGCTAACGAATTTTGTTGAGTTATCGAATTTTAGTGTTCTTGAAACTCATCGAACTATCGATATGTATAAAATCATTGAAATTTATCGATAAACTTGAATGTATCGGGTCAGTTCCAAGTCCTGCCAAAGTCCTCCAAAGACCTTCTCAGATAAAAAAAAAATTAGTTACGTTTTAGCAGAAGATTTTCCGGTTAGTTAATTTGTACCGTATAAGTATCGCTACGTGTTAAGTTAGAAAACCTCTCCAAGGCTTCTGAAACTAGAAAAACTGTCGAATTTCGACAGTAACTGGCACTCTAGTACAAGATAAATTGTTGTCTTTCACGAAGTTCTTTAAATAAATTTTGAGCTAAGTACTCACCGGTATTTCGGAGGTTGCTACTAGTTTTAATAAATTGTTAGTTTAATTTCCTATAAAATTTACCTTTAAGTTTATGCATTTTAAGAATACATCGTATATTTGTTTTAGAGAATCGGTGTGAAATAATTGCAGAAACGATTAACCGGTTTGCTGAGCAACTGAGATGTCTGCTTTTTAAATAATTTGTGTAAAACAAATCGGCAAGTACATATCGTCCCCGCATGCCAGAAACATGAATGTGTAAAGATTAAAATTTTGGGATTTTGTTATATGCCAGGGCCCCCCTAAATTCGATCCTGGCGACGCCCATGGATGAGATGTTAAAGAGTACATGTATGTGCTTCAACTTTATAGTCATCAAAAAATCATATTCGCTTACACAATGCAAATAATTTGTGACAGTGATAGTTTTAAGAATTGCCAGTAAGTATACAACAATAAAAAACACAAATATATGTATGCATTAGTTACCTTAATATGGAAAAAAGTTTCTTCGAAATCTGGGATTTTAGTAAACACTGAAGCTAATTTATGAACGTAGTAGATGTTTTTAAATTCTTTTAGGCCTTTAGTGAGTAATCTACCGACCTTTGAACTTCGAAAGAATATTAAATGTGTGGTGTAGTGGTTAGCAGTGCGCGCTTCCACTCCGCAGGGCTGGGTTCAAGCCCTGGTCAAAACAAGATCGCAAAAAAAAAAATTTAGAAAAAATTTCTTAACAGCCGTCGCCTCTCGGCAGGCAATGGCAAACCGCCGAGTGTATGTCTGCCATGAAAGACAGTCTCTCATGAAAATACACCCGCCGTTCGGAGTCGGCGTAAAACTGTAGGTCACTCCCCTTTGTGTGATAACATCAAGGCCCACGCCACAAATCGGAGGAGAAGGTCGGCCAAAGACTAACATATGTGTTGGGGCCAATCTATTATTATTATTTTATATGAATGTTACTTCTTTACCACTAAAATATGAATAAGTATGTTTTGAATTCGTTGGGAATTTTGTGGGATACATTATTAAGATGTGGGTAATTGAGGGATTTTTTCCCAATTTTCGTGGGATTTTTAACAGAGAACGTCTGGCATCACTGCTACATAACAGTGACAATGTTTAAGATAAAATGATAAATTTTTATAACAGGCGTCTCCACAGGCAAAAGTTTTTGTCTTGATAACATTATCAGGCAATATTTTGCCAATGGAGATCGCATATTGCTCACGGCGAGCAATAGTTAACCGGGCTTTAAACTTCTGTTAAAACAAACCGCGTTTATTTGCCATAAATAAGACATGGGTACAATAAATAGTTTTATTAAAAGAAAACTAAACAAATTCATTTAACACATGAGGCCATGAGGGCCAGAGGAGCCTATCTACAGAAAAAAATTTTAATAATAATATGAGAAGAAGGATCTATAAAAAATAAATGCGGTCTTTTACCTAAAAAATTCATTGCAACTACATGATGCTACATACTATACTAGTAAAATAAAACTAAAAGGGCGTGCCTCGGGCTATTACTGTTTCGATTCTGGTAATGCATTTTAATGTGCACCTCAACTTTTTGAAGTGAAACTTCTTAATCGAGTTCGGAGATGGTTGCGTTAAATATTTAACACCAAGCCATAAACTCTGTATCGTTCGTTCGATTTTTAAAAATGAGGTGTCACATGAAAGGCCTTGTCCTTCGGGTGTACACCATAGCCTTAGTTCCATGAAAGGAGTTGC
>NW_023458558.1:76374111-76385795 GCF_013731165.1 Rhagoletis pomonella
TTTTTACTTTGAAATTGAAAGATAAGAAATATAAATTTTACGTTCATCTGACAAAATAATCACAATCTTTTCTTACTTTTTTTGTTTTAGTTATTAATTGAATACTTTTTTTAGTTATTATTTTCTTAGGTATAAAAATGTAGATACATAAATTTTGATTTTTTAACAAATAAAACTTCCATAAAGGGTGTTGACACAAGGACTTTAAGTCCTTTTCCTCATTTTTGTTTTGGAATTTGTTATTTTTGAAAGTGGTGCAAGTCCATTCGGGGGTAAAAACTATTTTAGTTTCGTTAACAACTTTAATATTAATTATTGCATAATAATATTTGCTGTAATAGCACTTAAAAAAACATCACCTGGATGTATTAACCTTTACCAGGATTTTTAACATTAATCGAATGCAAACTTTTAAATATCTCGATATATGCAAAAATGGACTTACACTACTTTCATTTATAACAGCTCATATATTAGTACATGAGTACAACCCAGTCGGAATAAAGCAGGCAATCTAAAAAATAAGCCAACGGAAAAAGTAGTTGTAAAATAGTTATGTATATTGAAACAAGTGCAGCAAGCGAATGTCCGGGTCATAAATACCTTTTTTTGCTCATTGCATTTAAAAGTGTGTATGTATATAAATATATAAATATATGTATATAAAAACATACATATACATATGTATATAAATACATCCATATGTATGTGATTTAAGTCATATGCAAAATCGGATAATTGAGTTGCTCCTTCTAATTCAAACATTGAACATTTCTTTTCAAGCACGATTACTGCACGTCTATACCTGCTATGGGCGCTGGCATACGAAACATCGTAAGAGATATATCGCAGGTGTAGACTGTTCATCGCAGAAGGTATGCGATATAAAGTAAGAGATATCTCATATTTTAATACTTTTCGTATTTGCTTTGTTTCCGAGTAGGAAGGAAGTAGTGTCATTCGGAGAAACACTGTTCAGGCACAACCAAATAAATACAATACAATTTTCGCAACTTTTATAAAAAACTTACAACAAATTCGCCCTAAAATGGTATGCGATCAAATGCCCACGTATACAAATTTCGCTGCGATATGATTTTGCATGTGATAAAACTGACAGTTCGTATGCGAGCGCCAAAGGTATTGACGTTAAGTTACATTCTTTGGCTGTAGCTATTGTGCAGAGGTTCTTCTATTGTTTATTACATTCCAGGAGGTTCTGGGTTCAGTTGGCATCTGACGAAACATATTAAAATGTTAATGAAAAGTTTCTTACGATATTGAAATAATAGACATATTGTATCTGGTTTTGGTTTTGTTTATAAAAAAGCATATGTGAAGTGCTCAACGAAAGCGTATTCAATCAAAAAATACTAATGTGGATGTGATGAAATCTTATGCAGAGTCGGACAACTGACTTGCTCCTAGGACATCGCCATGTTAATAAAGTCAGTTGGTTAAAACGTATAGGGAAGATCTTCAACTACATATGTACTTTAATAAAAAAATATCTACTTATTAAATTACCATTAAGGTAGTTGTTTTCCCGACAGGGGGAATGTTCATACAAATGTTGTCATTACAGTTAAACTACTGCCCCGCAATTGAAGCGATTAATCGTGAAGCTTTTTTTCGAGTATTATAGAAATATTAACATAAAACTTAAACTCGAAATCAATATTTGCTTATGGTACCGTGCCACTTGACTGGTATGTATTGACAACGAACACTAAAGTACAAAAATTTTCTTAAGCTGAAATTAGTCAAGAACGCAGAACGTACACTTAAACGCAGTCTGTATACGTAGAATTTTGTCGGTTACTGGAGCCCTCAGTGTTGCTTAGTACAGTGTTGCCACTCATCAATGCCTTTTCATAAACTTACCTCTTCAACTACAATTTTTCGTGTTATAATAGATCGTTGCTAAATATAAATTACTTAGTTTTCAACAAAAGACCTAAATCCGCAGATTTCTGCGCTACGGGCTACAACTACAGAAAAATTCTGCTGTGTTGAGTTTTCATTTAAATGGCCCTCTGGTAAGACAGATCGTGTCAGCTGACTCGGTTTTACGTACCGGTAGGTTTACGTTCTTGACTAATTTCAGCTTTAGCTATCACTACAGAACAAATGTGTAGATATGTGTGTATATACGTAAGTATATATGTATGTAGATACCCGATACTCTGTCGGAATAAAGCAGACAGTCTCAAAAATTAACCAATTGGAGTTTTTGGAAATAAATTACTTTGAAACAAATGAAGCTTTTCCACCACTGATTTGAAAGTTCTTTAAGCCAAAATGTGTTTGTACTTAGTCTAAATTCATAGCAGAGCCAGGCTATTGACTTGTCATTATAATCGGATAACCGATTACAGGCCACTGTAGCTGAGGCGTTAAAGGTGCGTACTTCTATCCGCTAGGTTCCTTAAGTACCTTCCAAAAAAGGCAAACCTTCAAGTGTACCTCTGCTTTTTTTAAAAGCTATTTCCAGTTCGCAATCGGTATAAAACTGTAGGTTCTACCCTTTGTGTGTCAACATAAAAATGGGCCCCCTAAATTCCAAAGTTTCATTGTAAGTTTCTTTCAATGAATTCATAATCAATTTTTAATTCAAAAAATGTATGCAATAAATTTAAACTTTGGGTGTCTTCACATCCATTTCGGTAGTTTTGGTAAACTGCTGGTTGTTCTTGGATAATTTTATCAACTGTAAACGTCCTTTTCAGCTTACTTTTGTTAGTACGATAAACAGTAATATACTTAAAAAAAATGAATAATAATTATTGGTGCTTTCCATTTCAATTCAACCGGTCCACTCGGGACATGATTTTATTATTCAACGAAACTTCAATATGTTGGTTCTTGGTTAAAATAATGAAACACGTATTTTTTCTTTTGGCGGAAACACATTTTTTTCGGAGATTTATCGGAAATTTCGTTTTTTGAGTTAAAATCAATTTTTTCGGTTTTTTGAGGAAACTTTTTTTCCAATTTTCTATAACTTGCCCAAAAATTGACCGATTTGGAAAATTTTTACTCTAAAATGTTTGTAATAGTATGGTCTACTAAATAGGGTTTATAACTATTCTAAAGAAGTTGTTGTTTTTTTATTATTCCACATTAAACAAAAAGTGCAAAAAATTTTTCAAATTCAATATCTCAAAAAAGGACTTTTTAATTTTTTTCAAACTTTTTTATTATTAAATAGACACTTTAAACTTCATTTAGAATGAATGCCTAGTAACTAAAATTCGTTGTTTTCGAGTTATGATTTTTTTAAAGAAAAAAACTGCTTTCTCGGTAAAAACGTGGAATGAGCAATTCATATCGATCGATAATAATTTACGTGCATCAAAAACAATACATAATTGTGTTTTATATGTTCAATTTGCCAATAATAGGAAACTTGAACACACAAATCAAACCTTTTTTCTTAAAAATAATCTAATATCATTTTCAGTCCATATATAATGTGATCTTGACCTACGAATGTAGAAACCTTATTTAGCAACCTTCCACTCATGCTTACAAGTTTTTGCGTTACAATGTTTGGAAATCGTTGGTTTATATCACTAACAATTATGTTAATTGCCAACAGGGCATGCGCGGAGTTATGCGATAAATCGTAAGTTACCACAACGTAACTCTCCGTGTTTTGCCCGAAATAACATACTGCAGTGAAAATTGATGTAGTAATTTATGAGGCCGATAAGAGCCTCAAAAAGAGTCTGAAATGATTCATATATGAGGCCAAAAATTGTTTTAAAAGAGTCCAAAATGGGCCGTATGTGAGGCCAATAAGAGTCAAATATGGCTCATTCGATGTATGAATTTAAGCTCATATATGTCGATCTTCGGAGGAAGGGAAACACCCTCATATCGGACTCTTAAATGAGCTCATTATGAGCGTAATGGCTCCGAAATAGGACTACTTAAAGACTCTGCTTTGCTATTTGCTGGGTAAGTACAAATGCATGTATACATGTATACTAGCGTGGGCCGAAAATCCGCATTTTTAGAATTTTGATTGGTAATAGCAAAAATATGGTTCATTATGCTCTAAAAAATATCCGTGTGAAATTTGAAAGTTTTTGGTAAATATCCTAGGCTCGCCCAAGTCCATCAAAGTTCAAGTACAAAAAATTTTTCTTAGCTAACTTCGATTCTCTACAAAAAAGGTCCATATACCTAATTATGTAGGACTAATACTTTAGAAGATTATTGCAATTATAGTAAAAAAATGTATTACTTAATTTATTTATTAATTTTTATTTTTTGGCCCTATTGAACTTTGATGGACTTGGGCGAGCCTAATATATTGACCAAAAATTGTCATATTTCACACAGATGGTTTTTAGATTGTTTACCAATCAAAATTCTAAAAAAGCGGATTTTCGGCCTGTATACGCTTATTATTGTCAATATACAATATGAAGAACCATATATACTTTATGGCGTACTTGGACCAAGATTCCAGTAAAGTCTGACAATGGACTCGTACCCAACCATATTCCATGCGGAGGTCTTCCAAATCGAAGTATGTGTTCGCGAATGTAATCGGGGCCAGAATAAATATTATGTCGGATATTCAGACTCTTATATGGTAGACAGACGGATAAAATTAATTAGAATTAATAAGCATAAACGCCAATTAAAATTTTACCCTTACAGACGGCAGTAATGCGGATAAACCAGCCACAAGGTCGTGGGTTCGAGTCCCACGGACAGTAGACTTTTTTATTTCTTTTTCATTATTTTTTTTTTAGAAGTTCTATATTTCTTTTACGTTGCTTTCAGTTAGTTGTTGTCGACTTTTTAATAAAATTCAACTCTAAAAATTAAAACTAACTAATAGTAAAATAAGGAATGTGATATAAAATAAAGCAAATGAAAACGAAATAAAGTAAAATTAAATATATAAATAAAATAAAATAAAAAATATTAAATAAATTATAAAAATAAAAAATTTTTCACAATCGCTCCAACCGAAGATCGAACCTGCCAGCTACAGGCTTCCCTGCAAAAATCGTTGCACCATGTAATCTATTTGTGGTATATTGGAGTACTTACAAAAGTGCTCCTCTGTAATGCTGTAGCGGACCAATTCGTGTCTCTGCTCCAGCTTATTGTTACCTGATCACTACTCGTGTTTTAACGAAATGTGATCGAAGTTAAGCATTTGAAAGTACATTTGAATGTCTGGCTGTACCCTGCAAAAGTCGCGACTACTCCATGCATGCATATGAAGAGTACTCCCTAAGGACCAAGGAGTACTCCAAAATTAACCACAATTCATATAAAAAATAAGATCCAATTAACATTGCGATGTCCTAGGGCAGGACCATATACTCCATCCCTGCATTACATGAGAGTAGCACAAAACTACTCCAACATATTAACAATGGCATTGTTGTTATATTTTTTCGTTTGTACACGCTTATATTCTTCACTTCACAGATGCTTTTTCGCAATTAATAAAAACCAAAAACAAAAATAAAAAAATACATGTTGCATCTGACGGCATTCGAACCCAAACATGCTGGGAGCTAACAAATAACAGCCAGCATCTCTACACGTTCAGCTACAGCCAGACATGCAAATGTGCTTTCAAATGCTCAAGTTCAATCAAATTTCGTTATGACAGCGGAACACTTTTGTAAGTACTCCACAATATACCACAAATAGACTACATGGTCCAACGATTTTTGCAGGGTGGTGTAGACACACGAGTTGGTCCGCTACAGCATGACAGAGGAACACTTTTGTAAGTACTCCAATATACCACAAATAGATTACATGGTCCAACAATTTTTGCAGGGTAGCTGAACGTGTAGAGATGCTAGCTGTTAGTTCTTAGCTCCCAGCATGTTCGGGTTCGAATGTCGTCAGAGGCAACATATAATTTTTAATTTTTGTTTTTGGTTTTTATTAATTTCAATAAACGCATCTGCGAAGTGAAGAACAAAAGCGTGTGCAAACGAAAAAATATAACGTCAATGTAATTGGAGTATGTTGGGAATAGTTTTTTGCTACTCTGATGTAATGCAGAGATGGAGTATATGGTCCTGCCCTAGCACATCGCAATGTTAATTGGACCACATTTTTTATATGAATTGCGGTTAAATTTGGAGTACTCCTTGGTCCTTCGGGAGTACTCTTTACATGCATGCATGGAGTAGTCGCGATTTTTGCAGGGTTGTAGCCCGCAACTCTCACCACTTGACTACCGCGTACGCGAAACTCGCCTGCTTCGTTTGCTTACTTGTACAAAAGACAACAACTGGCCGTTTGTAACAATTTACAATTCCCAAAAATTTCGTGCATTTGTTCGGTTGCTTATGCTCATTTTAAAGAGGAAAATGCATGAGTTAAAGCAAATAAAGGCTGGTTATGCAAATAATCGAGCCCGTTTGTCTACCGTATAAAAGCCGTGACAGACGGCAAAGCTTATGCATCAAGAACGCTAGAATACAAGATTGCGCATTCCCGCAGAATGACATTTGTGGCAACGGGTAAACAAAGAATATGGCGAAGAACAATGAGTTGACAGTTGTGAATTTGCAGTGAGAAAACGTGTTTTCTTCTCGATTCACCAATTTCTCAAGCCATCTTTGAATATAGCAAATTAAGCACTACGTTAACAAAAAAAACCACTCTTGAAATGTGTTCAAAAGAATAGGTCTTATTAATTAGCTATTTAGAATTGTTGTGTTTGTATTGCAGGTGCCAAAAAAGTGATAATATCTTGTCGCAGCGCGTGTTTTCCTGCAGAAAGTGGTCGATGCTTGCTTGCCTTCGATTTTAATTTGTAAATTGTGGTATTTCAACGTTTTCAACTTAACATGTCGAGTTTAAAAGTTGTCCGTAAAGTGCTTCATGCATATTAAATACGCTGGGGTCTAAAGTGTATGGCTTCTCCTGCCGGCAGAACTCTACCCACTTTCTGGCCAAGGCGTCGTCGCGGAGAAACAAAAAAAAAACTGCATTTGGGGGCTTTACCCCTACGGCTGCTGCAATTCAACACACGACACGACATTTTTATACAGTTTTTATTACAAATAAAACGTTTTTTACTTCAGAACGCGCGAATTACTTCGATTTTTCGCTTGAAAGTACACAATACGTTTGCAATACGTTTGCACTTGTTTCTAAACAAAAAGTTTGTTTACGTATTGCCATAAATGTCAAAGTCGGCAAAACCAAAGTAGCGGTTTCGGGAATGCGCCACCTTCAGTTCATTTCACCATGCTTATGCATATAATCTGGCACACATATGCACATAACAGACGGCAGTTATGTGGATAAACGAGCCGCAAGGTCGTGGGTTCCAGTCCCACGGCCAATTGAATTTTCATTTATTTCGTTTTCATTCTTTTTTTTATAAGTTCTATATTTTTTTACGTTGCTTTCAGTTAGTTTTTATTAAAATTCAACTCTAAAAATTTAAGTAGGTGCGGCTGCAAGCGGGTGTCTGCTTGGAGCAAGCGGCTCGCTATATAAACGTGTATTTGGTTGCGAAACCACCCCCGTCCCAGCAATGGGTTGTGCGCTGGGCTTGGGACCCGCCACGTAAAAACCACTTCCAGTGAAGAAGCAAGGCAAAGCCTCGGATGAGACCCCCCCTTATGATGACGACCACGGCAAATGTTTAAAGGACTACGATTTGAGGGCATGCACCTGGAATGTCCGGACCCTTAATGGGGAAGGTGCCTCTGCCCGGCTGGTTGATGTCCTCGTAAGGACAAAAGCTGACATCACCGCCATCCAAGAAATGCGTTGGACGGGGCAAGGCAAAGAATGTCTGGGGCCTTGCGACGTCTACTACAGCTGCCATGTAAAGGAGCGCAAATTCGGAGTTGGATTTGTGGTGGGAGAGAGACTCCGTCGCCGAGTACTGTCGTTCACCCCGGTGGACGAGCGTCTAGCCACAATCCGCATCAAAGCGAGATTCTTCAACATCTCGCTCATCTGCGCCCATGCCCCGACGGAAGAGAAGGATGAGGCATCCAAGGATCTCTTCTATGAGCGCTTGGAGCGCACGTACGAGCGCTGCCCCCGTCATGATGTCAAAATCGTGCTTGGCGACTTCAATGCCAGGGTGGGCAAAGAAGGGATCTTTGGAACCACCGTCGGAAAATTCAGCCTCCACGACGAAACGTCCGACAACGGATTGAGGCTGATCGACTTCGCCGGGGCCCGAAACATGGTAGTATGCAGTACTAGGTTCAAGCATAAAAAGATCCATCAAGCTACCTGGCTGTCTCCGGATCGAAAAACGAGAAACCAAATCGATCATGTTGTGATAGACGGAAGGCACGCTTCCAGTGTTTTAGACGTACGCACACTCCGAGGCCCAAACATCGACTCGGACCACTATCTTGTTGCAGCCAAGATACGCACCCGCCTATGTGCAGCAAAAAATGTGCGCCCAAATATGCAAGGAAAGCTTAACGTCGAAAAGCTGCAATCACAGCAGACAGCCAGCGCTTTCGCTACTCGACTCTCACACCTGCTCTCAGAGAGCACTCTTCAACAAACCGACATATGCGAGCAGTGGAACCACATTTCCCGCTCATTAAGTACCGCCGCCGAAGAAGTAGTCGGATTTCAGCGAGCCCGAAAGAACAACTGGTACGATGAGGAGTGTCAGGAAGCTGCAGAGAAAAAAGATACCGCCTACAGGGCCACGCTGCGATCGGGCGCAACGCGCGCTATGTGGGACCGCTATAGGGATCTGAAGAGGGAAGCGAGACGTATTTGCCGCAACAAGAAGAGAGAGGCAGAAATACGTGAGTGCGAAGAGCTTGAAATGCTGGCCGACAGGAGGAATGCCCGAAAATTTTACCAGAGAGTTAGGCGACTTACGGAAGGTTTAAAGACCGGGGCGCACTCCTGTAAGAACAATAATGGCGACCTAGTAACTGATGTCCAGAGCGTACTTAAATTATGGAGGGAACACTTTTCCGCCCTACTAAATGGCAGCAGCACAGAAAGTTGTGGAGAAGAAGAACCCGAGCCCGCAGTCGATGATGACGGAGTCGACGTTCCACCGCCTGACTATGACGAGGTACGTATAGCAATAACGCGGCTGAAAAACAACAAAGCCGCTGGAGCTGACAGCCTGCCAGCTGAGCTATTCAAGTACGGCGGCGAGGAGTTGATAAGGTGCATGCATCAACTCTTGTGCAGAATATGGTCAGATGAACGCATGCCCGACGACTGGAATTTAAGTGTGCTCTGCCCAATCCACAAGAAAGGTGACCCCGCCATTCGCGCCAACTACCGCGGGATCAGCCTTCTAAGCATAGGTTACAAGGTCTTATCGAGCGTATTGTGCGAAAGACTGAAGCCCACCGTCAATGAACTGATTGGGCCTTATCAGTGTGGCTTTAGACCTGGCAAATCCACCATAGACCAGGTATTCACAATACGCCAAATCTTGGAAAAGACCCGCGAGAAAAGGATCGACACTCACCACCTATTTGTCGACTTTAAAGCCGCTTTTGACAGCACTAAAAGGAGTTGCCTATACGCCGCTATGTCTGAATTTGGCATCCCCTCAAAACTCATACGGCTGTGTAAAATGACGTTGAGCAATACCACCAGCTCCGTCAGAATTGGAAAAGACCTCTCCGAGCCGTTCGCCACAAAACGGGGTTTCAGACAGGGCGACTCCCTTTCATGTGACTTCTTTAATCTGATGTTGGAGAAGATAATAAGAGCTGCAGAACTGAACCGCTCAGGAACAATTTACTACAAGAGCGTGCAATTGCTGGCTTATGCCGATGACATCGACATCATCGGTAACAAAAACCGCGAAGTCTGTTCTGCCTTTTCCAAGTTGGATAGGGAAGCAAAGCGCATGGGTCTGGTGGTAAACGAGGACAAGACGAAGTATCTCCTGTCATCAAACAAACAGTCAGCACATTCGCGCCTTGGCACCCACGTCACTGTTGACAGTTACAATTTCGAGAAAGTAGAGAATTTCGTTTACTTGGGAACCAGCATTAACACCGATAATAATGTCAGCATTGAAATCCAACGTAGAATCACTCTTGCCAACAAGTGCTACTTTGGACTGAGTAGGCAATTCAGGAGTAAAGTCCTCTCTCGACGTACGAAAACCACGCTCTATAAGTCACTCATCATGCCCGTGCTGGTATATGGCGCAGAAGCATGGACAATGACAACATCCGATGAGGCGGCTCTTGGGGTGTTTGAGAGAAAGATTTTGCGGAAGATTTACGGTCCTTTACGCGTTGGCGACGGCGAGTACCGCAGACGATGGAACGATGAGCTGTATGAGCTTTACAACGACATAGACATAGTGCAGCGAATTAAAATACAGCGGCTCCGCTGGCTTGGCCATGTCGTTCGAATGGACACCGACGCTCCAGCTCTGAAAGTATTCAACTCGGAACCCGCTGGTGGTAGCAGAGGAAGAGGGAGGCCCCCACTGCGATGGAAAGATCAGGTGGAGAAGGACTTGGCTTCACTTGGCGTTTCCAATTGGCGTCAGTTGGCACAGAGGAGAAACGACTGGCGTGCTTTGCTGAACTCGGCCAAAATCGCTTAGGCGGTTACAGCGCCAAAAAAGAAGAAGAAGAAGAGAAAAATTTAAGTTAACTAATAGTAAAATAAAAAATGTGATATAAAATAAAGCAAATGAAAACAAAATAAAGTAAAATTAAATATATAGATCAAATAAAATAAAATATATATAAAAGAAATAATAAAAACAAAAAAATTTTTCGCAATCGCTCCAACCGAGGATTGAACCTGGCAGCTACAGGCTTGTAGCCCGTAACTCTTACTACTCGGCTACCGCGGACGCGGCAATCTCGCGCTTTGTTTGCGTACTTGTACAAAAGACAACAGATGGCCGTTTTTACCAGTGTTGTCAACGAAAACTGCCCGGATCCGAGTTAATTCCCAAAAATTTCGTGCATTTGTTCAGCTGCTTATGCGCATTTTAAAGAGGAAAATGCATGATTCAAAGCAAATAAAGTCTGGTTAAGCAAATAATCGAGCCCGTTTGTCTACCGTATACGACTCTTTTAAAACGGCATTAAGGCTTGTGAACTCTTGTACCAGCTAGGAGCCCACAATAGCGTAACTCTGTGGTGGGTTTCGGGACATAAGGGGTTTGAAGGCAACGAAGGGGCTGACTGTCTCGCAAAGCGGTGGGCCCAAATGCGCTTGAATGGTCCCGAGATGAGTGGATATTACTAACTAGTATAACTTACATACCTACCTTCCACCCCAATAGGTAGGCCAGGAAAGTAATACATATTCTAAGGGCTTTATACATTCGATTGGCGTATAAAATGTTAAAGCAAGGACCGAAGTTACTTTATTGGCTGCTTTATTCTCTAGATTAACTTACGTGGAAATTTTTTACCACTTCTTCGTTTCTTTAAGTCTTGATCAACCGTAAAACGTTACTGAATACTTTAAAGTAATTTTTCAAATCTTTTTTTTTAGTTGAGACTTTCTTTCAGGAATCGTGCGATATTTGTAAAAATAACAAGTAAGAAAGTCTAAGTTCGGGCGGAGCCGAACATTAAATACCCGGCGCAAGTATTAAATATATGTTTTCCACCTTTACGAAAGATACCGCTACATGCTAAGCCTGGGTGTATAAATTTTAAGTAAATTAGCGTCCTTAAATTTCGAAATAT